>NW_018128054.1:834800-920731 GCF_001952655.1 Monopterus albus | reverse complement strand
CAAGCCTATAATTAAAACATGATAACCGAGAAGCAATGCGGGGGCACTAATTAACCAGCGGGCCCCAACTACCACCTCAGTCACTCGTCCTTCTCTCCTCTGCTGATGTGCACTCTTTCTTTTCATGCATTTACTGTACAGGTTTGACTTCTCCATCCTCATCATTCTTTTCTCTTTGTTATTCTACTTGTTTAATGAAACCTCTGCCACCTCCTTCATACCCACAAACCTGTCTTCTCTTTTCTTGCTGGGAGTTAGATTAGAAGATGCATACCACAAACTGGTCTGCACGCTAAGTATGAAACTACTACCAATAGCCAGGTAACTTGGCTTAGCACAGAGTGGCGACAGGGGGAAGTAGCTATCCTTCTTCTCTCCAGCTGTGAAAATCTGCATACACTGGTGCGCCCCCACAAATTGTTCCTTTTACAGTTGGTTAAACAGGTGAGGTATTCTGTGTTAATTAATGAGCTTTAGAGATACTGACAGATGGATTTTATTATCTTTGGACACGTAGCAGTGTAGCTGTTTGCCTGTTTCCTGTATTTGTACAGAAAACTGGCTGCTGATGGTAGCTTCTTACTTACCATATGATCATGAGAGCGGCATCAATTTTCTCGTCTCGCTTTTGACAAGATGATGTGAAAGTAAAAGTATGAGGTTGGATATATATATAATTATTCATAAAAATATATTTTTGATAGCCTTAAGTGGCATCTGATCTTATCCTCATTGTTTTAATACAAATATTTATATAGTCTATATATCTACAATTTAAAATAAGACTGATGCTCCAAAAATGGCACATTTACCCAAAATTCAACATAGTTTGACCTCAACTTTATATCCTCATTTAGAAATATAAAATACTGTACATAAAAGAGGGGTGCCACAGCGGTGCAGTGGTTAGCCCTGTGGCCTCACAGCAAGAAGGTTCTGGGTTTGAGCCCGGGCCGACCCAGTGCCTTTCTGTGAGGAGTTTTCATGTGCCTGAGTGGGTTCTCACCGGCTACTCTGGCTTCCTTCTGCAGTCCAGAGACCTGCAGCTTAGGTTGGTTGGTGACTCTGAAATCAAGTGTGTGTGGTTGTTGGTCTACATATCAGCCCTGTGATAGACTGGCGGCCTGTCCAGGGTGGACCCTGCCTCTCACCCAGTGTCAGCTGGGATTGGCTCCAGCCCCCACCATGACCCTATTCAGGAATAAGTGGCATAGATAAGGGATGGATGGATGGAACATAGAAAAGAGCATATGGTTTGCAGTGGTAGAGGTGTCATGCACAATAAAGAAAATGATCAGAACCTTGCTGAGAATAAAGGATGTATGTACATTTTTATGTGACAAAGCACATCCTTCACAGCATCCATCTCACTTTTCTTCTGCCACTGTAGATACACATGCACAGTCTATCCCAAGCAGAGCTATGCGTGAAGAAACTGTAGCTTGGTGACAATTTAATTAACCAACTGTCAGTCATATCAACACTGAATCACTGATGTCTTTGCCAAATTGCTTTTCTTTCATCTTCAGTTGGACTGAAAAAATGGAGGGGTCTGTTTGATTACACAGATGCTTTTATATTCTGTCCCTGCATTCCTTGCTTCCAAAGTAATAACTGTATGTGTTATGAAGTCTGTTTGACTTGTGTGTGCATGTCTGCATTTGATATCAAGCCCTAGAAACAGTGCTCTCTCTGTTTACATCTTGATAACATCTAATTATCACACCTGCTGGGAACCTCAGACCACTCCTCCTCCTCATCAGCGGTCACACTTTCTGTCACAGATCTTAAAACAACGAGGCTCAGGGTACTGCTGCTCCTTTTTGCTGTAGATGTATTAGGTGCAGCACTTTTGTAAGTATATCATCCAGTGGAGGCTATGCAGTGCTACTGAAAAGCATGATTAAAGTCACTTTTGACTGGTTTATTCATCAGTCTTTTTGCAGAGCTATTGAAGTGTGAAAGTAAGGAAGCGGGGGCATGTGTCCCATGGAGCTTGTTGTCATGATTTACTGTGCTCCTGGAGACACCAGAGTGAGCAAGGGTTGGACTCAATAAGACATTGCACTTGATGTATTCGACTGAGCCTGCTCACCTATTGGCTGAGTTTCGATAATTCAGAATAATGACAATGCATCATCCTCTTGCCAGTGGCACCGCAGCTGTGACAGCTGTGCCTATTACATTGTATGTGTATGTTTACATGTGCATGTGTCATTCTGTGTTCACATTCATGTATTGTTGAGTGCTGACAGATCTGTGAATGGGAAAGGGGTTGGGTACATGAAAATAGGCTGAAGATGTTGAAAGCATCCTTGGAGATTGTTTATGTAAATGAGCTTATTAAAGACTAACAGGGGTTGCCATGGAGAAGAGGAGGAGACGCTCAGCATGGGGCTTTGCAACTTCAGTCAGGCCCAGGGAACCCATTACTTCCCGTGTAATATGTAGACTGTGTAAGATTAATACCCAGTTTGTAACAATACACACCAGCATCCCACAAATTTGTGGGCAAGCACTTTCTCTAACAGCTTTTTTATCACTAGCATCTTGAAAAAAACCTGTGTTCACATTTTGCCCTTAAACACTTTCTCTACTGTTTACTCTCTCTGTGATTTCCTCTTCTCCTCTTTAATGTGGCTTCAGCTTTTCCCATCCCCATCATTCCTCTGCTCTCCGTGCATTGTTGCTTCCTTTCCTCATACCTGTTTAATCTCCACTGCCTCCCTCCTCCTTCCCTCTCAGTGAGTCAGTATTCAGGCTTTCATTTTGCCAAGAGTCCATCTGACAACCTGCACACATACACACAAACTAAACATAGACATTGAGCTGATATTTATCACTCATAAATCACGAGCCTTGAGACCTCTGCTTATAATCAGATTTCCAATCAGTTGCAATATTGTTTTCTATTTCTTCCATTTTACACACACAGAAGACAAGTCGGCGGCATCAGACAGGCTCCAGTCTGGACTGCAGCCAAGGGTGGATAATACTGTGCACACATTAAAATGAATAGTAGCATTCGTGTTTTGCAGGGAAAGGTGTGTTTTTCTGTGCAGTTTGTTAAAATCTTCTACAAGCTCTGGCTGTGCAGCATGATTTAGTGTTTACACAGCAATTAACAGAATAGCAGAGGTGTCTGTGTTTTTGTTATTGTCACTGTTCTTGATCTAAGCACATCAGCCAGATGTGTTTTTTCACACTGCACAAAGTGTCACATCGTTGCTTAAAATAGTTCGTAGCTTTTTTCCTGTATTAGAAACTTGTGCTCCATTTCCACCGACTGATTTGACACTAATTAATTTGATGTCCCTCATTAAACAGCAGACCTAGTTAATAAAATCAAGCATGCCCTTAAAAGCTGTGCCACAGACAATGATGGCTGTGCGTCTCACCGATGGGCACATGGAAAATGGGCTTGACAGGTGTCTGTCTGTCATTGCTATAGTCAGTTAATGGGAAGGTTGACATTTATGTGGTGGCAGGTCATCTCTAATCTCTGCTGCAATTAGGGATAAAAAGAACGCTTTATATTTCTGGGATAAAGAAAAGTCTTTTTGCTAACAGAGCACGGCCCCTCTACCAAACAGTAATGACTGTCCAATCATAGCTTAGCAGCCATAAGTAGCTCTAGCACGTTTGCCTTCACATGCTGAAGTAGTGTATGTACGGCCTGAGTAAGAGAGATGCTTGGCATTGAAATTTGGAAAGCGGTGTCTTTCTGTTTGTGTTTTTCATCCCATTCAAAACCAGCAACACTAGATCTGAAGTATAAAGAATGGATTAAACTGTGTTTTTTCACTCTAACATAATCTGCATTTGGTATTATGTCAGGCCAATGCACATCCACTGTGTGTAAATAATATACTGTTTGAAAGCACCAACATTTAAGCCAAGCACAAAGAGGGCTATGATACAACGGACATGTTGTGTGTTATATTCTTATCAAAGTACGATGCACCTGCCACAGGCAGTTTTAATCTCAGTCTTTTAGCATATCAGCTATGCAGCCATCAATGATATGCAGCTGGTACAATGTTACAAGTCAGTAGAAATGTATTAATTTATCCCACAAGGAGACATCATTTTAAATAAACTTATAGAGCTAGCGTTAGCCCAGTTAGAGAGCTAGCAACAGCTGATACAGTCTGCCAACTGCAGTTATCAGTTTCTCAAAATTGACAGTCATCAGCTAGAAATGAAAACCCTGTGTGAGATTCTGAAAGGTAACTGTGCACTGTTGTAAACTGAACTGAATGCTGGACAGGCATAGAAGCAGTAACTAAGGCCAGTTGCTTTCCCTATTATGCTTCAGACAAATGCAAAGATGAACTCATAATGCACAGGAACACTTATGGAAATATATGCAAATCAAGGCACAGCCCAGTCCACCTTTAGTATTGTGGGTGTTTTTGGTGGAATGACTAAAGTGTTGCGGGCATTCACAGCCCAAATGGTGAATGAATAACTAAAAATGCTCCCAGCATTACCATACTGTACTGAGCACATCCATTAAACCCACCCCCAACCCTCTCCTCTCTAGACAAGGTGTTGTTTATACTCCTGTTCAATTACAGCTCCAGAATTCTCTCAGCTTTAACCTCTCTCTCTCTCTCTCTCTGTCTCATGCTCCACTCCATTCTCCCATTCTAACTCACCTTGGCATTGAAATCTTCCAGCACTGTTGTTCAGATGGGCTTGTTGTTCCTCACGGCACCTGAGCTGGATTTGAGCATCAAATCCCACTGGGTAATGCATTTCTAATCATGCCAGCATACAGCCAGCGTGTGCACGGATCCTTGAAACACAACCCACCTCTTCACACTTCAGCTATGTGTGTGCTGAGCTGTGAGCTTTAGATGGTCAGATTGATGATTGACAAAGGTGTCACAGGTCAAAGTTTCTTCAGTGGTTGAAAGTGAAAACCGTAGATAACATAATGAGTTATTTCATGAGAATGTGTAGCTTTTGTCTTTTATATGTATGCCTCCAATTTGATCTCAAGCAATAAAGAAGAGTCTCAATTTAACACTGACAGAAAAAAGAAAAACATTGGTTCTAGAATAAAATGCTTATTAAACGATCTTTAAAAGGCCTGTATGAGCAACCTACAAGTTCTTTCTCAGTGTTAAGGTTCTGCTAACAAATATATAAGTAACACTAAATAAACCTTCATGGAAGATAAAGTTCATCCCATCAGCAAGGCTGTGTTGTCAACAAAGCAGCACCGTTAAACCATGAAAAATAACCAGAAGTCACCTGAGACGTGACTTCTCACTCCATCCTCTTCTTTCAGCAGCAGGAACACAGGAGTGTCTTACTCCAGTTGACACAACTGAACAAACGCAGGTCACTGGGGAGGGAGCAGTTGTTGCTCTGACTCCAGCACCTACACATCTGAAACCAACTGGACATAGATAAATCCAAATAAATGCAACTGCAAGCATTGAATAAATTCATTTAAACATTAGCTTTCCTCAAAGCAACTTAATAATATATTCACCATAGTATTTGTAGGCGAAACAGTCCTCATCTATTAATCATCACATATATCAGACTCCTAAGGCGCCTTGATGTGCGCATTGCACTATAATAATTGCACTGTATCTTTGTCTTTCTTTCCGCAGGCCTCAATCAAGGCAGCTGTTACAGAATCAACCATTTCCCTGACGATAACGACTATGACACAGACAGCTCTGAATACCTGCTGCGTAAGTGCTCCCTGCTCGTCCTCTTTGTCTGGCCGTCTGTCTTTTATTTTTAACAGCAAGCAGGAAATCCACCGACCTTCCCTGTCTTATTTGGTCAATACTCGTTTAAACAGAGATTGATCAAATGCAAAACAAATGCATAAAATGAGCAGAGAGTTGTGATAGCATTCAGTAAGACGGATGTTAAATGGGCTCAGGGTTGCATTACAAACATGATGGGGAAATTAATTGCAGCCTGACAGCAAGGTAATTATTTACCTTAGTTTTTGACTTGTTCTCACACTTGAGTGCAATGAGCTGTGCTCGCTGCAAGAAGAACTCCCTCTCATGTGGTGAAGTCTTCTCGTAGCAGCAGTATCTGGCTGCACGGGGAGATGAAATCCTTATTAAAACCATTCTAAACCATCTGCACCATTTTTCTGTGAAAACTGGTTAAAAATAAAAACAACCAGGTTTACATGTAAACTGTGATTAGTTTGATATAAAATGAGGATAGTCAATCAGCAAAGGACCTTCATTTAAAGAGCAGAACATAGACGAATTATCAGCCCTGTGGACAAAGTCCGTTAGCCAGACTATACAAAAGCAGGGCTTAATGAAAGATTTTACAGTTGAATAAGCTCATCCAACCTCAGAAACTTGGCAAAATGGCACAGTGATTCATTTCTGGGAGGTGGTGGTCAGTGAGAGCTCTTGTTACAGCCCACAGCTGATTAGCAAAGCTTTGTTAAAACAAGGCCCCAAAGTATAAATGATAATGGAGTTCTCAAAAATGGAAGGAAAAGAGGTGGGACTGGATAGATGAGGGCTCAATGGTGAAATGAATATTGAAATTATTGAAGTCTCATTTTAAGAGCTGTGTTACATTAATTTACATATTCCACACTCTGTTTGCCTGCTATTAATCTAGTTATTGTTGAACTGGGGATCCGTAACATGCTTTATGATTTAATCATCTGGCTGACTCCAACTTAGATAACGAGCTCTTT
This sequence comes from Monopterus albus, assembly GCF_001952655.1. Taxonomy (NCBI): domain Eukaryota; kingdom Metazoa; phylum Chordata; class Actinopteri; order Synbranchiformes; family Synbranchidae; genus Monopterus; species Monopterus albus. Next base: position 914,028 of record NW_018128054.1, on the reverse strand, counting down.
GTCTCTGCAGGCATAGTTCGTGCCTCCAGTGTGTTCCCCCTCCTCAGCACCATACTTTTAATGCTTGGAGGGCTGTGTGTCGGGGTGGGCCGACTCTACAACAAGACAAACAACGTCGTCCTCAGTGCAGGCATTCTCTTTGTAGCTGCAGGTGAGCTGGAGGATTACTTACACTGTCAGCTGTGCTCCCAGCAAGTAATGCCTGGGGTTTGATAATGAAGAAAGGCAGCTTGATACAACACCCACAGTCATGTACTGTACTTCGTCAGTGGAGCAGCTGTAAAGACAAACCTCGTTCATCACCCACAAGTGATGAGGATGCATTCCTTTAAGGGCCTCAGCAGTGATGAGCGTCCTGTGTAATCACTGGCTGATGAACAACAGTGGCAGTACAGGGGTTTCACCAAGCTCCAGCTTATGAAGCTCATGTATTACATACATTAGAGTCACAGAGCTCTCTCGTGAATGTGTGAAATTGAAACCGACCGACTATTTTAACCCCATATCTTCATTTCATAACAGTCACCCAAATGCTGAAGGTATTTCCCAAATCCTCATAGACTCTTCTGACTACGTTAAATTTAGAATAATGTGGTCGAGTCCAGGAGAAATATAATTTTAATGAGTTTCTCAGTTATGTCCATTCATCTCATATAAATGAAGATGGTGTCATTTCCTGTCGCCATTTTTACTTTTCTGAATAGCAAACTCTTACAAAACTGACAAAATGGATATTTTTCCTGGACTGGACCGAATTATTTTTGATTCATTAGAAGGGTCTATGAGGATTCAGGAAAGTGTTAGGAAACGACAGTACAGCCTTAAAAAAGACCGGTAAGTTTCAATTTCATACATTTAAGGAAGATTATCTCTGTCACTGGGGTGTATGTAATACATGAGTCACAAGCTGGGGCTATTTCACTACATCACACCACTTATATGTTTCTTTTCCCTGTTTTTTTGTTTTGTTTGTTTGTTTGTTTGTTTTTGTCTCATTTGTTTACCTGTCTTTTGTTTACCAGGCCTGAGCAACATAATTGGCATCATCGTCTACATATCCAGTAACGCAGGAGATCCTAGTGATAAACGTGATGATGACAGGAAATATACCTACTCCTATGGCTGGTCTTTCTACTTTGGCGCCCTCTCCTTCATTGTCGCTGAAACTGTGGCTGTCCTCGCCATCAACATCTACATTGAGAAAAACAAGGAAGTTCGCTGGAAAGCGCGTCGCGAGTTTATTCGTTCACTCTCCTCCTCTTCCCCGTACTCGAGGATACCGAGCTTCCGCTACCGCCGGCGGACGTCACACACCAGCTCTCATTCTACAGAGGCTTCCCGCGAGAACTCACCAGTGGTGGGTCTGAAGAGGGCACCATCTAACAGTGGGCCCCTGGATGAGATGTCTATGTACGCCATGGCGAGGGACAGTGTGACGGAGAACACGTACAGCCCTGAACATGAGGCGGCTGCTGAGTTCCTCCAGGTCCATAACTGTTTCCCCAATGATTTAAAGGATGGGGTGAATCGCAGGACCACACCAGTGTGAGCGGCGTATTGCTGGACTTGAGATTCACCTGGAAGAGGACAAATGGGAGATGATGATAAAGTCAGTGGGCTGACCTGTTGGAGCCTGGCTGCTTGTGATAGCCTGCATCTTAGAGCCCTAGTTTTCAGAGAGACTGTCCTTTGTTGAAAGGACCAGAGGGAGATGAAAGTACAGTCAGCTGGAAAGATGAGCCAATTAAGAGAGTTTATTTATCTGCTTTTAGAGACCATCAAAGCAGGATAGAGTTACCATTGTCTGTGCTGTAGCCAATGCAAAATTAGTGTTATCTTTCAACTGTGTCAAAATGCTTAAACGAGCGATGTGTGGACCACAGCCCTTGTTTGCGTGATGGTCCCTGCACATTTTGGGTAAACTTGAGGGTGAAGCACTTACGCGTGCCAATCAGCAGGATTCTACCTGTAAATTATTTAACAAGGTGCTACATGAAATGTGCTCTTCAACATGACAGTGTTCCATTTGTGTGTGAAGTCAGAATGTGGACCTCTCTCCAAAGTTTGTTAGGTCTTGCCTTATAATCTAATTAATTGCAGGTTTGAAAGAGAGGACAGAGGCAGACTCTCTCTTTGGAATGATATAAATCCTTTTAAAGAAACTCTGATTAGAATATTTTAACATGGTTTTGGGAGTCAGTGTTTTTGCAAAACAAGTGACTTGCTAAGTTGTATGAATTGAATATTTAGTATTTTATTTGATTGCTCTCCAACCTGTATGAATGGTTTTGTCTCCCTCACTGCCCCTTCTGTAATCCTATTCTTCTCTGACATTTTTCAGAGGAATGAAATTTCATCTTGTCAGTGGAACACCTCTGTTCAGTGACCCCTTTTTTTTATTCACTTCCATATCAGCCTGCCTTTCTTCCATCACACCCCCTGATGGATGTGACATTGTGTACATTATGTGCCTGTCAGCAGAGAAGAGCAGCTGACGAGAAGGCTGTGCCCAGAACTGTGAAGACAGCGCAGGTCAGGACTGCTAGTCGGTCTGCCTGCCCCCCCTCCTCATGTCAAACAGAGGCCCCGGACAAAAACAAAGGGAGCTGTCTGCAACCGCCTCCCTAAAGGATTTGGTTTTAATAACGGGGGCTGCACTGTCGTCCTGCATGTCCATCTTTGCTTTTTGTTTGTTTGTTTTTTAGGTTTTCTCAGGAAATACTGGGTTTTTGTGGCAGGTTTAACTTTTGAAGTCTTCTCCTTGTTTTGTGGTAGTGCTAGAAAATGAACCTGTGATACAAGATACCATGACTGTATTTAGAGGCTACTATGAGTGTTTGCTTGCTCCAAGAACCAGCTGGGGTGGGTTTTCATCAGTCTTAGGGCTATTTAGCTGCCTCTGGTTTGGCAAGTGGGCTTACTCAACCACAGTGTAGTGTTTGATTGTATTTAGTGTGTTTGATATTCCATTAGAGATACCTAAACTAGTGTATTTAAAAAAAAAGCTAACTAAAAAAGCCATTTATATAATCCATTCTGAGTAGAGAGCTTACACTTTTATATTACAGTGTCAGAAAAAAATCCAAATGTAAAGCTGTAAACTTGTATATAAAAGTACAATTAAAAAAACGAAACAAAAACACTGAATAAGCAAAAATGTGAAACATTATTTAAAGCATTATTTTACTGGCAATGACATTGGTCGTAGAATTCAATTTACCATTTTTTATTCAGGTAAACACACTTGGGTTTTGTGTTATCAGTCAATAAAGTAAATCAAAGTATTAAATATTCTGTTGTGTTTAAGGTGAAGTACAGTTTTTTTCTATTGTGTGTATGTCGCAGCTGTACTTTACTGAATGTGCTGATATATTATTTATGGCTTACTATTGATAAGCACATTTTCAATTTTATTGTAAATTTGAGAACAGAAGGGAAGATGCTAAGTGGAGTATAAGGAGGTGTGTAATAATAAATAATAATTACAGGGAAAGAAACTGAGGCACTTGTTGTATTATACACAAAAAATGAACACCTTACCCTAGATCCAGTGTGTTGCAAGTACAGACTTACTGCATTTATTTCACTATTAGGGTGTTTTCATTTTTTGATATTGGATAGTACAGTGCCTTTGCTTTATTTATAATATACTTTACTTCCTGCTTTTATTGTTCCATTCAAAAAGGTTTTTAATATCTGATTTTCCTTTTTTTGTTACAACCAAACCTCTACTGTACATAGAGAAATAAACTAAATCGACATTATGATGTTTAGTGTTGATTCTTACAACAAGCTAACTTGTTCCTATAGTGACTGATGTGGAGCTTTTGTTTTTCCATTGAAATGTATGACTGCAGTGCTTAAATCAGGTTTTTGTGTCTGACTTTCTGTGTGTCCTGAATGCCTCTACAATTCAACGACCTAAGAATGGATTACTGTCATCTTCAAATGAACTATGAGACACTTCAGCCTCAGAGTCTCTGCATTATTTGGTCATGAAATCAATCAGTCAGAGTCACACTAATGGCAGCACTCTTAGATCAAAATGTTAAAAAGCCATCACTCCTGTTCAGAGAGATGCCACCTAACCATTTTTAAATATCAGCAATCACCCAGCTGATTCAATAAGTGGGCACAGTGAACCTTTCTAAAAATGTAACAGCTGCAGAAAGGAGGAGATGATGGGCAGAGAAATAAGGATACCCAGCAGAGGTTAAAGTCTTTTGCTAGGTCAAAGTGTTTTTACCTCTCAAGGCAGAATGACACCTTTTCATTCGGTTCAGCTTGTCAGAGGTTTGTGTACTGGGCCTTATGAAGCCACAGACCTGCACAGAAATGCAGATTATTTTCTGTATTGCAGTTTTCATTCCTGATTAAAGTAGAACCATCAATCAGATAGTTATCCATTATACAGTTGCTGGTGAGATTTCCTTTGCTAAAAGATGAATCACACCTTGGCATATGATCTTTTGCTAGTAGTGGCTGATGCTACAGTACAGTAGCTACATCAGCCCTGGTAACTTCCACCTAATTTAATTTTTCTTCAATCTGTGCTTATTAACTCACATCTTGCTGCCTCACGTCACCTAATCTCTGCTTCTTTTATTGACAGTTTTTGTTAGAACAGGTCAAATGAGTGAGAATATAACAGATCCCGTTGTGTTAGTGAAGAATATTACATGACCCTCATAGAGGTGGCCTCAAGGCATGGGTAATCCAATTTAGCTTGAGTTATGTTGCCTGTCATTAGCAAATGAATACTGTTGGGTCCCTCTGAAGGCTATGCAATCTATTCTGCTATGGGTAAAATTAGCCACCAATTAAGGTTGTTTTTCATCCTGAAATAAGAATTCTAACAGGGAAGCTGGCACCCATATTTGAAGTTAATCACTGATGAGGTTGGGCATGTCAATCCTGATTTCAGCAGAAGTATTTTTTATGTTTTTGTCATGGTTGTAACACTGATATTTCTGATAATGTTAACAATCCAGTGAGAGGCAATGAGTCTCATGCCTTCTGGTCATGCGTTGTCAGTGTTTGTCCTCCCTGCTCTGTTGACATGAGGCAATCCCTCCAGCACGACACTCTTGTATCATAGATGAGGTCAAATTCAAATCCGAATCAAATTTTATTTGTATAGCGTCAAATCACAACAAAAGTCATCTCAGGACACTTTACAAAGTAAGGTCTAGACCTTACTGTTATCAATATTATTACATAGGGAAAACCCAACAAATCCCCCTTGATCAAGCACTTGGCGACAGTGGGGAGGAAAAACTCCCTTTAACGAAAGAAACCTCCGACAGACCCCGGCTCTTGGTGGGCGGCCTTCTAGAGAGAGAGAGGACACACTACGGGAGAGAGGAGATACAAAGTTAGTGATGGGTAATGGTGGCATATAGAAGCATAGAGAGAGAGGAAAGGAGAGGAGAAACTCAGAGCATCATGGGGCCCCCCAGCAGCCTAGGCCTATAGCAGCATAACTAAGGGAAGGCTCAGGGTCACCTGATCCAGCCCTAACTATAAGCTTTATCAAAAAGGAACATCTTAAGTCTAATCTTAAAGGTAGAGAGGGTGTCCGCCTCCCGAACTGAGACTGGGAGTTGGTTCCATAGGAGAGGAGCTTGATAGCTAAAGGCTCTGCTTCTGTGGACTCTAGGAACCACAAGGAGGTGTTGCCACTGTCGTCTACACTGCTGGCTGTTGCCTGGAAACTCTGCAGCTGTGAGGTGTTTGGTCCCTCGACAGTCACCAGAGAACCATGAGCAAATGAAACAGGTCAGAGGGTCACTCAGTAAGACAGGCTTCACCAAACGATGCTATTATTATACACTCAGAGACAAGCGGTCCCTCTCTCAGCCTCAGCAGGTGACTCGTCCTCTGGGAACAAAAGCGGTTTTGCTGCAAATGCATCCACATGGAATGTGATAATGAATACAAATGTCTCTCATCTCCTATCAATCCCCACTGTGGGTTTCTGTTTTTTACGCTAGTGAGTGAGATGATCATTCTTTGACGATCATTTTTCTGGCTCAGCTAGGTACTGATGGCGTTCACAGGAAGCACTTTGGTTCTCCCACGGTACATTTGTTTTCTAAGAAGTGTGACATATCATCTTTGCCGTGGTGTTTCTGTCCAACTCTCCCTTTTTTACACACACAAACATGACTGCCTGTTTTGTGTAACTGGCATGCCGTTTTATACTATTACTCAAACAGACACACGTAAGTCCATTGTCTTGCTTTCTCTTAAAACACTTTCCCCTTTTTCCACTCGGTTTTCTTTAAATGTCTTGCCATTTCATGTGTTAAAAACCTCAGAGCATGTGTGAGCGTTGTCAAGGCTGAAAATGGGCCAGAGTCCTGTCTCAAGTGGGGCACGGCAATTTATAAAAAGCATGTCCATTTACTCGAGTATTTCATAAGGAACGGGCTGATTTTGCCTCAGAGCTGCATCACGTTTTTATAGTTTCTTCCTCCTCGAACTGTGTGATGCCCTTTTTTTTAGTGAAGTCATCAAAGGCATTCTTATTGTTGTATTATCTCAATATATATTCAGAGATAAGATTGTTGGTTTATAAAATAAAAAACAAAACAGCATGTGCAGCATTCACTATGACAGCTGCTTGTAGAGTTTCACAAGTCTTTTACTATAATATATATTCAGGAACATTCATAAATCTGATTCATTAAGCCAAACATGTATAAAGTTCTTAAGGGAAAATTGTATTTTGCTACCTAGTAAGACATATTTAAGCTGTATAAACTGAATATTTTGCAAATATATCTTTCAGTGGTTTTGTATTGAAGCCTCATATCTCAATCTGGATCAGCTGCTGGCATCAGGTGGGACCCTTGTCTCAAACCTTGACTGCTGATTGGCTGAGAAAGTAGATCAGCTCATTCAAATTACAACTAATAAAGGAAATCTCCCCTGGCACACAGAGCCTAAGACAATGGAGCAAGAAAGGAGATATGAAAGAGATGTGGCACAGAATGTTCCAGATAAACGATGGATTGATAACATCAGTATTGGCATGGCAATGAAATATCAGCTAGGATTGTCAAAACATTCCAGATGTTATCACTAGACTGTTTATGTTTGAAGTGAATCACTGAAAATTTCAGTCTGTGTCTAAACTAAATGAAAGTCTGGTCTTGATTCGACCCTTGCGAATGGTCAAGTAATAGCTGTAATAGCTGTAATAGGAGTTAGCACTTCCCAGTACATCTTCAACTCGAGGTTCAGCTCACCAGAGGCAGCTAGGGAGGGCGAGGAAGAGTGGAGAGAGGTAGAAACTAGGGCACTGTTATCTGGCCCCTTTTTACCAATCACCAGGCACAAGGCAGAGAAAGAGAAAGAAAGAGCCGTGGACAGGAGAGCAGGAAAGAAGAGAGGACGTCAGAGGTGTGGTGAAGCTGTAGACAAGACGAGGGAACCTCCGGATCCAGCGCCAACGTCAGGGCCTGAAGACAAACAAGACAACGACGACCTTGACCGTCGTTCACAGGCTTTACAATCACACACTCGTGCACTTGTTACTTGTGTCACACGCACGTGCAAACATAGGCACTCACACACACACACACACACACACACACATCAAGCAGTAACATGTTTGAGGAGCAGGCAACCAAGGTGAAAATCACATCTGTGGTGATCATGGTGGGCATGTCGTCGATGCTGGCAGCGGTGGTGACTGACCACTGGGCCGTGCTCAGCCCACGGGTGGAGAAACTCAACGCCACCTGTGAGGCGGCCCACTTTGGCCTCTGGAGGCTTTGCAAGAAAAGCATCTTTATCGTGGAGGCGGACCCCCAGGGCAAAGGCTGTGGCCCCATCAGCTTACCTGGAGGTATGGAGCTCCTTAATCTTACTGCTGGTGAATGAAAACCTGCTGCCTGATAATCTATTATTGTACTTTGAGTTAAGGATCATGTCAAGGTGACAAACATCATATTTACTCTTAATATATTCTGAATTAGATGTAAAATGTGCGGGCTAAGGATTTCTATGTGTTATCATTTGCACTGACAGCCTCTGTTACTTGAAATAATCCTGGATATAAAGTTAGAGTGGGAAATTTTTCTTGTGCCAGATTTAGACTTCTTTTTCTGTCGGTAGAAAGCGAATCGAAACCTTTAAAAATTAGTTGTGCTCCAGTTCTGCATTACAGTATGAATCTGTACGCACATGCAAGTCAGAGCAGTTTGTCTGCTATCATCTACCAACTTGTATCACAGTTACAGTAGAACTAAGCCTTGACTTGGAAATATTGTATGTGGGTTTTAAATCTGAACTTAACATCAAAATTTTCATTATTCTTTGTACATGTACCAGAAACAGTCAAGGTAAACTGCATTTCATTTTTCCATAAATCTTGGGACAACACATATTTAAATATGGCTGCTTTGACATAAAACTAAAAATCATTCATATGCTGAAAATCATTTTAAAAAAATATCTTAGTAGAAGTAGAGAACTGAAAGAAGGGGCTGGAGTCTGAAGCTGAAGTATCAGTGTCAGCAGCAACTTTGGTCAGCTTTGTTTTCTACTTGTGCTCTCTCACTTTTCCATCTGCGTCCGTCTCTTCTTCTGTTTTCTCCCTTCTCACACACAAAAGCACATGTCAGCTTGTATGCTGGCGTGCACACACACACAGACAAGCACACATGTGATTGCTTGTTTGGACTGAATGTGTCACAGTTCTGTGTCCAGCTTCTCACTGAACCATCATTATCTTCGGCAGAGGAAGTCTCAGGACAGACTGTTAATTAAGCACACTCAAACAGCCGAAGTCAAGTGCGTAATGGAAGACTCTGCAGCTATAACTGATTTAACATGACAGAAACATGAATCGGTTCTCTTTGGGCACATGGCAGACAAGACATAAGCTAAACTCCCATTTCTCTCATTTTTCTGGCATCTTTTATTAGCTGATCTCTCAACACACAACAGGAAGTGTTACATGTGTCAGCATCCTGTTTGACTCTTTCTGTACTGAAATGTAAAATCATAAGATGCTATTTAACATCTACATATCATGTTCAGTATGATTCACAGTGTCAAAGCAGATCTGATGCTGGCTTTGATCAAACCAGAAGTATGACTGTCTAGAGAGCAGTTTTTAACACTGTAAATGATTCCGCTCAGTCAAAAGCATTTTGCCTTGCTTTTCAAAGTCTACCTCTCTAAAATAGCCAGGTACCTGTAATTACAGTCTCTCTTTGAACAGAGCCAGCCTTGGGGTAAACAGAGTCTCGCTGGCCTCTGGCTGTGTGTGCTTGCCTTGCAGCTTAACAGAGAGATTTCACTCTGACTCTGTCACTGACTTAGCCTCCAACTTCAGCACCTGAGAATCAGTACAGGCCTTAATGAAGTGTGGCTTCCTGCTCCAGCTCATGAGTTAGAGTTCACCCGGGAGGCTCATGAGGAATGAACGGGATTGGGATGAAAGTAGAAGTCGGCACTATACTCGTACAGTGTCCAATTTGAGGGGTGGCTTTTCCCTGAGGTGAAGTGATAAATGTGCTAAATGTTATGTATTGCATGTTGTGAAACCAGAAAAAGCACCCCAGTAGACAACGAGGTAGACAGAGCAGAGGTGTGACAGCTGCCTGCCACATAAATGTGATGAGGGCCCATCGAGGGCCTCCAGAACACATTCTTGGTATAACATCGCATAGAACTATCTGTTCTGGGTTTTTTTAGACAAGTAGATGAACTAGCTAGATTTTTTCCCCTCATGGACAAGTCAGTCGTCTGTAGAATGAAGGAAATGGATACTGTAGCTGACAGACTCACAACTCCGATATGATGAATGAGCTGGTTTCTACTTCCACAGTCTGACAGCAGTTGTAAAACATTGTGCAGAATCCCAACTGCTTCACTGATACTCAACACAACCTGAAATAGAGATGACTGACCAACTAGAGAGGAGCCATCTGACAGAATAAACCTGTCGACATCTCGCCTTTCTGTGCAGCAAAGGTGCTCAGTGCACAGGGCTCCACCCTGCTGCCATCTGTCAAACTGTGTGGTAAGAAATGCCCACCGTTTTGTCAGAGACCCCCCTTGTCTACATTGTCACAACCACAGAGGTGTTTCTATGTTTGGTTTATGAGAGAAACAAGCCATTCTCTGACGTCACCTGTAAATGTCTAGGGATTTGGCACGTCACTGCTTGCTCCCATGCCAGGCCCAATATTTCCGGTTATACCCATTTGTGGTCCTGGTGTTGTTACAGATGGATCAGTGAGTGTGGCTATGGGTCACAATGCCTCTACGCTGTCTCTGTGGGGATGGCATTGTGTGAAATGCTAGTACTTTCTGAAGGCAGATTTAAGTGATTTTCTGCAGTCAAAGCCAAGGCTTGTGGGGAAAAAGGCTAAATTCAGACTTGTCAGTCCTCCATTGGCCAAGGAAAGGTGTCTAAAAGGTTTTTTCTCTTAATGACAGGTCCCTTCTCTACTGGTCAGTCTGCCAGGTTAGTGTAGTTTGATAAAAGGGAGAACAAGAGAGAAATACAGCCACTGTCTCACCTCAGAGGTTTGCTTCTTTCTTGATAGAGTGACTGAAGTACTGAAGGCTTGACTGGACTGCACACTTCTATGTGTGTTTTTTTGGAAAGAAGCCAGTATTTGCACTTAATCAGCCAGGTAACAACAATAACCTCTCATGACAAGGATCATGGAGTAATTTTGACTATTTCCAATATGTACAATAATTATATGCCATTGGTTCTGAACACATATTTAGATCACTTCGGCTCAATTGGCAACAAGGAGGTGTTGCGAAACACACTCAGCATCTATCCTTACTAGTAAAATGTAAGGTGCATAAGACTGTGAGGCTCTGGAGGGAAACAGAGCTCTAGTACAGCTTTCAGATAAGTAAGTGTCCAGTGAGTTTAGAGCCTAATGGAGTGGCTGAACGGCTAACATTGCTACAGCAGAGCTACTTTTCTGCTTCTCACTTTATTGTGTGCTGCAGGTCGAGTGTTGAGCGCTCGAGAGTGCACTATAACAGATTACATCCTTGATGAACAGTACACCCAAGCAAGCTGTGGTGATTGGACTTAATAACATGCATTTGCATTTTCCCAAACAGAGAGGGAGTTAGTTGTCAAGAGGCACATACACAAACACTTTTTCATATAGTCACAATTACACTGATTTTGTGAAAGGGTTGCATAACAACGGCAACAGAGATGAACCCAAATGACTTTTGAAATTAGCTTCCCGCAAATGACACATGACAGCTTGAGTGCTGTAAAAATCAGACAAACCGGGATCACATCATGCTGCTTGGCTGGGAAATAAAGAGCAGAAATGGTGTATTTGTGTGCTGTGCATGTGTAACTTCCTACATGTATGTGTGCAATGAAGTAAGGGGGAACAGCTTTTATTATCTGAGATGTTTTATTGTTTCCAAGTGGTCAGCCAACACATTTCCCAGCTCTATGGTGGAAAGAGGTTAGCCCCAGAGTATGTACACCTTTAAATAAAATGCCTCCCTCCTCTGCTTCTTTCAGTGGCACACTGCTGGTGACCCCAATTCATACCCTCAAAAGCACTTGTGTCACCTTGAGCCACTATTTTCATTCAGTCACTTTTGTCTCTAGTCTGCCAAGTTCCTGCTTTTAGTGCAGAAACAAAACTATGGAGGCAAGTCATTGATTTGCCATCCAGAAAACAAGTTAAAGGCTCAGAATATGAATGAATCCCTTCCATTATGTGAATCTGCAATGCATAAAATGAAAAACATTCAGAGATAGAGTGTGATGCTGCGATGACTGCGATAATGACATTCAGACTTTTTGTGTTTTGAATTGAGCAATAACTGTCAGGCCACAAACATACAGTACATATACTGTAAACACATGTACAGGATCACGAGGGCTGTGAGGACTCTCCTGTGCTGTTGTGTTTCACTTATCAGAGCTCCTATTGAAATAGCCATTCAAATGCCACCACCACCACCACCCATCCTATTCACATTGACCCAGAATTAGCCGGTCATTTTGTGTGGCTTAGAAAACGAACAGCCCCCCTTCCATCGCTTAAAAAATACCTTCTATAACAAAAGAAGTTATTTTCAGTGCACAATGTGGACTGTCCATGAAGTTGTGACTGCACTTAGGACAGCATAATAATTCAGTTTGTTTTCGGTGCTAGTTCATGTGTCCTCAAAACTTTGATGGATAAAAGGACAGTGCATGGAAGGAGAAACGAATACAGAGAAAGGAAAAAGAAAAGCTACAAGAAACAGAAAGAAGAATGAAAGCTTAGATGACAGGTGGAAAGAGCAGGAAGGGAGAGAAGTAAAGGGCAAAGGAGAAGCTGCATATCAAAGACAGAGAGTTTAACGGTAAGAGGTGAAACTAAAATGACAGGCGACACCTCGTTTTAATCATTTGTCCCCCCAGAACTAAATCTCATCATTAGCCAGACTGCAAGGTCAATGATACGCACCCAGATGTCCGCCTCCACACTGAATGCTCACCATTTAGGGTTATGATACAGATTTGATTTGTTTTAAACCTTTTTTGGGCAGTGTGTTTCTGCTGTATTGATATCGGTAAAAGCAAAAAAATGCTTTTAACAAGAAAACTCCACCAGTGTAATACTGTATTGGAAAGACAGAACTTGCCAGCAATAGTTAGTTTTGTGAGTTTTTGGCCAAGCGTGGCAGTGACAAAAAAATTCAAATGATTCACACCTGTGCATCTGTTCCTCCCTAGCACCCAGATAAATACTGAGCAAAGACGATTTGTTGTCCTTTGTAAAAGAGCGAGGGCCTACATTTTGAGCATTTGGCAAATTTTGAACACGTTAAACTAACACACAAACAGTTTTGATTCTGCCAAAGATGATGTAGAAATTGCTGGACTACATTTAGCAAAATCATTAAAACAAGCTTAACTTACCGTTCATTAAATCTACCACAGTCGTGGCCTGGTAACCATAGGAACAGCAGACATCAAGCTATGGATTTTACCACATACCTCAACAGTGAGCATGGAGTTATAATAAGAGTATAGTCCATGTACTGTATAAAGAAGGTGGAGACTGGTGTCAAAAACCAAACAAGAGCCAAAAACACAAGAAAACAAACTACAGAAATGCAACATTAGGTTCACAGGTAAGTTAAGGTAACTTCTCAGACTCAGAGGTCAGTAAAGCAGAATTGACTTCTTCAAACAACAATCAGGGGACGTCAATAGCCTTTGCAGGTGCAAGTGTCATGAGGTAAGTAATTCAGAAGATTTCCTCAACAGAACACCAGTTCTCACTCGTGGTCAGGGACAAAACAGACACCAGTGAGAACTAAGGCACGCTGACAGAGTAGACGGGGGCAGACAACCGACCAGTTCTAGGAACAAACCCGAGTCCAAGCACCATAGGACAACAGTTCAGAGAAGGGCAGGCAGAGGCAACAAACACAAAGAGAAATGCTGGATAGTCATTATCAAAGAACAATGTGAGAATCTGGCAATCTGGCTGACTGCTGTCTTGTAGTGTGCTGGGAGATAATTACACTGATGAAAAGCAGGTGAGTGAGGGCGCAGCAGGGAGCAACAGAGCAAAGGTGCAGTGGAAACAGGGCCCAGGCTGAAACTGTGACGCTATGTCTGTCTCTTTGTTTTTCTTTAGTAAACTTTCAAGCCATCCAAGGTTTATTACAGCTAAAATAAAATAATAGGGATAACTAATTTTATACCAACCTATGACGTTTTAGTGTTAGCACAAGGTTAAGCAGTTAGCTACAGCTGATGAAACTTACTAACAAAAGGTATCATGTAAAAGGCACAGTTGTCACTTGTAAATGCTGCTTTTGTTTTCTTCTTTGTCAAACAGAAGAACCTTTGTTTAAAATTTAGTGCAAATTTTGAGTAAAAAACGACCATTTTGTCACTGTTGCATAAGTTTCATGGTAGAATGGAAAGCCTGCCCAGCATAGGAACAGCAAGTTGTCAAGCAACTAGTCAATTATTAACTACAAAAAATAAATCAATCAATCAATGAAAAGTCTTGTTTTCTTTCATCACTTTCTACATTATCCTTAAGTAGGTTCCAGCAAATCAAAAGTGGCTCTGTCTATTAAATCCTCTTCAGTATATATCAAAGTACTTTCTGCCTTTGTGTGGTGAGCGGATAGCCTTCTTAGAAAATGAAGTAAATCTTACAGCTACGTTCAAACACATAATATCTTAAATTAGATTAGCCTCAGAGGTAAAAACACCTAATGGGAAAAAACTAATGAAAATAATATATTTTCAGAGCGCAGCTGCTCTGTAACCCCACCTCCAGTTATACCTATCACCAGCCTGTTCATCCCTCAAAACACACACACCCATGCTCGCATAGTATTACACACATTTACATTCACACACACGTATGCATGCACACACTCCTCTCGATATGCCTTTACATGGGTAAATTGATAGGACTAGCCAAGACCTTCACCAGCCTGTTGCTAGGTTACCTTTTTAGTGACTTTTTTCTCATTCTCAGTAACAATCTCCTCCTCTGTTGCATGGTAAACACATACATACACATAGTATGTGTAACCACACGCACAGATGTAATACACAAACATTGTGCACCGTGTAGACAGAGGAAGCACCTGTCTGCTTTATGGGTTTAAGCTTAGTGAGAAAGGATGGTCAGTGGAAGAAAGAGGAGTCGCTCACTTGGCCTTTACACCCCCACCCCTCCCTCTCAGCCCAGGTGCCCTTAGAGACAGCAAAGAGATAGATGGATGTATGGAAAATGACTGCGCCAGAGAATCGTTCTTCTCCGTGTGGCTATATTGAAGACTGTGGTCAAAGGACTAGAGTCTGGGCAAGCAAAGAGCAGACATGTATCATTCCTGTGCTGAAGTGGATGTAAACTGATTTCTGAGAAATAAGCAGTGAAAGATAGTGAAGCATTTAAGACATTTTATTTTAGTCGCAGGACAGAATCGCTCGGTGATTTGGTGGCAGTGTTTAATTGACTTTACATCTGATCAAACCGACAAAGAGGAGCTGCAACTGTTGTGCACACTGATTCTTTACCAATTTAGAAATGAGGATGATGTGGACATCCATCCATTCATCTTTGTCCGCTTTATCCGAGATTATGTGGACATGCTATATGTAATTTTCTGACATAGTTAGTACAAAAACATGTCTTTTGGCTAAAGGTGCACAGGTTGAAGCTGCTGGGTTTGCATATATCCAGCCTGGCGTTGTGTCTATGAGCCATGAACACCTGCAGTGGGACATTACACAAACATGGAGCCACTATATTGATGAATTCTGAATTCCTTTTTGAAGGTTCAATTTTGTGAAGTAATGCATGAAAAACTATTATTTAGGCTAACAGAAACACACTAAGCCAGAATCACTAATATGCTGTATGTGTATGTAAACCATTGAGAGAGTTAACATTTGCTCTGGCTACAGAAACAACCCCTCCTGTTTTTATCTCCTTCTTTTGCCCCCTCTCTCTCACCCGCCTCTCTTTCACTTTATTACTCTGCAGCAAAAAACTGCTCCTACTTCAAACACTTTACATCGGGGGAAGAAGCTGAAGTTTTTGAAGTCAAGACCCAGAAAGGTGAGTGCCTCCTTATTGCCACCCAGAATGCATGTTAGAATAGATCCTAGCTTGTTTGCATAAGAGAAACCATTTGTAGTAAAGCAAAAGGAAAGATAGACACATCACACGCTGTGCCCACATTATACAAATCTAAGCACATGTGAAGAGATGCATATACTGTATGTCACATATAAGATCCTGACCCTGTCCTTTCTTACACAGCTATGTTTTGTAGAAAATGCTATTTCTGTCTGATAAGATCCTGACCCTGTCCTTTCTTACATTTCTTACAGGTTTCATTTTCCTATGTTTTGTAGAAAATGCTATTTCCATCTGGATTACATGAATTATGGGAAAACACTTGAACATGTTACACGTTACTTCTCATCCTCCCTGTTTTAGCAGATTGTTATTATAACATTAACATCTCTGTTTCTAACCTTTTCAGCTTCTGACAGACACATGAAGGAGCAAACAGCTAAGCTCATAAAGACAGGCGATTATAGAGCACTGTCATGCATACAGTTATGCCATGGTAAAACCATTGAAGACACATACTGATGATACATTATATGAAATTTTAGAATGATACGCAAAATAAACTATTACTGTACACAGAATAAAATGCAAAAAATAAATCTGAACAGTCTGCAAATCCGTTGATAACATAATGACAAAGTGAACAGGTTTCAGCTTAAACACGTGAAAAGCTTAAAAGCTCTGAGACGCTTTCACACACATGTATACCCTCCCAGACCAACAGTCCTCAAACAGACAGAGAATGAGCCTCCACTGGAGAGACGGAGTGTAAGGTTATTTTACAGTTGGTGTTGCTCCACAGTCGGGGTGCTGAAATGGAATAGGATGCTCCGAGGATCATTTCTATCACAGTTGGAGTGTTACTGAGAAGGAAAGACGAGATTATCTTTCCCTGACAAACAGACAGGAGGGGAGCCGGGCGGGAAGAGAGACATGCTCTAATCACCTTGTTATAAGCCTGAAGCAGCTTATCTGTCATGCAAATGGAATTATTGCCAGTTTGGATAAATGACTTGTTTTAAAGTACGGCTAATTTAAAGGCTAATTATATGTGTCATATCTTGCCTGAGAGCAATATTGAAACAATTATTATGTAAATGATAACTGCAACCTCCTCTTCTGCACCTACTCACTCTTGTTGCTGTCTCTGCTCGTTCTATCACTTCTCTTCACTTTCGCACTCACTCTTGCCTCCTCACTTCTTTTTACATCGTCTTTTCCATCTTACCGCCTTTCTCTTCTCTCTTTCTCCTCTTTCCCCAGAGTACAACATCTCAGCAGCAGCCATCACCATATTCAGTCTGTTCTTCATGATCCTGGGCACCTTTTGCGTCATTTTCTCTTTTGGAAAGGGGCGGGACTACCTGCTCCGGCCTGCTGGGATGTTCTTCGCCTTTGCAGGTCAGATATGGCAGATAATATGAATCACGGATAAGGCTTTGTCTGGTACTTTGGTAGTCTTGAAATGAGGCATGTCAGTCCTTTTCTTTTGCTGATGAATATTAAGCAGCTAATTTGGGAGAGTTGACAAAGCTGATTTTTCACTGACAGGTTTATAGAGGTGGTAGGAGCTAATAGAGTTGACAAAGCTCTGGGCTGACATTTCACAATGTGTTAAAACTTTGATGGGTGTCAGACTCATAGTTAAAATAAAGCTGAAAATCTTGCGGTGTAGCTGTGGGACTGTAACAGCATTTGATTAAACTGTTTTGACAGAGCAATTTTCATGAATGCAGGTAAGCAGGTGCTTTTTCCAACCCATTTTCTCCGTTTTGGCACCCAGGTCTGTGCATCATCATTTCCGTCGAGGTAATGCGCCAGTCTGTCAAGCGCATGATTGACAGTGATGAAACCATCTGGATTGAATACTACTACTCCTGGTCGTTTACCTGCGCCTGTGCCTCCTTCACCCTGCTCATCCTCAGCGGAGTCGCCCTGCTTCTCATCTCTATGCCCCACATGCCACGCAACCCCTGGGAGACCTGCATGGACGCTGAGCCCGACACATTAGATTAGCCACAGGTGATGCAACAGACATGTCTGAGGGCCTGGTTAAAATAACAGATAATGCTTTGCATCTTTTAGTTCTTTAACTGTCTGTCTCATCCTCTATATTTATCTTAACTCCAAGCAGTTTTCCAAAGCATTACATTTTTAGCCTGGTTTCCTACCTTCCACATGTTCGATGGTTTCAGTTTGTGTAAAATATTAACATCAGCTTGGACAAACTTGTGTGTCATAGGTAACCACCACAGCGTTCATTTTGTCTTCCCATCATAAAGCAGTTGGAAGCAGGAATTGTCCTGAAAGCACTTTCCTGTCAAGTCTTCAAAAGCTGAGGAATAACTAAGTCATATCTGAGACTTAAGAGTCATATAACACTTTTTTTTAATGAATTTTTTTTCATCAAACCGAAGCTATTACCATGTGGCACATGTGTTCTTATTGCTTGCCTTTATCTACATATCTATATATAAATGGAACATTTCTCAGTAGCAGACTTAAATTTAAAATGTTGGGGTTTTCTACAAGCTCTTGAATATAGCAACAAGGTGGAGCTGATTGTAACCGAGTGTCCACTGGGACGAATCACATGTTTGAAGTTTTTATGCAAATTGTTTTTCATATTGAACTATAATTAAGTGCAACCAGTAGATGCCTGGAAGCCAAGAGTCGTTTGGTATAAAATGTAATAGTACAGTTTGTAGCAAATGGGGTAAAATATGCAAACACATGAATTTCCCTTTAATGTTTGACTAGATAAGACTTGGGTCAGAGTATTTGACTTATAAAGTGTTAGATTTAAGGGTTTTTACAGGTTAATACAGTGCAAAGGATGCCATACTGTTGGAGAATCATGTTCAAAAATATAATGTACCTGATGGCAACATCTGCAATTAATCATACTATGTCTGACACTAATGAAAGTAAAATTATTGGCAGATGCAGTTTTTTGCTGGATTACAATAATAAATAAACAGTATGGCATCAGAAAGGTTCCTTAAGACCTGTGAGAAAACACTGAACTACAGCTAAACAAGACAAAAAGAGTGAGTCGCTGCACTGTAAAGTGAAGTAATGGGCTATTGTTACTGCAGTCCTTATTCCCCCAGGACTTTCTACAGTCGATTTGTGCTATTGACTGTCTAGAGAGAGACCACTTACTTGATATTCGCTTGTTGATACTGATCAATGTTGAAACCCCCTGGTGAGTTTAGTCCAGGAGCTCTGATCTATAATAGGCCTACTGTCCATAGTATTTGCTGAAACCCAGAGTTATGTTTTATATGTTAGGATATGTACTCTGCTTTTAGTGGCCATTTAATAGATGCTAAAACACCAGAAATGTACAAATTAATTAAATTAAAAAACTGACAATTCACTATACTCGTCCCTGAACAGTTGTCGTTTAGCATAGCTTAGTAACAGTAAAGGTTTCACAGGTCTGTCAAGCTCAAGATTTCACAAAAAGATAGAAAAAATGATAAAAGAACAAAGCCATTGCTGCCTGTGACCTGTTAGCTTTAGCTTTAGCCTTTCAGCTAAATATCACGTAGTGTATGAAGCGCTTAACTGCATATTTGAGACCATTTTACATGGTTCTCCTTTTTTAACCGAATCATAAAAATGTAAAATGTCTGCTATACTCTGTGTTGTAAGCCACCTTAAATGAATGATGGTCAGTAGAAATGAGTGGCCTACTTTTGTTTACTTTCTGACTGAAATCAAGGATTGGACCATGTTTTGCTATATTCCATTTTTGGGGGGGCATAGATGCCCAGAGCTACAAATAAAGGCAACTTTTTCATTTAAATAATGCTTATGACTGAAAAGATTATTTTTCTGTTCTGTGTATTGTTGCTGTCAAAAGAAAATCTCATTCAGACACATGCTTTCTTTTAAGAGGCTATTAATTTATTTTCATGTTTAAACCACTGATGACCTTCTCAATTCCAGTATAATTAGTTAAAATACAAAAATCAGATTCCACCTGACAGAGGAAATGTTGTGTTTTCTGTGTAGATTTTACACAGGGGTCATATATTGTTAGCAAAACAGTCACCTGCATCTAGCATGCTGTTTTTCAGTGAGTCACTCTGGCCCTGAAGTCATTCAGCTGGTGCAGGTGCACTGAAATTAATGTTCCTCAAATGACACTGTTTCTCAGGGGAACACGAGAGGAAACTATTACATTTGGCTCCGAGGTCCTTCTGATAGGAACATTTCCATTACTGCAGTCACAGATGTTACTTCACCATTGTACAGGTTTGTTTTTTTAGAAAACTGAATGCTTTTTTGTTTCATTTCTGATTATTTTACAATGATCACCTGAATCCTGCCTTCATATTTACTGGGACAGGGCTTCTGATTTTAAATCAACAGAACTAAAATAAAAATTGACCATTAAATAGATCAGTAATGCTGCTGGTATGGCACAGAACAAAGCAATACTCTACCATCAGACTTCTACAAATATATACTGATGTGTAGCTGTAATTATATTAGTTCTCCTCTGCCTCCATTACTGTGGAAATTCTGTTAAAATGAAGCAGGGTTACAGTTTTTGCTCCATAACCTCTTTTTATATGTTTACTTGTTGATAAGAGGGTGCACATTTAGTCAGGAAGTAAATATAAATGTAAATAAAACCTGGTATTTCACTCTTTTCTTTACCAAACATCGAACTGTCCTCCTGCCATTGCTCACACTCTCACTTCAATTCATGAACCTTTCAACCAGAAAATGTGTTTGAATTGAGAGACAAACCTATTGGAAATGCTCCAGAGACCTTACACACAGAAGGTCAGGGATTTTCACGACTGGCTGTAATAGATGCACAAAGCTCGCTAAATCATTCTTGAGGCCCTAGAGCAGCAAGAACAGCATGAGCATAGCATACACAGACAGATTTATTCACTGTCACTGCCATCAGTCTTGATTCCTGGAATTCCATCACAGGCTTGTTTTGTATTGTTTGCTCAATTACAACAGCTGTTTCCGTAAGTGCAAGAAATAATTTTATGTCAATTCAAAGAACACAGAGAAATGTTGTGCTTATGCATCATGTATTGCAAACACATGAGCCTACAGAACAAAATAATTTGGATTTATAGTGGATACCATTTATTCATTTTGCAGACTTGCAGATGATATTGATTGAATGCTCACTTTGTGCACTAAGCAGGAAAATCATGATTTAAGTTTGTGCACAGACAAATTTGGCCCTGGAAATAATTTAAACTTAAATAGACCAACAAAACTCATCCATTAGAAATAAATGTAATCATAAATCTGATGACTCAAAAGGGAAAGCAGGGTTCGGCCTAGGCTGTGTTTGGCAGGGGAGGAGAACTGCTGACTCAGACTGGGGATATCGTTGGGCGGTGGAAGGAGCACTTTGAGGAACTCTTGAATCTGTCTCACATGTGCTCCAAGGAGGAGGCAGAATTGGCCTATCCCACATCGCTGGTAGAGGTGTCTGAGGTAGTCAAAAAGCTCCTCAGTGCCAGGCACCTAGAGCAGATGAGATTGCCCTGAGCTGCTGAAGGCTCTGGACATAGTGGACACACCTCTTCAGTGTCACATGCTGGATGGGGACAGTGCCTGAGGACTGACAGATCCCATTTTTAAAAAGGTGGACTGGAGAGTGTGCTCCAGTTACTGGGGTATCACACTACTCAGCCTCCCTGGAAAAGCTTATGCCAGGGTGCTGGAAAGGAGGATCCAACCGATTGTTAATCCTCAGATCCGGGAGGAACAATGAGGATTCTGTCCTGGTCTTAGAACAGTAAATCAGCTCTTTACTCTTGCAAGGTTACTGGAGGGATCTTGTGCATTTGCCCATTCAGTTTACATGTGCTTTGTGGACTTGGAGAAAGCCTACCACCGGGTCCCTCGTGGGATCTTGTACTTCGGGAGTGTGGGGTACTGGAGTCTTGGGTAAGAGCCATTTGTTCCTAGATTAGCACTTGTTTTGTCTGTCGAAAATGCCAAAGATTTACTCATTATAATGCTGCTTCTGTAAACAAGAAATTAGATGAGAATGAAGGGATAATACATGTCAGTTGTATGGTCACTACTTTTGATATGTATTACCTCTTCACTCTCATCTAATTACTTGTTTACAGACACTTCAGGTGAGATGGGTTAATATAACCACTGAGTTATAATATTTCATCATTAGCTGAGAGTATGGTGTATTATTAAACCTACTTTACAACTTGTAAATTTCTTGGAATAAAACATATAGGTAAGAATATATATTATATGTATATTAATTTGTAATTTTAATGTAGTTTTTACCATACAAGCTGCTTAAAAATGATTTATTTGTGAGCACAAACTGCATTAAATTAAATGATGTAATATTTATACTAGACAACAAGAGGTTGCACTATACATACCATAATGATCTTATAGTGAGAGACAACATGAGATTTGCACATAATGAAAAAGGTGACCGATTAAAATCATATTTCCTGACTAATCATTATCGATATAATGTGTGTGAAAAACCATGCATGTAAATGTCAGTTACGTTATTTCAGTTTTTATTTACCCCCTACTTATCTATAGTACTAATGATAAATGTGGATTCACAGGAGTGCTGCAATCTAGTGGTAAAAAAATCAGAATATTTTATTATGGATGAAACTGCAACAGTAGGTGTGTCCCAGAAACGCCACTGGATTGTCTCACCATTGTGCCACCTCGTCGATGAGGGAATCTGACGTTTGCAGGAGTCATTTGGTCCTTTGAGTCACTGCTGTGAATACAAAGCTGTCAGATCCTTTCCTGACCTCTGACTGAGTGCTCTGAAAACCGTTACTATTCTCTGCACACAGTGGTACAGTACAAGCATTTTTCATTCGACTGTGTCCCTCAGAGAGTGTACGAGCTGGCAAAAGGGTTTAAAATCCCAGGTTAGATTCCTTGTGAGTGTGGTGGATAGGAACGAAATGGAACATGGAATTAAATTGAAATGATGGGTATGGTGTGGGGCAAGAGTGAGGACAGCAACAACAGAGAGACACAGAAATACACAACACTCCCAAAAAAGTGCAGATGGGCACAAGCTGGCCATGGAAAATGAGTGACAGAAGGGAGCATGATCCTCCAGCGAGATTAGAAGCTCTGCCACCAGCCCAGAGAAAACAATGAAAGGGAAAGTACCAAGATCGGACTCAAAGTGAGGCTGAAGAACACCTTTTAACAAATTGTACCACAAATTAAAATTGCAATTAAATCTGAATGCTGCATCCCAATACACTCAGCACTTGTGAGTAGCTTAGTGTAAACTTGTGTGTCATGCTGTATTTCTAATATGCGGTGCCCAAGTGCCTTTTGAGACCACAAGCATTTTGCTCAAAGCTCACTGGGGGACATCCACACGGTCGTGCTACACGTGTCCCTAGATCTCAGACACCAAACCACACAGCCCTTATATAATTACTTTAATATGTTCATTTTTATTTCTCTTCTTTTTTTTCTGATATTCATGCTGATATTTACGGACAGGCACTCTTCACCTCAGGGAGACAGTGACACCAACACTCAAGTTAACCTCAAGTACTACGGTACTTTCACCATAACTCTCTCTCCTCCTCCATTCTGATTAAGTAGTGTATGAGTGTAATACCTGATTCTCTTTGCCAGCTTTATCATGACTCACAAATATCTCATCGGTGTGAGTCTTTCTCTGTCTTTTACATTTGATCCCAGGCTCTTTCTTGAACCAGATTTCTTTTTCCTTTTTCCTGATTTTTTTGGTTTTCTTCATCTTTATCTTTTTGTATCTCTCATCAGATTATTCTCCCGAATCCTCCTGTTTCTTTTGCCTATTTTTCCTCATCTGTCTGCCTCAGTCATTTTTCTTTTTCTCTTTTTCTGTTTCCTCTGTGTTCCCCTCTTTGACGCTCTCCTCTGCTGGCAGTGGGAGTTGGCCCCTGGTTCATCTCTCCCTTCTTTATCTGCTGTTTCTCTCCCTCTCTCCCCTTCCCACCCTCCCTCTCTCTATATCTTTCTGCTCCAGTGCTCTCTCAAGCAGGCACTCTGCTGTCTAATGACTTGGATCGGTAGTGACTGTTGAGAGGAGATAGACCTGTAATAAGGCAATCCAACAGGTGCAAGAGTGCAGCGTGCTAACAGCGCTTCGTCTGAACATATTAAACACTGCCCTCTGGTCTACAAGCATCATGAAGGAAGGCGATCTGATGGAGCAGTATGGATGTGGAGGCTAATAAAATGTCTTTGTGAAGCAGCTTTCTAAAACAGGGTTTACAAAGTGTTTTACATAGAATAAAAACTAAACTATAAAACAAAACAAAAAACATGTCAAACAATAAAAGCGACATACTGTACATCTTAGAACATAACAGAGGGCAAGCCAATAAAAATGTGTTTTAGAACACCAGACAGACTCGGCCAACCTGGTTCCTTCAGGCAGAATGTCCTCTGTGATGAGAGTGCTTGACTAAATCATGCACAATTACAGCTTTGGTACTGGAGAGAAAAAAGGAACTCAGCAAATGACTATTTTGAAAAGGGGCAAGATATAAAAATAAAGAGGATCTTCAATAAACGTAGTCACCATCACCGTAGCTTTAAGGTACAGTGAGTGCCAAGGTTTATTCTGGATTAAGTAGTTAAATTAACAGCTTCAATGTCTGACTTCCCATCTAAACTAAATACCAAGTGTGCCATTGTTAGAAATTATCAGCCCAGGTCAGTGTTTTGATCACATGGCTTGAAGGAACATTTAGTATCTAAGGGCGTGTAGGAGTTAGAATAAAAAAGACACACCACTTCTCTTGCACAGCCATACTTTGTAGTCATCATCGGCGTTACTGCATCTGTCAGTCTTTTATATGCACAGTTTAAATTCACCGACAGGGTGAATCAGGGTCACTGCATGCCCTGGTACTCTGAAAGACTGTACAGAAATCTCTACTGTATATAACTCTACTGTAAGTCCAGGCTGTGTATGAAAAGCCATCTCTTTCTCTTTATTTTGACCATCCCTCTGCACTAAATCTGTGTTCTTCACACTCAAATCATCATCACGATTTCCTCAAGCTTAGTCCATAACCAGTAGGTAGTGAATAGCAAAATGTACATACAGTAGTTCATGGGAATAAGAATACTTCCCAAAATGTGAAACAATTATTTTAATGGCACATGAGTAAAGAAGTGGATCGAGAGATCTAGGGTGAGATTGCACAGGTTGGTGTATATTTGATGACACTTCAAACAAGTTGCAATAACAACATTTACTGTTAACCATGATATATTGTACGGTTCCACTCAGTATCCAAAGGAAAAACTGAACAAATAGCAATGGAGAAAAGGAACTCAGCCGCCTTAAAGTTCAGACAGTTTTATGTTGGTTTAAAAAACATACTTCAAATACAATAATGCCTGTTGGTACACACTAATGTTCACCGCAACACAAAGACGCTCACTCACTCAAATAGATAAACACATACACAAACATGGAAACACGTGCTTTGTTCATGCTGCCATGGGCAACAACAGTATAGTCAAAACTCCCACTGTTTTTTTGTGAATTATTAATCCAAGTCTATTTTCACAATCAACAGGGAGGAGAGGTGGAAGAAAAGGTCAGGCAATAATTGCCCAAAACACACAAACACATACACACACCCACAGGAAACAATTGTTAAGACTGATGAGGATGGAGGTGTTTTTCAGTCCGGCCCTTGTGGAAAAATAGATTTGAGCACAGTCATTATGTTTTTTTCTATTATGTAAGAGAAGAGCGGAGACAGGAAGAGAAGAAATGAATGGTACTCACATGAAAAAAAGTCAGCACTGGGTAATCCTGGAGACTACAACTTTGCAATTTTGGTGTTTAAGAGCTTTTGGTAAAAAGCAATAGTGTGACAGCAACATCATCCTGACTTTTTCTTACTGCTCTTAATGCTTTCTATTTATTCCTAAGGCGTTTTGATAAGATTGAGAACATTTAGAAAATGAAGCGATATCAGGGAATGACCTAGAGATGGAATCTTAACAATAGCTTTCTTATAAACCTTCTGATAATATGTGTTGTGACCGAGCAAACTATTTTATTACAGTCCAGTATTAAATCATCGTCCTGTCTCCCTCTGTTCATCTTTTGTATTTGGAATTTACCATTTACACGTCACTTCTGTTATCTAACTTGCCTTATGACAGATGTGCCAGAAGAGAAATAATTATATAAAGTGAGTAAGAGCATAACGTTTCCATGAAAAAACTCCTGAGAATAAACAAACATTGTGGGGAATTGTGGGAAAGACCAGCAGTAGTAATAAGAAATTTTTACAAAAAATGTTTCTCTGAGCTCCTGCATACACATTTTGTCTGGGGAGCTCATTTCCTTGGGTCATTGTGTTATTTGTTCTCATGACTTTTGTGCCAGAGATAAAAATGTAACCAAAATTCTCCAAAAGAACTAAAAGCATACTACAATCATATTACTAATTTGTGTAAGGTTAGAAAAGAAGGAATAAAGTGCAGTGTTACGCAGCTCATATGCTAATTGTACCTCTGAAAGATGCTGGCAGAACGATCATTTTTCTCACTCGCTCGGTAAAAGCTCTCCATCATGCAGGCCTGTGACTCACCCATGGGCATCGTGGGAGGAAAGCACGTAAGTACAGCCAAAGTTTTCTAAATCTCAAATTTAATTTTTCTCATTATGTGGTATATGCTTGCTCTTTGGTGAGCTTTGTAGTCACCATGGTGACAGTGAGAGAGAGAGAATGAAAGATGGACTTACAGAGAGAAGAAGAAGAAAGGGGGATAAATGGCATTGCTGGATGAAGAAAAGAGCAAGGCGGCTTTAGAGATGGCTCGATTATGTCTAAATTGTTCAAGTTGTTAGTTTGTGTGCACAGAAACACGTGTCTATGGAGCTCTCGGATTAAAATATTGAGCGTTGAATGTTTTTGTGTTGATGAACAGAAGGGAGAGTATGAGAGACGGTTCCCTATACACATGAATGTTCACCTCAGGTCTTCCACAAAACTTAACTCTCTTCAAAGTCAAAGACAACACAACACTGTTGCTGTGTCATCAGCTGAGTGGAGCTGTGTGTGTTACTAGAGCAGACACAGCCAGTCTCTAACTGCTCCGTACTGATTCAGCTTGACCCGCTCCCATCGTGTCCATCAACCGTCTCACAGCCTCTTCTGTACCACGGCTATGGCGCCCATAACTCCATACTATGCAGAACTGTTTCAGGGTTGACAATAGCTGCTGCATTAAATCCATTATCCTGCTAGGTTGTCCGCCCACCTATGATCAATCCTGTTTTGGCAGTGGGTTTATTTTTACTTTGCCTTAATTTGCATTAAGTGTGCGTCACAGCTATGAGTACTGTACGTGCCAAGCTCCTTCTTTTACATGCATTTAATCCTTCTGTCTGCCCGCATCTTCAAGGTGTGACTTTTTAGGTTGTCATTCTGCTTTCAGTCAACTCACTATCTCTAATTTTCACTTTAAAATAAATTAATAATCTCAGCTCTAGCCTTGAAAAAAAAAACATGACCACTGCTGTGGCATTTAAATGTTGGCTGTCAAAGTAAAGTAGACTATTTTAAACTGTGGCCTTTACAGCATTATGACATTTTCACAACAGTCACCAAGATGAATAATAAATGTAGTTAAATACATCAGAGAGATACTGATATACAGTGGAGGAAAGTAACTGTGTACAGTTATTTAAATATGTATTTATATGCAATTAGCAGACAGTTGTTCTTTACATGAGTATTTCTATTGTATGCCATGTCATATTTCTACTGCACTACACTGTGAAGAGAGGTACGTTTCAAATTTAGTCAAGATTTTAGATTAAAGCAAACAAACTAAACAACATGTAGTATTTATGTGTCACAGGTTTTTGATGTCTGTGAGTCGGTAGTGTCACAGGTTTTTGATGTCTGTGAGTTGGTACCATCCATTATCTATATCACTTATTCCTGAATAAAGTCGCTGCTGACCAATCCCAGCTGACTTTGGGTGAGAGGCAGGGTCCACCCTGGACAGGTCGCCAGTCTGTCACAGAGCTGACATGTAGCCAGACAACCACACTCACTCCTATGGTCAATATAGAGTCACCAGTCAACCTAAGCTACATGTCTTTGGACTGGGGGACAAAGCTAGAGTACCCGGAAAGAACCCACGCATGCACAAGGAGAACATGTAAACTCTGCACAGAAAGGGTTGGCTGGGACTTGGATCCAGAACCTTCTAGCTGTGAGGCGACAGTGTTAACCCCCACCCCGCTGTGCTGCCCTGAGTTGATACCAGTACCACTAAAGAGTTTCATTTAATTAACTGTTCATGGGCCAAAAAGGTACAATGATCCAATAAATAAATAAAAGATCAGAGAAAATTTTAAAAAGATGCAAAAACACTGTGTACAGTAGCAGAACTTTCACTGTTACTCATTTCTCAGATGTATCTTATGATCCTTAGTTTGGAGCCTGATGCTTGGAGTGTGAACCACTGGACTGAACTCCCTACCTACATATGCACAGTGAAGGAAAAACTGGCTGCACCTCGACCAGCTACAACTGTTAAATGCTACTCATCCACTGACACATTACTATTAACAATCTAATAATATAATACAGTATACTGTTTTAATCAGTCTAAGTATGTTAACTTCTGTACCTTTATTCAAGTACAACTCTGAATGCTGGACTCTTAATGGTAATAACGAATTTTCACATGCACAAGCCCTGTTGGACAGATTCAAAGTGATACGGATTGTTTTTTAAATATAGTTAAGACATTCTGAGAACCATCACAGTTGGCTAAAATGACTCAGAAACTGTTGCATGGCAATGTTCTGGACCAGATGGCTGCTTCTGCTATCTTCGCTGGACACAGGCCGGAGGTGTCCAGTTCACACCTGAGGACAGTGTTGTGCACCACTCTAACCTCTTTAAACAGTTTTGACACAAAGTGTAGCTAAAAAACAAAAGCCAAACTGAGACTGAGAAAGGCATACTGTGTCCAGACATACAGCATTAAAAACTAACACACACATCTGCTGAATTCCTTTGTGTCATCAATCATTCACTGTCATCACTTTCTACAAAATCAAATTAAGGTATTGTATTGTGTCCTACTCGGTAAGAGGTCAAGCTGATGTTCTGGAACAAATGAGACCTTATGCTTTATTACTGATGGAAATTTCTAGTCAGTTGAAGGGTGATGGATAGAGATTTGCCAAAAAAAAAAAGGTTCCATGCCATCATTCTGCCCATTACTTCCACTGGATGGAATCAAACTAATGATGAGCACATCCATAATGAAACAGACACATGTCACAGACAGTCACATTTGCTTGTGTCTGAGCACCTCTGTGTGTGTGTGTGTATTTGTACATGTCACGTGTGCTAATTTCCTTTTATCTCTAAGTATGTGTGTCCAAATATGACATTCATGTATAATCATCTGTATTTATGTGTGTATCCAGTGTGCTTAATTAGAGTGGCACAGCAGAGATGGAGAATATCAAGTGACAGGCTGATTTCCAGCCAATCAGTGGGGTTTCTCAGGGGAGCACAGTGCCTACATTATTAATCCGCTGCATTTGGGGCTGACGGAGGTGAGTGAACCTGGCTGCCAATGACAGCAAAACGTATGCAATAAGGAGAGGTGCAAACCATCATCACTGCCTGCCAGTAACCACAACTCAATACAGGCCAATGGAATTTCAGAGGCAAAATGGAAAACAGAAGGAAGAACAATGGTGCATATTGTTCTCCTCATTTGGAAATATGTTTTTGAAGAATATGTCATTCTCTCAGGATTACCTTATACAATTACAAAGTGAAAATTAACAAGGTAATTCAGGTTCAGGTGAAATGCAGAGCAATTTAGGTGCATTGCTCTTACAGTCACAGAGCAAAGATAAAAAAGTGAGATGGATGGGGGGAACAAAGCATAGAAAGCATGAAGTCATTTATCACAGTAACTATTTATTCAGTACAAATGTCAACAAGGACAAAAGGGTTGTTCTCACACCTGAGTTTTAAGCCTTGAATTCTGTTCACAAGAAGCAGTAGCTGTCCGTGCGACAAGATGTTAACATCACTAATATTAGAGGAAGGAACTCATCAGTTCACAAGAATCTTTGTTTCCTACTCCACAGGTGAGAAGGAGGAGGAGGGGCGAGGGGAGGTGTGTGTCTAACTTTCATTACAGTCTAGACAGCGCCTTAGAAGCGCCTTGGATGAACTCATTAGCCTCCATCTGAAGGCTTATTAACTTGCTTTCCCATCTCATTCTCTCTTACACCCTTACTTATTTAATTTCTTCCCACTCCTCTTTTTACATTCCCCTTTTGCTCCCCCACTTCTTCTTCTTCTCTGCCATGTTTCCTTCAGCTGCTTCCTGCTGTTCTGCCGTTGTTCTTTACGGTCACTATCATTTAAAATGCACCCTCAGTCCTCTTAATGGCCAGTTTAAAGGTTATTTTAAAGGTCCGTTGACTCAAAACAGACTTTGTCCCTTTATGGCAATTTGATCACTTGTCTCGACCTGCTCTCATGTGATCTGAGTTCTGTGGACACACAGCATGAAACCGATGAAAGAATCTGAAAATAAATAAGAAAGGCAAGCTTTCGTACAACATTCAGGTGAAGTTCTATCTGGGCTAACTGTGACAAGGTCATCATTTATTCAACAAATTGTGGCATATTTTGATGAAAGATCCCTTCATTGGCAACTTTTCTCCATCAAGTGGAAATGAAAACTTTTTCGTGATTATGAGAAGATAGTGTTGAATTATCAAACATCCATTCTGCTTTTCTGGTTTTATTACAAGAGAAAACATGAATGGAAACCCATGACTGGAGAGGAACAGGCAGAAAAAGACACAAGCTGACAATACAGACACAGTAACTTCCTGAGCGTACACCAAACAACACAGAGAATCTTTAAATTGACCACTTTTTAACATATCCTATTATGCAGCAATTGGCTGATGTATAGCAACCAGTGTTTCCATAGTGACATGGAGGCAGCAGCTTGGCTGTGAGTACGGGATGATCAGCGGGCCTAAATGCACCGCGGCCACAGTGACAAAGCAAAAACTACACATCTGTCAAAACATGCAATTTTAGCACATGCTCACAAGCAGATATAGCATGTGCACATACACATAGGAACACACATGTGCACTGGAAACAAATATATATGCACATATGTACTGTACACATCTCAAAGCACTCTTCTCCTGTAGCTGTGATATTGAGCGGTTGTCGTTTAATCTTCGAGGAGAAATGCAAGCTGAGCCCAAGATGAAAAAAACATGCCACATCTCTCAAAGCAATATCTCTCCACTGGCAATAAGCGCAGATTTCATTATATATTATGCAAGAGACAATCTTCTGCTCTAAATGAAATGTGCATGACACCTAGATGGCTGTCTGACCCACTAGATTGGGAAATGGGAAGTTTGAAATTACCTGGATAAAAAGACACATTATGTGTGCCTCATTTATAGGATTGGTATATTTTTTTCATGGTAATGCTGGTCTTGAAGCACCACCATTCTCTGCATGTTTGCGTTTTAGACCAGCAGCAGGGAAAGCTGAGAAGTGGATTGGGTCCCAGCGTATCCATGGCAACAGTCTTGACATCCAAGTGTCAATCACCACTCTGAAAGGTTGCATCTGCATGATTGATAGGGATGAGCACAGATGTGGAAACAGAAGAAGTCTATTTGTGAGACATGTTTCAGTAAAACTTTCCTCATCTTCAATTTAGCAATTATCCAAATTTGAAAGACGAGTCTCATTGTGTAAAGTGTTCCACTCTTTCTTCCCACTGTTATCTTCCTGTTTTCATGGTAAATCTGCAAAGCCACAATTAAGAAAAAAGTTTTCAGTTAGACCTGATTTCATAACTAACTCCACTGGAGGGAAACCACAGGTGTAGTGGTGTGTATATATGCCATATCCCCATCTCTGGGCAGGGATATGTACTATATACAGGAATTACATAAACACAATACATGAAATACCTAACCAATAATAACTATAAATACATCTAGGGGCCCGTCTTACAAACTACAGGCAATCATGTTAGAGTTCTCCATCACAGCACTGCAGATGGAGTGTGTTGTTAAGTGCTAGAGGAAGTATTTAGGCCAGAACCTGAAAGTTGCAGTTCTTCAATCTAAAAACATTCCATTACAAGTAAAAGCAATGCAGTGAAAATTAACATCATGTAATTTAGGGATCAAAAGTGTAAGCAGGCTACTCTTAATTCAGACAACACTCCCTGTAACTGCTGTATTATTATACTGAATTATTATTACTGATACATTAAGTAATCAGCATTTCACTGTTGTAGCCGGATGAGTTTGAGATAGTGTTAACTCTACTGTTATGTATAGCAGTACATCATATTTTATCAGGTCGGCATTTCTTTTGCAGGTGAAAGATTAGTATGTGAAGAAAATAGTAACTACAACTGTCAAATATAGTAAAGAAAAAAGTACTACAGTTATCTGTTTTGTTGTGAGGCATATGTACAGGGGAAACACTCAAACACAGCATATTTAACTTAAGACTCAGAGACCAAGGAAAAGTGCTGCAGATACACTTTGTAACCTCACCTCATAAATCCCCTCGAGTTATGGTTTTCTTATCGATAGATATAAATGTATGGATACATATCTATAGGTATTGTTACTTTTTAAACACCTTTCTGTGTTTAGGGGGCAGCCCTACTGGCAGCATAAACAAACAATCCCACAATTCTCAACATTATGATTACAGCATTGCCAAATCCTGACTGGTGCATGGAAGTATGTGACATCAGGTTTGTCCAACTAACTGCATCGAATTAAGCCCATTGAGAACAAAAACAGAAATACAGAAGCCTCTCATGTGAAACTGCCAAAAATGTTCTAACTTTGGCAGAATTGTTTTTGTTTTATCTAAAATGTACTAACCTACATTTGGTCGGGATTTCAGTGTCCTCTAATGCGATGATTCACAGTTTCGAGTTCATTTAACCAAAATCCTTGGTATACATACTGAATATCCCAATTTTTAATTGTGGCGTCTCCATGTTGGACTTTAACCGGTCTAAATCATGCCCTATAGCAAGAGGCGAGACATTCAACACAAATGAAGCATAAAAGTCACCCACCCCTGCCTCCACAGATCCCATTCTTGCTGTTTTACCTGGATGTAATACAATCATTAAGCTGGCCTGTGACGCCCATCTAACACCTGTTTTTTTCTGTTCCAGACTGATGGCTCCAATAAGCTCCTTATTAATTTTGGCTCCAGCACAAACCCCATCATTAAACAAGCTGAGAAATAAGCTCCTTTCTCCACAGTAACAGTGGACTGACCGGGCTGAGAGGTTAGGACAGTGACAGTAAAGGCCAGCTAATGAAGCTGAGCGGCAAGAGGCACAGAAACCAGGTCTCTTAGCAACAGTTTCTCCTCTCTGCCAACACTCTGATACAAGCTGGAATAAACAGAGTTTCTGTGTGTGTCTATGTGTAAGCAGATATACGGTACTGCCTAACTGGTGTCGTTAGTTTCACACTATAGCTAAATGTCACATTCACTTGTTTCTGGTATGACTTTTTGTGTGTGTGTGTGTGTGCGTGCTTGTCCTTAGTGTGTGTGTACAGGGAATTAAGCTGGAGAACAGTATGGTGAAAAAAATTTCACACTGTACCTGCATATTCTGCCATTCAGCAACTGTTTGTCCCTTTAGTAAAGCTACTGGTACACTACATGTACAGGTGCCTGTAGTAGAGTGACAGCATGTGGAACTTCCTGAATCTACTCTACTCTCTCTTCTTTCCAAGTTCTATTCAAATGGTGCTGTATGATGGGAAGAATTACAGTATTTGAAAAAAAGAGTAAAGGTGGCACAATAACTAAAAGCACTGTAATATTAATAATGTTGTTAAGAGTTCTACTATATTCTAGAACAGCAAATATTTATGTGATGAAGATGCTTGGTGATATTACTTTATATTTTTTACAGCACAATCATTTGTTGTTTTCAGCTGCTCAGTACAGGGAACCTAGAATGACCAGCAACTCATCTTTTGTTTATATAAAGCTTACTCAGAAATACTAATGTCAAGAGCCTAACCTTTTCCCTTTCCCTATTTTCACCAAATGAAAGAAAGATGTCAGAGTTGTATGTGTGTGTTGAATTATGGCACATAAAGATCATTACATTTGTGGTTGTATGAAAAATGAAAGGGCTCATTTCCTGTACTGAAGAGGGCTCAGAAATTCACCCATGGTATGTGTGATCTTACAACAAATTAGTACATACAGTACTTTATACTTCTTTGCATTACATCTCAGCTGAAATGAAGATCTCTGCTGACACCTGCCGTGTGAAAAGAATACTACATATTCAGTTCTTCTTCTTCTCATGTTAAATGGCAGGCTACAAACCAACTTCAATGGTGTATACTGTCACCTACTACACCGGAGTGTGTTATTGCATATTATATTTTTCTGCCTCCTGTAAGATGTTAAAGTTTTTGAAATGGCTTCAAATAAAAATGTAAAGTACAACAAATAATAAATTTTAAAAATGGCTGTGTGTACTACTATTTCTGTTGTAAATTTGGTGCTACTCAGCTTGCTCAATGACCTTTGGGAGCATGATGACTTATCTTTTTCTTCTGAAAAGGACAGAGGAGCTGGTGAGTGTCCAATAACACTATAACATTAATGAAATTATAACTGATCAAATGAACTCTTTGGTAAAGTTTGAACAAAGCAGACAGGTCACCATTTTGACAATACAGATGATTGTTGCTAGGTAGTTAGCTAACATTTGTTAGCTTAACCCCCGCAAAGCAGCAAGACTGGACAACATCCCTGGGAGGGCCACCTCAGACACCATTGCGGCTGCCCTCCACTATTCCCTTTCTCACCTGGAAAATGGAGACTCCTACATCAGGATACTCTTCATTGACTACAGCTCCGCCTTCAACACAGTTGTCCCCCACAAACTCACCCACAAACTGTCCACACTGAGTCTGCACCCCACCCTCTGTGACTGGCTCCGGGACTTTCTGACTGGCAGGCCCCCAGACTGTCAGGATTGGCAATAGGACTTCAGCCAGCATTATCACGAACATCGGCACCTCACAGGGATGTGTCCTCAGTCCCATCCTCTACACCATGTTCACCCACGACTGTGTTGCCTCCCACAAAGACAACATCATCCTAAAGTTCGTGGACGACACCGCATTGAGACAGTAGGTCACATCACTGGCGGGGACGAAGCAGCCTACAGGAGGGAGGTGGCCGGTCTGGTGTC
This sequence comes from Monopterus albus, assembly GCF_001952655.1. NCBI lineage: Eukaryota > Metazoa > Chordata > Actinopteri > Synbranchiformes > Synbranchidae > Monopterus > Monopterus albus. The sequence continues at coordinate 879,058 of NW_018128054.1, read as the reverse complement.
ATGGTGCAAGGACAATAATCTCAGCCTCAACACGGACAAAACGAAGGAGATGATAGTGGACATGAGGAAGGAGAGAAGATCTCATCGGCCGCTGTTCATCCGGGGCCTACACCTGCATCATTGAGAGCATCCTGACCAGCTGCATCACTGTCTGGTATGGCAGCACTACTGCTATGGACCGCAAACGCCTGCAGAGAGTGGTAAAGACTGCGGAGAAGATCACCAGGACTCCACTGCCCTCTCTGCAGACCAATTACCACCGCAGGGTCTGCCTCCATCCTCAAGGACCCCACCCACCCCCAGCACGGACTGTTTATACTCTTACCCTCCGGTCGGAGGCTCAGAAATGTGAAATGCAGGACCTCTAGAATGAAAAACTCTTCCCTCTGCCATCAGACTCCTAAACAGCCGACTCAGGATCTACCTCATGTAATTACATCTGTACTGTTTACATACTCATTTTGCACATGGACAATTGCACACTCACTGCTGAGTATTTGCAAGCACGTTTCCTAACTGTGCATAAGACAAATAAACACTTTGACCTTTGACCTTAACATAACGTTAATACAAAAAACGTTGTTTGCATCTGCATTACTTCCAGAAAACAGCATGACTAAATAAAGCAATATATAAATGAAGTTAAAATGGAGGAAACATAAAACCCATATGCTCTAAAGTACACCAGAATACACAGCAAAGAATAGCTTGGCATTTTAGTTAGCTCGCTAGCATATGTGCAAGTAGCTTTTAAAGCTAACTACGCTAGCTAGAAGAGTAAAAACATTGTACTGCACAATTTATAGGCCAAAGGTGGAGACGACGTTAGTGTTACGCATGGACACATACTGTAATTGCAGTACAGAAAATTAATTATATCTAAAATACATGTAACGCGCTAAAACAAATAATAAATTGAGCTAAGCTAACGTTAGTTGACAGGATGTGTTTGGCCAACAAGGGATTGTCGAAGAAACTAATAATTTATTTCAGATACTTATGTTGCCCTTTGTTGTTGCTAACAGTTACATATCATATTTCTGTCAAGGTTTTGTGAGATGTGTGCCACGTTATCCCACATGAATGGTTAAGACTCGATTTACTTGTCTGTTTTTATATTGGTTATCACCCATATTTAGGTAAACAGAAAACAAAACCTCTTTGGCTCCGCTGAATATGTAAAAGTACCACGCAGAACTTCCGGTCATGTTTATTAACAAACAATTTAATTTAATGTTTGATGCAAACGACAATATTGAGTCAGTCAACAGCATTCTGGCTAATAATTAACTGCTATATACGTGTACTAGTGTGTATGTTTATTATACAGTATATCCGTATTTGTATGATTATACAGGGACGCTGATGGTCCAAGCCGACTACTTCCGGTAGGCTAACGTTACTGCCTCACAGTCGCTGGCTTGACGCTGCTGCTCCACACGGCTGCGCATCACTACAGTGCACGGAGCTGTCAGGAAAACTCAAAGGAACAGGAGATGATAGATTTGGAGAGCTGCTTTCAAGAAAACACGGTTAAACGAAGAGTGTCCATGCCTGAAGAGGAAGGAAACGACGAAAGGCTCAATCCTTAAGGCTGCTTGAAGTTGATGTTGAAGGCCACTTGTTTTGGAGTTTGGTTTGATTTCTTTACACTTACTAATCGGCAGACTTTATCCAGAGACAAAACTGAGGTGTTATTTACGGAAGGATTATTATAACCCTCAGTAGACCCTCTTTTTACTACGGACCTGCTGTGTGTAGAGATTCACGTAGGTATAGCGAGGTGCTGCAGGAGGTGTTGCTGATGCAGAAGTGAGGAAGGATTTGATAAATTAGTGGATCTCACAGACCATGTTTCACAGAACAAATGATTTCAGTTAAATGACTGACTTTTAGGATCGCGCCCAAGACTGAAGTCCGAACCTACATTTCCCCCTGTGGTGCCATCTCTATTGTGCAAGGACTATGCTGATGAAGGAGTACCGCATCTGCATGCCTCTCACAGTGGAGGAGGTAGGTGAAGTTTTCTTAGCATCTCTGTTGTGTTTAATCTGCTTTGTCTACTCTTCCATCACTAATCTAGCAACATAGAGTTGCTGGTCTGCACGTTTAGTTTGATTCGCTGTATTTTTCCCCCGTGGAGATGATTATTGTAATGTTGTTAGTGATGCGCTTATCATTATGCACCAAAGGACATACTGAGCTCCTGTGACCGAGGTAAGGCAATTACCGCGGGGTGGAGCTACTGTTGTTGCCTGTGTTTTAAACTAATGTTTTGTGTTCAAGAGAAGTCGTGCTGTCTAAGAGAGACTGTTTACAACAGCGGATGGATTCGTGTAATTATTGTACCACTGGCAGTGAAGGGGAAAACTGTGCATACATTTTACTTTGGATTGTGATTGTATGTTTGTGCAGGGTTAGGACTAACACATGCTGTTACACACTGCATTCCTCCTCTCTTATTCTTCTCTGCATTGTTATTCCATGGTCATATTATGAGGAAGCAAGTGCATACCTTTGTACTCCTTATTTTTTTTGGAAGTAATGCAACTGCTGCACTTATTTTTTTTTAAAGTCACGGTTTAAATGACTAAAATGCAGATTTAATGCACATTTCTGGTGATGTTTTGATTGTACAGACACACACACATACATTGGTGGTTGGTGGTAGGATGAGGCAGCCTAAAGTTCCCCCTCAGGTCACAATGACACAGAAATAGCTTTAGGATCAGGAAATGCTGCTGTGTCTTGACATTTTTGGAAGCAGACGAGATACAGTAGTTCTTGCTCAGCTCAGCTATGATTGAATTTGTTTGATTTTTGCTTGATCCTGCTCCTGTCTCCATAATCTGCTCAGTTAGTGTGATCATCCTGCTCCTGTCTCCATAATCTGCTCTGTTTTTATTGACTGACATGAACTGAATGAATGGATAGTCGTGTTTTATGTTTATACTTTTTCATACAATAGTTGTATGTGATGTAGTAAGAGGTGTAGCACATTTTACACTGCCACTGTGTGTACTTGCCTTCCTGCTGTAAAAGCAGGTAGTCTTCATTTGATTCATTCCACTGTTACCTGAACCTAAACAACAGATGTTCCAGCTGAAATGTTGGGTAGGTTTTACCCACCATTTAACCCAGTTTATGATGTGGCTTTAGATGTAACTTACAGGGAGTCAGTGCACTTTTAAATAATTGTGTTACCATAGTGGTTTATAGACAGTCATTAAACTATCTGTTTGTGAAGGTGCAGTCCTTCTTTGAGCAAAACCCACGGTTGTTCTCAGGATGGGTAAGGATGAAGTCAGTCATCGGTAGTTTCAATCAAAGAGCTGACCTGAACAGCCTCTTCCGAAGTCTATTGATCCTTATCTTGGTCAGTGGCCCTGCTTTAGACCCTGAAGTAGTTTCTGTGAGTTTCATGTTTATAATTATACCACGGTGCCGCTTCACATCTTGTCCTAAGGCTGACTGGCATCTCTGTTTTGCTTTGTTCCAGTGGTGATAGAAGATACTGTTGCTATCTGTGGCCTTGCTTTCTCTTGGAGATATCATCAGACAACCTAACATACATTTTCATATCTACGCTGATGATATCTTTACAGACTCCCCACCCTCTTGCCTGATGTCAATAAATTAGTGGATGCAAAAATAATGTTTTGAAACTAAATGAGGACAAAACAGAAATATTACCACTTGGCCCAGAACCTAAAAGGAACCTAGTGTGATACCTAGAGACAGATAGATAGAACATAGACCTTGCAAATTTGTGTCATGTGCCACACTGGGGCTCTGTCCAGTCTCTAATTATAATTTTAATATAAATCTCTAATCATAACACCATTTTTCAAATCTAACTTATGGTTTCTTGACTTTAAACTCCTGTTGTTTCAGTTGCTGTTTTATTTCTTGTTGCTTGCCTCATTTTGTGTACAGCATATTGAGTTGCAACCTTGAAGCATTAAATCACTGCTGTTGTAAGTAGTAGTATGCAAGTACGTGCCCACACACGCAAGGACACATAAATAATACAGTGATCATCAGTATCGTGTGTTGTTGTTTGTGCCTGTGTTTAAGAGACAGATATGATCAAGAAACGTCTCTATGTAAACTCTTAACAGTAAACGTGAGTGGATCTCATCCCCTTAACAGTTTCTGGCTACAGATAGGCAGTAATTTTCTAATGCAGACATAAAATAAAAGGAAAGCCTTTTACTGTCCTTTCCTAATTAATTGCAGCAGCAACCAATGAATTTTAGTTGAAGTAGTATCTTTCAGTAGTGCTTCATCTGGTGTGAATGACGTATTGTACCCCTCTTGTGGAAATGGGATGCATAATAGAACACGCCTTCATTGCACAGTCAGTATACAACATTTTTCCTTGGATTCACGATCAGTAATGATTTATCTTGTGCTTCGGGGTCCTGTTTATGTGACAGTATACGGTATACACTACTTACGGGACACATCCTAAGAGTCATGAATAAGAATCTCCTTGAATAGCATCCGCATGAGGACAGCACGCTCCTCTTTAGATAAATGTTAGTATATTAAGTGGACAGCTTCTTTGCACAAAGACATGACTAGACAGCTAAATAATTTTATCACCAGCTATCCTCAGCAAGATTCTTCAGGTGACTTGCCTTCCAGCAGTGATGAAGCTCAGGCACTGCTGTTAAAAAAGATTTGGAAACAGTGTCATAGCATTAGATCAATTTAATTTTGATTAGTCAAAGAATATTGAACTAAAATATATCTGCAGTACTTATTTCTTTTTTATCATGTAGCAAATATGGAGCAATCTGTGTATTACATTGCCCTTATGTTTCTGTTAATGTTGGCATGTTTCTGCGATCTTGGAATATGTAACTTTTTACTTTGTTATTTTCATATAAAATATTAACATTAGTTGTTATTTAGACATAAGACACAGATGAGAAAATGTAATTTTGACAGCCACTTGTGCATAGTATAAGATTAATTTAGATTATTAGTGTTGAGGCTTCTCCAGAAACTGCAGCTTCTTCATCCATGCGTCTCATTTCTCAAACAGTCCAAAGCCATCGGTGCTGTGTTCATAAATACAGATCACAAACTGCTACATTAGTGTGTGCATGCAAGTGGGTAACTTTGTTTAATATGGGGCAGGTATGTCCTCAGGCTTACATTAGCTCTCACAATTGTGATACAATAGATAATGTGTGTCTGTTATGCTGTACGCGCAGTACACTGTGTCCACGCAGAGTGTTCTCATATTATTGTGCACATTCAGAAACCTGCCAGTCTCTTTAATACAATAAGAGAGGCTAGAGGATGTATTTGTCACACTGGATATATGCAGACACTTTCACCAAATGCTGACAACCTTTATGATCATCATTTAGTAACAGGAAGAAAAGAGAAATCTGCCCGAACACAGTCTATCAAAACATGTCACTTCACAGGATGTGTCGCCACACCCTTCTCTAGTTGTGTTGGGTGTCCTTCTTAGTCAGAAGAACAACTGTTTTAAGGTTTAGATGGGCAGGTTAAACATTTAAAAAGAGATTAAAATATTGGCAAATCTTGAAACATTTTATTTGGTATGGATTTGAGGTCACACCAAACAGACATAGATGAAAGCACAAGGGTTTCACTCTTAATGGGCTCTGGATTCTCCTGTGAAGGTGTAGTTCTTGCACTAATAATGTTAACATCTAACAGTCCTCTATGTTCTACTGCAGTGTGAGAGACATACACCAGTTTTGATTAAGGTGACAGCCAGTCAGTGTAAGGTCAATCTCTGGGGCTTTTCCATATGTTTGTTTGTGTCCCTGCATACTGAGATGCCCCATAGCAGGTCTAGGCCCTCAACCTGAATCTTGTTTACATCCCCAGGGTAGAGGACCTATGCTCTGACTTACTGGAAGCCTGTTCCTTCATTGTTCCCTTAAGGAACGTGTAGCTCAGCCAGACAGTGACCTGGCTCACACACACCAGATGGAGAGATGCTCATTCACGTTATATGCCAGACATTAAAGGATGAGCCAGGGAGAGGCAGAAAAAAAGAGAATATACTGCACCGTATCTTCTTGTGCTAGTATAATGGTGTGTACACACACGGATCAATAAGCTGAGGCAGTGACAGCTCCTATTCATTGTGAATGAGACCTGGTTTTCAGCTTTGTGCTCCCGCTGAGCTCATCAGATTCAAAAAGCACCCATTATGGGGGAAAGTTGAAAAGGGCTTACATTTATGCAAATGTACTCTGACAGTGCAAGTGACAGATAGTTGGTAAATTTAGAGGTGCTGATAGGTGGATTTTGTTACCCTTGAACAGAAGCAGAGTGAACTAGGTTCTGTTAAAGCCCTTTATGATGTAACTTCAAATTATATTTATGGTTGGCTTGGTTGTTTTTATGCTATGTTCTCTAATGTGCCTCAAAACCAGTACACTGCAAACCCCATAGGGAATCATTTCCATATTATTGTCTATCTTTAGTACCCAGGTTTACTGTGACATTCATTTTCACTGCCTTATCAGTTACCATGCAGCTTCTTCTGTGATGAATTAACCATTCACTAGTTAAATAGTTAAAGAATGGACCGTGTCTTTTCTGAACCTGGGCAGCAGTTGATTTACTCTGACTGCTTCCTTGATCAGCTCCTGAGCTTTGAAATGTGGGTTGATGGAAGGACATCTTCGCTCTGTTAAAAGATGGGAAGTGTCCATTATCATTTAATAAATGCAGTAGTCTAAGTCAAGGGAATGGAACTGGATTCCAGTTTCAGTCAGTGCTAGGGGAGCTTTATTAAATCTTGATGGACTGAAGACCACTTCTGATGCTCCATTTCCACAATGTACAAGAACATCATTAGATTAATTGTTAATAGGCCCATCAGTTCTAACCGTCATAGTTATTGTTATGAGCTCCAGATCATTCCTCTGAGTGATTTACTGCATATCGGACTTGCTCAAGGATTATTGATGCCGAGCACCCTGCACTTATTTGCTGATTCCCATCAGTCTTTGCTTTATGTTTTACAGTCACATGTTGGATTGTGTCCAGTGGTCTACACTCAGTGGGTGCTTTCAACAGGGGTCAGTTCTGTATGGCTTTGTTACATTCCACCAATACCCGCTGCTGATAGAGATCAGTCCATTCAGTTACTTCTCTGCATACCATTAATTGAATTGCCTCCATTTGGCTGAGTCCTGTGGTTATCCAACTGTCAGCCTGCTGGCCTGTAGGAGAGCACTGAATGAGGCCCTGCTGTGAGGTTAATAGAAACCATGGTGGTATTTTCCAGGTTGCCTGCACACACTCAGCTCCAACTTGCATATCAGACCAAAACACAAAATGGGACTCACACATCTAGAGAACAAACTGTTTTCGAACTTCATAGTCTACTTTTACAAGAGAAAAGACTTTAATGGCGATGATGAAGTGGCAGGTTTTGTGCTTCTGGTTTGTTTGCCCAGGTCTATTAAAGTGTAACGCGCTTCTGACAGTTTCTGCGACATGCATCCATCTGAAGCTAACAAAAACATCACAGAATACAAAATGCATTTCCTAGACTTCTATACACTTTAATGCGGAGAGTCTGATGAGAAGATTGACACCACTCCTCTGTATGTACTGTATGTATGTAGCTGGAGGCAGCAGCCTCTTAGCATAGTTTAACACAAAGACAGAAAAGGGGGGAAATGGCCTTTGCTGGTTGCCTGGCAACATCACATGACAAGACTCCAGGATGTAACTGCAACATTATCCCTCATAGGGTGGTAACGTATCATTTTTACACTTTGGCATTTGAACACGTCATGATTACTGTAATATACCTTAGATATTTTTCTCATTTAATGAAACATTGCGAGGCTTGTTTCACATGAAAGTGTTGCTGTTTATACTCTGTATGTTTATGCATCGCTGTCTTACAAAGTACTTATCTCTGCTGAGAATACAGACATGGCCTAAAGACTGATGTCTGAGTGTAGTTCGAACCATCTTGGTTAGGAGCACTTCAGAGTTTATGTAAGGGTCCACTGAGTCAGAAGTTCATTTTCGCTTTCATAATTTTGAATCAGAGACGCTGGAGATCCCAAAGCTGCTGTAAGTCTTATAGAGACTGATTAAATTTTTTTTTTTTAAAGTGTGCACTTGAATCTGAAGACATTAGCTGCATCTCAATTCAAGGCCTGGATCTTTTGAACTTGCAGTTCACTTACTCTTCAAAAGAGTTTGACCAAGTGAAAGTTAGATTTATTGATTTAAATAGAATTGAAACTGAAGTTTGTGTTCAAGTTTGGAAAGCAGGGACTCAGGCTCCTTGTTTAAGCTCTGTCAACATCGGTTACACATTTCTTTAACATTACATTAAGTTCATACCTGATGGTGTAGATACAACTTAAGTTTGTCAAACTTGCTCAGACTCCAGTGACCTGAGAACTTAGTGAGTCAGATGTGATTTGATTGTTTAAGGATTTTTATAAGAACAGGAAACTCCATTTGTGGCTGTAGCCCACATCCTCTCTTCCAGTCCCCTTAAACCCTACTTAGTGTCAACATGAAGAAATAGTGATTACCTAGAATAGAAAGTGTGGTGACACATTGTGAATGTGTCAGTAGAGTTACAAGATGCAGCATGAGAAGGGCAGCAGCTGGGCATGCTACACTCTAATGCGATCACAGTGTATCATGTGCGCTGTGATTGATGATGAATAGTATATGTGATCAGACTTATTATATGACAATGGAAAGTGATGTGGATCAGTCATTTGCTGCTGAATCATCCGGGGAAATTCATCTTAAAAGCAATTCAGTCTCATTCAGACTTCAGTTTTATATTGAAACAGGAAATAAACCTATCATGTCTTAATCTGAAATTACTGTCTAAGTACATTTACTGAAGTAATGTACTTAAGTACAATTTTGAAGTATCCGTCAGTGTGTGGCTGCTCATATAGCTATACAACTTTCCACCGTTAAATAGAGTGTTCATAGTTCAGCAAAGTGTACAAAAACCTGCAAGTACTCATTTATGAAAATTTGTTCCCATCCCTAGTTTGTACCCATACATGTGTGGGTGTATGAACAGATACACAGGGCGCACACAAGAGGTACATGCATCCCTGGTTGCTGTGGGAACATCAGCTGATCACGTCCAATTAGAATTCTCTTTAAATAAGAAGTGCCCTTCTGTATATGTTTGCAGTGAGCACATGTGTGTTAAGGTGTGTGTGTGTGTGATTTGAACCCAAGTAACCCACATACTGTAGCTATTTGGTTTTCGTGAGAAACAACAGAAGGAGTTGATAACATTGTAATCTCACATTAGAGTGTTTTAATTATAATATTCACAGACTGGTAATGATGATAATGTTTTGAAAAACCTGAAAATCTGGTGAACAGCTGCTGAATATGGGGCATCGACTATGCAGCTAGAAAGTTCAACACTTTGGCCCAGTAATGGCTTTTCATCCAACACAGCAGATGGTCTATGCTGTATTTATGTGTGTCTAACGTGACTTTGTCAGTCCTGGTGTCCGTGTGTGTTACTGCCTTTTCTGTACATATGAGTTCCTATCGCTGGCTCCATTTTGGATCTGTTGGTCTTGTTACATCAAACCCAGCATCAGGTACCTGGTACTATACATGGATATCTTTTGTATATTTGTACTGAAACAGCAAACAAGAATAGACTGTTACTGATGTTATGGAACAAAATCCAACCCTTTTGATTAGCTCCATAACTAGCAAATGTCACCTATTCAATGATGGCTCCTGTGACAAAGAGAGAAGTCCAACTTTTTTTGTGAATATTTGCACAAAGAAGTGGAAAATAACTGGAACACACCCACTCAGAGGAATGGAAACTCTCTCATTATGTGGGAAATATACTGATTATGGCATTCCTCATCTTCCTCATCTTCTTTTGTATTTCCACACACTGTCGAATGTTTTTAATGTGCAATGTGCATTTGTTCCTGCCTGTTTTTGTTTGTTTTCTCTGACTCAACCTGCCTGGGCGGCGAGTTAGTGCCATGAATGCTATTGGCCAGCAGCATGGATCCTCTTCTCTCTCTCTCTCTCTCTCTCTCTCTCTCTCTCTCTCTCGTCAGCAGACTCCACTGATTTGGAAGTTGTTCTCTTTTCTCCAAATTTCTATTTAATGTGACTGTTCCAAGAGCTGCTTTGAATGTTGTTTGATTGTTTTACTTTTCTCCAGCTTTGTTTATTGAGAAATGATCTTTGCCTGAATATTCATGCATCACGTGTAAGACATGGTGACTTTGTGTTGAAATCATTCTGTGTGCGTAGGCTAAAGTTCATTTAGTCCATAACATGCATTCTCACACATTTGTCTGTATTCACATGCTGATGCACTGATGTCAGTTTTGGTGGCATTTCATTGGCTTAAACTATTTTTGGAAGCTTATCCTATTCATATACATGTGATAGCTATTGTAGGATATGGAAGAGGATTAGTGCCACTGTACAAAATTGATTTGAATTTTGACTTTTTTCACAGAATTCTGATGTGATGGTTATTAGTGCAGTGCTACCTGACTGCCACAACTGTCAGAGACAGGGCAAGAGGGGCGAAGAGGGAGTAGTTAGTAATGCAGCTTTAACTTGAGCAAGTTTTGTTCATTTTACAGTTTCTCAGATCATCACCCACCCCGTTTTTCTCTAGAGAAGAAAAACCTCCTGGGGCTCCTTGCCTTTACTGCACTTACCACCACTGGCATGCTGTTAAACTCTGCCAAGAATAAAGCACTGCAGGAGCAAGGTCATTTCCTACCACATTGTCTTTTGTTGGCGGTTTCTCTTTGTAGAGTGCAAGACTGAGACTTTCCCTATATAACAGCTTCATGCCATTAAGTGTCTTCCTAATTATCATCATGCCAACATCTTAACAGGCTTCTCTTTTTCAATTGCCCTGCCCTTTCCCAGCTTACAGTCGGCTCCACTAAGGCAGAGAAAACTGAGGTGATAGAAAGGAGCTGGGAAGGCTGATATTGTATGCAAGGCCAAATCGATAACACTTGAGGTTGTTAGGTATTTTTAGTCAGATAGATATTGGATAGATACTTTATATATTAGAAATGTTTAGTGGAGATAGGATGTCTAGTTAGACTGTTAAATGCTTAGTCATGCTTATGAGTTTCTACAGGGTACATCTGGTCAAGGATAACTAGAGAGAAGAGTTGATGACTGTCAGCAGACAGGGTGTTTAATATTATTATTATGACGTGTATAACTGTAGCCTTAGCCATAATATGTTCTTATGTTTAATATCACGACATGTTACTAGAAGTCTGTGAGAATGTTTTTAGCTACACACCACTTAATCAACAGACACACACACATTGATTTGCTTCATGTTTTGACTACTGTTATGACCAGCTGCAAAGCTGGCAACAGAGACGAAAACAGTTGACGTTTCTGTGTAGTATGGGGCTAGCCCAACCGAGGGGATATAATGTATAGGCCTGGTGGGTTCAGGGTCTTTCATCTTTCATCTGCCTGCGTGCAGTTTGGAGGTGCAAGATACCTGAGTGTGTAATGTTAATTTTACCTGTGATCCTTTGAATAAATCAGCACTGTTTTGAAGTTACTTGGACTGCCTCGTCTCTCAGAGTTAGCAATGGTAAGACGGACCATATCCTACAAGGTCATTCTTTTCTTTTGCTTTCTTTCTCCCTTGGTCTGCTTTTTGCATTCACTTTTATTTTTCCCGTCTTTACCTCAACAGGGTTGTAAGAACTTCACTGTGCTCTCTCTATGCATAATAAATGAGATGGTTTTCCCCAAGCAACATGACATTCAAGCTGTACTAGAACACTCCAGACTGGAACAGAGGAGACAGAAGGCTTACATAACAGGGATATAGACTTATTTATCACACAAATCAATGAGGGCTATGAAGGGAATATCACCCGGTTCATGCACAAGGCGTAGTTCTTGGAAAAAGTTTCATGAAGAATGTGATGGATTCAGCTTGACTGTGGATGTTGTGTATTTCTGGTAGAGTAACTTATTCTTAAATTGCAGTCAGCTGTACATCAGTATAGTTCCAGAATTAGATGATAGATTAGACTGATCACTCCCTGCTCCTGCTTTGTACTGGACAAACATTAAGCTTTGCACAAAATGATATTAAACAGTCAGAATGGCAAAGTAAACTTTATTATTATTACTTTTGTTCGCAATTAATTTGCTATATTTGATATGTACCTCTATTGGGTGCAGTCACCTGTACATCAGTACAGTTCCACCATGTGCTTGTAACTGTACATGTAATTGATTTTTAGCCAAAGTCTTTTGGCAACATGCAGCATTCATTCATTGAATGACTTAGTTTCTCTCTAACTCTGTGTATTTCTCTCTCTGTCAGTTTACAGTGAGTTGTTTCTGGCATGGGGGTGGGGTGTTTAAAAAAGGTCAGACATCAAACACAAGGATGCTCTCAGACCTGGGTACGAGAGGCAGAGACAGAGTGGGCAGGAAATGAGAAAAACAAGGAAGCAGGTAATGCAGAGTTGATGTTGGCAAAGGGAATGGTTGAAAGAAAATATGACATACATCAAGGAGAGAATTAATGGGAAGAGGAACAGTAGTAGTGGGGAAGGTGAGAGAGACAGCTGTCCTCAGGTGTCCTCTATGTAACGGCTCAATGCTCTGTCAGTCTGCTGCAGCACTGCCCCTTTTTTTACTTTCTTATTCCTGCTCGTCATCTCAACTTCTCCTTGATACTCTGCCTCAGCCCAGTCCTCTCTTATCCCCCCAGCAGTTTTTCACCTGATACAAACACAGGCCACCCAGTGCAGTGCGGGGCAGGGGGTAATGGTGCTGCATAGTGATCCACAGTGAGTGATCTTGAATCTTTTAATCTGTGACCTCAGATACTGCAGACACGCAGGATGAGAAGATGAGTGGAGAGGAAGAGAATCAGAGAAGGGGCAGTGCTCTGTCCCATCTGCAGTCATCCCTATAACAACTTACACCCCTCCACATGTCTTTGACATACTGTAGGCCTGTGTAACACAATCTTCTAGCAATTGATAAAGGAACATTTAACTTCATCTGTTGTTTAAGAAGACCTGCTGTAACATATTTCTCAGTTGTTCAATATTAAAAACCAGCTACTGCATACTGAATTCTTGCAAAATGTTTTTACAACATAGAGCCTAGAAAATACCTTTTAGTTTAGGTTTTGATGTAAGGGAGCAAGCACACAGAATTAAAAATGATAGAAAGGTCTACTCTGAACCTCTTGGGAATAATCTGTACAATGATCCCTTCATGAAGAAAGGGCACTGACAACAGGTTATCTTGTTCTCAGGCCTCTCACTCTAGCTCTTAGCTGCAGGCCACGAAACTAGGAGAGGCAATTGTCCACTCGTGTGGCATGGCATACAGTACGTTAGTGTTAACCAACACACAAGCCAGTTGCCATCCTTGGCATGCTCCTACATTGCCTAAGTCTCTGCAAGTGAATTTGTCAAATCAGTAAACCGCTCTCCTTCACAGTTCGCTGAATCAGCACAGATGACGCAAATGCACTTGCTCTAGACAGCATGCCAACATTTCTGCTGAAATAGCAGTGTGACGTCTGTGTGCACTTTAGTCCTTGTGGAAGAGGTTACACTTTCAGAGCTCCAGACAGAAAGAATTTTTGAAAAATGTTGTAAACTTATCTGAGTTAAGGTTAGAATTGCTGTAAGGTGGGGAAAAGTTCTCATTCTAGTTGTGAGGGTTAGAAACACAGGTAAGGAAATTGATTTCATCATCCTAAGTACAAGACGGTGTGCATTTTTATGTGTTCTGACTACAGCTGATGATCAAAATCTCTAACAAGACATCCCTGACAGAGGAACTGTAATTCAGTGAGCATCAAAGAAAGTCTACAAACGTGATGTTTAATGGATCATGAATCAGACCTTGGAGCAGTAGGTTGTCATACATCATTAACGGCGTTGAGCCCACAGGTGTGTCCTTAGGTGCAGGTGGTCTGAAATATGCATAAGAATTAGCAGCAGCACATCAGTTAATGCAGAGGTGAAGCTGCGCTCAAAGTCCGAGCCTCAACAAACTCAGCAGGCCTTCCTTCATACCTTGTCTTTGAACTCAGTCGGGCAGTGAGCTGGTCTAAATCCCTATATGGGGAATGTTTTCTTCATGTTTGAGGAGATTCCTTAGTCTCTGCTTTCAGGGTTTATTTTGGCTGCATTAAGCCATCACTCCATGTAAAATGCTAGGATTCAGATCCTTCCAATTAAAAACACCCTGGCTGAGATTTGATTTTATTGCCGTGATATAGAGAGCCAAAGTGAAAGCGGAACTTCCAGTTCATGTTCAGGAAAAAAAAGAAAAGCCACTTCAAATTCCCACTGAGGGTTCTAATTTGACTAATAACTAAACGGCCAGCTCTGGAACACAGCCGTTTTTAATCATCTGCTGTGAGCCTCATTACATTTGCTTAAACTATAATGATATATTTCTTTGAAATGACTCACTGTATTATTACATTAGTGTATTATATCAGCTTTTTACCAAGCTTTAACGAACATCATTCCCCTGGAACCCGGGCCTCTCGCGGGTACCGATGCTAACAGCACTATAACTAACGACACAAAGGAAAAGACATGTGAATGTCAGGCACTGTTGTTTTTTCAAGCTTAAACATTAAGATGCTGCTGCGATGTTATTCATTATGAGTACTCAGTGGATGTGTAGTCCACGTTTTAGAATGTGGTTGTTAGCATATGGGTTGATAAATTGGGATCAGCCTTTGCCAGCCTAAATACATTAGGCTCCATTTACATTTGGGAAATGTTCATTTGGCCACTGCCATGTGCATCTGCTGTAAGAGGCAGGGTGTCTATGTCTGTGTGTGCCCTGTGATGTTGAAATTATCTATCTACCATATGGGCACATGAGATAACACAGTGTGATATATTTCACAACATGATGTTGTTTTGCAAGGAATAACTCTGAAGTGAGGCCTTTATGCTTTACACATATTGTGTGTTCAACTTTGGGTCCTATACACACTGAAAATTGATACACTGCTAAGGAATTAGACAATTTCACATCATAGGCTTTAAATGACAACACTGACTGCCAGATGAACTGGGGCAGTTGTCCTAATAATAATGTTGATTGATCCCCTTTGTGTGGGTACTGAGTTAGATAAAGGACAATCAGTCTGTTGTGTGTTTGCAGATACAGATTTGTTCTTTCACACACACACACGCGCACGCACACACACACACACTGCTTAAACTGTACATCAGTGTAGAGGCTATTTATAATAACAGCCACATGCCCAAGAATACTTAAAGCAACAATTACTCTGTACATGGTTGAATTGTAATTACATGTTAGCAGTGTGCCCAGTGTTGTCTTATGTAACACACTCCTTGGCACAATGACCACAGCTCCCCGCCACCTGCTGCTATGTTCGAACACAGAGCCAAAAAGGCAGAAAGAGACAGAGTTTAATCAGATTATAGTAGGCTTGCTGCTTTAATTTTTAAATGGTATTTTACATTATATACTTTGATATGGCACAGTGATTTGTTGTATGTATTTGTAGTAATCAACATGTTCTTGAATGCATTATAGTGGGTTTTTTTGGCATTTGTCAGGGAAATTGCTCACAGTCTTCAAAGATCAGGATGTGTTTCAATAATTCCTGTGTGCCTATTTAAATGTAACCTGGACCATTGCTTTGTTTAACATTGTCGTGTCATATTGTTACAATACTAGTTTGGCAAAATATGCTTCTCTGAGCAGCACTTGCTTGGAGCAGTGTACGAATATGAGAGTGATATCAATCTGTTGATTTATTTTCTGCACCTGAAAGCCCTGTCCTCTTCTTTGTCCACCCTCTTTCAATTTTATTTCAGCTTTCAGTATGCACCTGTTTCTGCATATTTGAGATGTGAACACAATCAGAGGGACTGAAAAAAAACAACAACGCTAAGGGACCAAAATTGGAATGTGTTGTTGGTTTCATTATTTTTCTTGGCTCGACTAACGCTGCCAGTCTTGATCTTTAAAGTGGCCTTTTAGCTCTCACACCCCAGTAATAATTGACACTAAGAGTAGCTCCATGTATAATAATACTCTGCCATTAGTGCTTTTCAGGGTATCTAATGATAGTACTGCAGGTGACGGAACTGTACGTGACTTTAACAGGTACAACATAATGAGCTAATCGCAAAGTTTAGTGGCAGAGAGTTAGAAGAGGAGCTCACAAAGGAGAAGATGTGGACGTGGAGTGAGGATAAATAGCAAAAACATATGGAGAAAAACCCGACTGGTAAGAAGGCAGATAAATTAGATGACACGTGGAAAAGAAAAACGTACACCTGAGCTTAAGAGGCAGCATTGTTTCCTCTTGTTGTCAGCCCTTTATCCTGCCGATTGGATCTACTGTCTGTAGCTAGAGACAAAGACAGATTATATGAGATTATTCATGGCCACTATAACCTGGGCAAAGGCCACTTCTCTATCCTAGTCATTAGAGTGAATTTTCCAAAGACAACAATGAAAACAGCTGCTCATTCATCGGCCGCTGCTCTCAGGTAGACGGCAGATAGTGGCTGAACACAATGGCGGGTAGGAAGAACAGCACAATAGCTGGTTTGTGTACACACTGTCTGATCCCTGAGTGATCTGAGAGAGAAATAGGAAAAATGATAATGTTACTGCACTGTTGTTAGCCATCAGTGTGGTCAGAGTGGCACTCAGAGGTCCTCTGGAGTGGTACTCTGCTTTGGTGCTTTTCATCCAGCAGAGAGATTTGTGTGCTGCTCAGCTGTCTCTCATCTCATCATCTGTTTTGTAGGTTCTGCTCAAACACGAGTCTTTGAAATGAATTTACTTGTACGACCACCTCCTTTTTCTTTCACCTTTCTAAATGTTAAGAAGATTGAAGGAAATATTCAGCAAATACTGAAATGATGTAATTAATCCCAAGGGGTGGACAACACAATGCAGACTCATTACAGTAATTACTTAACTCACTTTTGCAAAACACAGTGACAAAGATGAGTCATATTATTTGGCTTAGTATGAGACAATGGGTCTCTGGGCACAGACGTGCACCCCCTACATCAGAGCCAGATTCCAGGAGATGTCTTCCTGTCATATTACGTGTTTTTGTGGCTGTTATATGGTGATTTTGTCTCTTTATAGTTTGATTCCCACAAAAAATGTTAATTGATGAGTTTATGAAATACTAGTAAACAGTAGCTAACATCACAGTATCCTAAAGTGCAGGGTGATGTAATCAAACATACTGCTTTGACTGACCAACATTACAGACCCCCCCCCAAATATTCAATTTACTATAAAGTCAGATGAAGAAAAGCAACAAATTCTCACATTTGAGAAGCTGGAAACAGAGAACAGTTGGTCTTTCTGATCGATCAATTTACCAGTCTTTGCAACTCTAAGTGTGTGTACGTATGTGTTTATGTGTGTGTGCGTGGCTAAATACAGGTTTGTCTTTGTGTATGATGCCCGGCCTGTGACTGTGCCACTGTGGCGGAAAAATTATGTCAGACTGTAACAGCTGTTGAGTCAGAAACACACCGCTATCAACATTCCAGCTGGGAATACTCAGCCCGTCATAGCCCCTTGCTTTTCTGTCATTGCCAGCAGATGGAAAAACTTGGCATTATGATAAGAACTTTACAACCTGAGCTTATTTACAGACACACTTTTTTTCCACTACACTATCAACAACATCCCAGAGTCCTTGTCTTTTTTACATTAGCTTAACACGGCTATCCTTGGTAAGAGGTTTGTGTGTTTGTGTGTGTAGGGCAGTTGAGTCCAGCATGACCCCTTGGCATTCCAGCAGAGTGGCATAATCAAGGCCATATCGATTTCCCAGGCCCGGAAATAGGCCTACAAGCATCGGAAATCTCCATCCTGGAGCACTCTCAGTCTGATGCTTGTCGTTTCACAAATGTATGGAAAATAGTTGCCATGTGACGCCCCAATCAATCCCTGTCAAGGCGCCTAACAGCAACACTGTCAGTGGGCCAAATGGGTCAGTCCACGATAGGTGAAAGATTGTGGCTGTTGACTGATGGGCCACAAGAGGCCATGGGACGGGGTCATCCCACGGGCTACTGCTGCTACTGGTAATATTGTTGTGCTGCTTGACCCGTGTCCTGACCTGATATGAGGCCTTTTTCAGTATGCTGCTCACAGCTCCTAATCCCAAAGCTTACTTTCACTGTGATGGCTGTCCTCAGGTGTCATGACCACACAGTGAGAGCACTAATCCTGGTATCTTCTGTATTTATTTTTACACCAGCTGTAAAATTAATTGTTGAGTCAACTGTTGGACCTCAAGCAAGAACATATTCTTTCCAGTCAAGTCAGGTGTTCCATAAGATAAGTACAGTTTACTGCAATAGCAATGTTAATATGCCAGGATGACGCTTCATTATTTTATTTAATTGTGTCACTAAATTTAACACAATCAATCTTATATTAAGTGTCTGAATCTGTTTGTCTCCTGTTTGTCTTTCAGTATCGGATTGGCCAACTGTATATGATCAGTAAACACAGTCATGAACAGAGTGAACGTGGGGAGGGGGTGGAGGTGGTCCAGAATGAGCCGTACGAGGACCCCGAGCACGGATCAGGCCAGTTCACCGAGAAACGAATCTATCTCAACAAGTGAGTGTCCTTCTCTTGCCATAATGTATAAATGTGTGTTTTTTATAATACTCAGTTGATCCCCAAAGGCGAATCCTATCGCCATAGAAACATCCACATATTCTGCTGTAGACTTTATATTTCATCTCACACTAAAAATGCTCAGCTCATTAGGCTGCTGCTGATAAAGGCAACATGAGAAATGTGACAAAGAAATGATGACATCTTATCATGACTGTCACTGATCCTTGCCGCAGTCCTGCTGTTAACACACACTGGTTAGACATCTAATGATGCATTCACGCCAACATCTCTAGGCTGTCTTATTAAAATAAATAGCTACTGAAAGTAAAAATACTTTCCTGTTGCTAAAAATAGTTACATATTGCTTAAGTTATGATCATATATTAGTAAATACCAGAGGTTATAAGGCTTTGCAAGCTGCACTAAGCTTTGCTGTTGTGTTTCAGGATTGAGGGTAGTGAAAACCACAAAGGCTGATCCCAAGCCTGTTTTCTTGCTGATAGCTGTTAAACTGGATAAGCATGAAAATGAGTATTTAATGTTCTGCCATGCAGCTTACAATTGAATTAGGCGCTGAGTACAGTCTGATGGTGGACTACTCATCATACACTTGCAGATTTGTTTCTGTGTAGCGTTACAGCAACATTATGTAGCTTTGTACTAAATATTCACTGAGTGCACTGATGAGGTAAATCCAGATGGAAACTTGACTCAGCAACTCAATGATTTCCCCAAGGCAGAGGTAATGTTTTTACCAGTGTTTGATTGTTGGTTGGTTTGTTTGAAGTGCTGAATGGATTTGGATGAATTTTGGAGAGGTAGGGTGTGGCCCACGGAACAATCCATTAGATTTTGGTGCTGATCTGTAGTGCGGGGCGGAAATATCAAGTGTAGCAGGAGGAATATTGGAAAACGGACTGCAGCTATATGATGGAACTTGTCTATGAAGGACTATAAGTACACATTGTTATTGCAGTCTGCTTTTCTTGAACAACTTTCATAATCATAATAATATCACCATCGTTCCAAATGCTTTGGGTAGGTTTTCATGGACAATGAATCATATTATGAGTGGCAAACTAACTTGGGAATATTGCTTTTAGGTGTAATGGCATTATGGGGAAACCGAGCTGCCTTAGCAGAGGTTTGCACGCTCTGAGCGCTGTCTAGTTAGACCTATAATGATTGCAAATGATGAAAAGATGTAGACAAACAGAATGGAAGATATGTAGAAGAATATTAATATTTGGAGACGAGTGAAATTTTTAAAGAGAAGCCTTCAGGTTAATATCAGGAATGCATTGCAAATATTTTATATGCTCATTGGCCATTTTATCAGGTGCACTTGTGTCACCTGTATAATTTAACACCTTTATGATGGTATCAACAAGCATCATAAAAGTAGAGATGATTGTATTGCATTACATTAGACCTGTACCTAATAAAGTGGACACTGAGTGTATTGTATCTAAATATCATCTGCAGATTTCAGCATCATAAAGAACTTAAATGTTTTGCCCGGTTTCTCTTTCCCAGCTGCAATTTGTTTTTATCTTAGCTGTTTTTATACATTAATCAGTGCATGGCTTAGTGCTAGAGCAATACTTCAGTCCTTGGCCAGTCATATATTCTAGGTCTATCATCACCTGGTTCAATAAATTCACACAAGCCAACACTTGGCAGGAGCACAAATCCATATCTACATCCATCAGTATAGCCAACCCCTGCCAAAGTGAAGTAATTTCAAAATATTGATTTCCATAGAGAAATCAGAGCATAGAGTCGGTGGCAAGCGAGAAGCACAGTAGAGCTAGTATGAGTAAAAGGTTCACATATTTCATTTATATTACACCAAAATATATGATCGTACAGTAGCTGCTTGCTAACTTTGCAGTCGTTACATTTGGGACAACCAGTGCAGGCCTCCTACATCTTTCCAAATAAATACAAATGCATATTTCATTGTTTTTCTAAGGTGATGACTGCAACGTTAGCATGACCCAGAGAGTGACAACTATCACATTTATGGGAAATACATCAAGTTCAAAAGAGGATGAATCAGATGAAACTATGACAGAAAACCTAAAATACCTATTTAGCAGACCTATTTACCTATTTTTAACTAACTATCTAAACAGCTTAATTACTAACCTATTAACCTATTATTTACCTTTTTAACCTATTTATTTAAAATCCTAAAACCTATTTAGCAGTTCTACACATGATTCTCTGTCATCTTGTTTATATTTGTTGTCTTGCAGTATTTCAGCACCAGTTCATTGTCTTGTCATCTTTAAGTTGACTGAAAGTTGATTACATCAGCACTGAGCAGAATAAAATAGCTCATTCCCAAAAGTACAACAATGAGACAAAAGGAGACTCACAAGGAGAATCACAGTGAGAGGTGGAGAGTATGATTTCTGTGGTCAGAAGTGACAAGTAAGTGGGCCTTTGGGAAATATAAAGTGTCACTGACCAACTCAGAAGAGAGGAAGATTTTTGCTTTTAGGTTGTGTGTGTGTGTGTATGTGTGTGTGTGTGTGTGTGTGTGGGCAGAGAAAGATGAGGTCAGTGTAAGTGATGGATAATTTGAGCAGCCACTGTTAGGCATCCCGCTCGCCTCTCTCCACCCACTAACCACCTGTTATCATGTTAAAACTGCGGTCTGTGCATGTGTGTGTGGCTTGTAGTTAAGTCAGTGTGAGGACATGGGGCCAGTCTGCTGTGACTGGAAACTCCTCTGACTTTTTGACAGTCTAATAGAGAGAGACTAGAGAGCACTGTCTGTCTTATGTCCCAGTGGCCCATGCAGACACTCCGTGACAAACCAGTTTAATCTCCACATTCAATAACAGCCTCTCGAAACAGAATGAAAAGGGAAGAGGTTAGCAGTGTGGGAGTTCAGTCAGGGGGTGATTTAAAAGTCACTTATCCAGAAAATGCGAATTCTTAAAACTTAACGACGGCCTTGTGTTCAGTCATTTTGCCATTTGCTGATATTTAGTCATGGAAAATCTCATCTCAGTAATGATACAGTCTGCACTGACTTTTTTCAACATCTATTGGCAATCAGGACTTACAGTTTCGCTGTTAAACCTGTCAAAATCGTGAAATCAGGTCTGCTCTATCCACCTGTGAATTCATGCATTTCTCAAATGTGTGGCTCAGCAATTTGCCTACAGCTGAACCAGGTTTCGTCCCCTCGCTCAGTAACCACTGATTGGACGCCCAACAAGGTGCTCGGCTACTGGGCTGCGACTGTCAGCGTTGAGAATCCGTTTGTGTTGAGTAATAGCTAGTTCTCTGTGCTTTCCTCCCTACGTGTCCCTCACTGTATCGATGCAAGCTGTGGTGAAACTGCAGGTTGCAGGGTGTAATCATCTTCCCCAGGGGTGCTTTGTATGGCCTCCACTGCAGCTGCACACAGCTGGACATTTATCATTGCATGATAGGGCCAAGGAAAACTTAGCAGAGGTCTACTGTAATAGTACAGCACAAAAGCTCTTCATACTATCTGTCCTCTAACTTTTCTGCCTTTTCTAAATTCTTGTCCTTCAGTTCACTAATCCTCCCACTCTTCTTTTTCTCTGCTTTAGCAAGCTGCCCAGTTGGGCCAGAGCAGTGGTCCCTAAGATCTTCTATGTTACAGAGAAGGCTTGGAACTATTACCCATACACTATAACAGGTAATCCTTTAAATATACATCTGCAGTATACACTTAAAAGTACACTTAAAATGTGTCCAGCTATAATTATCTACAGTGCATTATATTATTTAACAACTGTCCATCCATCCATCCATTATCTATACCATTTAAAAAAAAAGGCCACACACACTCACTCACTCCTAAGTTTGGAGTCACTAATCAACCTAAGATGCATGTCTGTGGTCTGTCCAACAACTTTTTAAAGTGTAACAAAGGCAGAAATGCTTTAAAACCTACAAAAATACGGACAGGTGATAAAACTATGAACAGTCTGCAGATATGACATGACCTTACTGTTATGTTGAGCTCTGCAGCACGAAGAAAAACATGGTAGTAGCTGCACAGGGATATGAAGATCTGTATGTACGGTATGTCCATGTGACAAACATACCCTCAGTAGGACTATGCTTAGCAAAACGATCAGTGTCACACTAGACTCCTGTCATGTGGTGATGAAGTACTACTGCTGAGGCTTAATGGTTATTTTTCCATGTTGAACTTAATGATTTTCTTCTCTTCTATTCTCTTCTTATCTCTTTCATGCTGTTTCATTTCTTTGTTGTCTTCTACTGGTTGCCCCCCCCCCCTCACACGACCACCATTTCTGTTATACTGATGGCCTCTGTTGGGAATTTGGACAGAGTACACGGTGAGTAGTTTACATGTGTTGGCACTCGTGCACATACAAACACAAAACACTCTGATACAGCTCAAATGTGAAAGGTAAGAGTGGCTG
Source organism: Monopterus albus (assembly GCF_001952655.1). NCBI lineage: Eukaryota > Metazoa > Chordata > Actinopteri > Synbranchiformes > Synbranchidae > Monopterus > Monopterus albus. The sequence continues at coordinate 855,920 of NW_018128054.1, read as the reverse complement.
CACTTCGTGAAGGCTGCTGGCACCGGATGGCAATAACGTGATAAGAAACGTCACTTTCAAAAGGTACTCGCTAGAAGACAGTAGTAATCAGCAGCCTAAGTCATGGTGACAGCAAGGGGGAAGCATGAGGTGTCCCTATGCCAGGAATAATATGTACTGTAATTCCTTCAGTGTGTTGTTTGTCTGCCCTTCACCTCCCAGTTCCCTGTAATACCTCTCCAGGACAGGGTCCAGGACAAATCCTGATCAGAATGCTGATCAACTGCCTGTTTTTTATGCAGTGAAGCACTTTTTTTGTACACCGAGATCCTTCCAGGTATCTGAGCTCCCTGCCATTTGCCTAAGAGTAAACCCAGACACCCCGTAAAGAAAACCCATTCTGGCTGCTTGTGTATCAAATTAGAGGTGAAACCATTAGTCGCTTGAAAAAATAATCACCATTTATTTTGATAATTGATTCATTGTTAATTTTTATAGGAAAAATCTTTTGATATTTCTTTTAAGAGCTTCACCTTCAGGCCCAGATATCTCCATATATTACAGTTAAAACCTGCCATCTTTGCTGCACCAGTCCACCTGTCTGTACCAGCTAAATCAAAGAAATCTTGTATTGAAGACATTAGCAAACCCCACAGCTCTCAGCGATATGACGCACTAAGCACTAATGATTTGCTCTGGGACATCAGCGGGGCATTGGCCTTCCCACCGCATGTCTAAGGCAGGAAGAAAACATCAGTGAAGCACAAATAAAATCCGCAGCAGCCTCAGGCTAATCTTTTCCCATGAGACTTTACAAATACATGGAACATCTGGATGTTTGAGGAGGGTTATGCCAGCCAATGGAAAAGTGAATGAGGAATTTTTTTCCTACTTAAGAACCTGAAGAATATGACTTGGAAAAATATCCTGTGTGTTTATAAATCAGCTCACCGCATTCTCAAATCAGGCATCATGATTTCCCAAACTGCATCACACGCTTACAGTGGAAGAAATACTCCGATCGTTTACTTAAATAAAAGTAGCAATAAGTAAAGTATAGTAAAGGTACAAAAGTATGAACATAGAATTTACTTAAAGTACCTAAAGTAAAAGTATTCATTATGCAAAATGGCACAGTTTACATTGATATTTGATTATAATTGTCGATATATTATTGTATCCATCATATTTAATGCTGCAGCTGGTAAAGGTAGAGCAAATTTTAACAACCTTATATCCTTATAATTTAAATTACTGCTAGATAGCTTATGAATGTTACACCAAGGGTCAATAAATCTTGTGATCAAATAAATGTAGTGAGTACAGAGTATAATATTTTTCTCTGACATGTAGTGAAGTTGAAACATGAAGTAGCAGAAAATAAATATACTCAAAGTAGAGAAATCTCAAAATTGAACTCTATGTGCAAATGTACTTGGTTATTTTCCACCTCTGCACACTTGGGAATGTTTTGCTATGATTAGACTGAGGTGGGTGTTGATTATGCAGAATATGAGGACAATGACTGGGAGTGGCAATGACAGTAATTGTGTTATTTAAATAGGTAGTCGTGTCACAAAGTCATGTTGTTCCAGGATGAAGGTTAATGTACTTGTCTTCTCTGTCACATGCAAATGTCCTATACACACACTTTTCTTGTTGTCTCCTTCTAACAAGGCTGGTAAGCTTCACTAGGTGGCATTGTCTTATTGCACCATGGGCAGTAATTACAGTAACAATCCACACAAACACACACCTGTGCATTCACCACAACCTCCTAGCATCAACCCCTAAAACTTATTCTGTCCCGTGGTGCAAAGTGAAATGGTTTCTGTGTTGTGTTGTCTCTGTCCTGCTGTGCCACACATAAACACACACACACACACACACCAGCTTATACATCAACCACTTATGCAGCTTGTATTTAACTGTTTTGTTGTATTGGAAGTGTTAAGCTTTAATGTAATCAAACTGTTGTGTTTAAGAGTAAATGAGCAGCAGTCAGCATAGCCAGAGGCAGTGTGTGTGTGTGTGTAGATGGGAGGAGTAAGGCAGCATGTGCGGTGTCGTTGTAAATCTGCACACTGACAGAATAATCATTACCGCTCATCAGGTTTGAATGATAAAGCACAGACACGGAGACACATAATTAGTCTCATATGTTATCCCATGGATCAGCCGACAGAAATCTTCTCCTTGTGTGGTGTGATGTGATCTGGGCCAAACTTACATTAGGCTATGCACTTATCATCGTGCATATCAATTTCTCACTGTCCGGCCTTTTGTCCCCCTGCAGTGCTCCTTCCTGCCTAAGTTTTCCATCCACATAGAGACCAAATATGAGGACAACAAAGGGAGCAATGATAATGTGAGTAGAGCTCAGAGCATCATGTGGTTGGGTGTGTTTTGTGTGGGTAGCTCTGAAAAGGTGATCTCAACAAACACGCTTCAGGTTTTTCTTGTTTAAACCTTTTATACAGTCTCCTCCTATACCTTCGCCAGTCCCCTGTTGCACATCTGCCCGTCTGTTTTATTGTCTAATTTGTTTTTTCTTCTCATATTCTCACCGATCTTTTTGCATCAAAGCCTCTAAATGAGAACTGGTTATTGCATCATTGTGCCATCATTTTGTTTTTAAGTCAAAGACATGAAGAGAATTAGTGGTTGTTCCAGCTGAAAGGTCAAATCTTTCAGTGACATAATTATATAGTCTTTAATTCTGTGTCACGCAGCTCACCTCTCCCCGTGCTATCCGATGCCTTTTCATTCAAATCACTAAAAAAGGAGATCATTATGGAAAGTTATGGCAGCGACCTACAGTTTGGGCAGATAAACATCAATGGTAAAGCACACAGGAATAATAAACAATCTCTCCAGCTGCCCTGGTTCTGTGACTATACCCCTATTAGCAATAAAAGTCACAGAGACCACAGAACCATTTACTGAGTTAAGTTCAATTTAATGACTTGAAAGTTTTGAAACATTATTCTAAAAAAAAAAACTGTAGGTAGAGCACAATTAAATAATGATTGCAGCAAAAAACAAAAACTGATGTTGATTTTATCGCACAGCAGCATGACACCAGTGTTGTGAGCTGTTTGCTTGCTTTCTATCTCCAGTTAATACTTTGATGAGCAGCAGAGGGAAGTCTGAAACATATACAACACAGACTCGGTCCGTTAAGTAGCTCACAACAAAAGGCCGCAGCTCCACTTAGTGGTGCATCAGGGGGTTGCAAACTCATTATGATGGTTTCACAGATGGTCATAATTTCACATTTCAAATTGGTCGTAACAAGTGGGGGTGTAAATGAATTCAATAGAAGCGTTCACTCCTTCCACTCATCGCCTTGAACATTTGTGCAGTCACAGCTCTTCTTTCTCTTTCCAGCCTCTGTTCTTCTCCCTCTATTTATAACCTCTTACTGGCCTTTCTTCCTTTTGCTACACCTGTATAAAGGTTTGAAATACTGTATGTAGGAAGGATGATCACCTCTCTCCATGGGCGGACAAGGCGTTCTGAAAGCAGCGGATAACTAGCTGACATTGCTTCACTGTTCCGGTGTGAGTCACGCAGGAAGAAATCACTGACCACACGGCGCGTGACTGATTGTGTGACTCACATTCATCCTCACAGTTTGTTTAGTGTATTGCCCGAGGGTAAAGCCAGAAGGAAGCCGGTGTGTCACTTTTAAAACTGTCAGGAAATAATCTTAGAGTCAAACCTTGTGACCCCTATAAACCTCTGACTTTCTCTGCAATATTTCATGATTTGTTTTTTCACTTTCACAGGGGAACTCACAGCACATCTTCCCAGAACATTTGTCAAAGTGTGGTATTGACTGAGTGTAGACTTGTTCCCTGTTTCTCAGATCTTTGGTGCTGAGCCCAAAGATGAGGAAACGGAAGTGTGTTTTGTGGACATCGCCTATGATGAGATCCCCGAACGCCACTACAAGGAGTTAGAGGTGAGGCAGGTCAAGTCGCTGGATGCACTGTGTGTGTGCAGAGGAGCACAGAATCAGTGAACACATGGACACATGGGAGAGAAAGAGGAATGAAAAGAGACTGGAAGCAGCAAGATTAGAGGAGTATGGCAATGAACAGAAGAACAAGGGGGGAGGACAAAAGTCACTAACTGAGAAATGAAGGAATGAGTTGTATTTTATTTGCTGATAAACAGAATAGTGTGTTATCTTTCTCTAGCAGTGCCAGCTCATTTTTGACCGCCAGCTGGCCGTAATCCCTCCTCTGAGTGATAGAAGGGAGGGAAATACATATTTATGTGTGGGGGAGGTGATGGACGCGAGTTGTGGGGATTTGACATTAGTATGTGTATGCCCGTCTATCATGGTGTGATGGTCATAAAAAGATGAGCTATTAATAATTAAGGGGGGGAGGGTCATGAGAGCAAAGCTGTGGTGTTAACACCCTTACTTGCATGCACGCACACGCACACCTCCCCCTGGGCTTTTTGGTCTCGTGCTTTTATCCATGCAGAGCTAAGAATAGCACAGAGATGCCTTCCAGAGCTAAAAGTGGATGTCACATGGCCAATGTAAATATCAGAGACTACTTGAATGAGCCAGTGTGATCAGACAGCTTGAACGCATCAGTGGGCTAATATGTGTGTGTTTTTGTTTGATGCACTGGACATCATCCCACTTTCCTAATTTTATATAAAAGACATGGGATAAATAAGAGACAAGGCAGTGTTTCAAGGATCTGATAGCAAGGTGTTCCTGAGGCACAGGTAGGCAGTCACTAGGTGAATCCCACTTCCCTTATATTATCATTCCTTGGTCCTTGCTCAATCTGGAAGTCGTTTGTGTCCACCACGATGAAGGACATTCTAAAACTCTTATTTCTGCTCTGAGGAGTGAAACCGAGGTGCAAAGACGCTGCTGGAAGAGCTACAACAGAGAAAACAGGAGTGCATCCTTTGTGGAAATCTGCTGGGGACTGACACTCCCCTCTACTGGTAATCAGTCTGTGAGTGGACGCTTCACATGAAGGATCAGAGGAAAGTCTCATGTCGGTTAAAACGCGTTTCCTTGGTTCCTCCCCCTTCGCAGTTTCTTCTTGCATCTTAAGTGGGCGGGACTAAGACGCAAGGAAAGTGAGGGAAACGTGGATGCAGTTAGGGGATTTGGGATTCACCTAATGTCTACAAATTCATTAAGTCATGCCAAAAGGCCTTTATTATAGTCAGTGAATGATGCTAAACAAGGCCAATGTGCATCACAAACAATCTGACAGAAAATTAAATTAAGTACAAGCTTCAATCCCACACCTGAGAATTTTCAAAACCATAATTGGCTCCCTCATTATACTCAATGTAGATGTAAGTCAAATAGAATTTAATATTTATATATTAAATTAAGGAGAAATTGAAATGATCAGAGCAAGCTGTCATTAGCATTGCTCATCTTTTCTCTCTCTCTGCCAAGAAACTTCGTGACATGTTTTATGCGCAGATGAATTCAACAGGCCTCTTCCACCTCCACTACAAGTGCTTTCCCAGCAGGGATGTGGAGAGTTGTGTATCGCCCCCACACACACTCTGTCACATTTGAGATGCATGACCCTAAGACTGCTGAGGATTAGAGCATAATTAGTCTAGAGGGAGCAGTGATTAATGGACACGAAGTTTGTGATTAGGGACACTCACTGTGCTACCTGGCTGTACTAGGCTTGTAATGAATGCAGGAGATCCTGTCCTGTAGGTGGGAAAGGAGAGATTAATGTGTGTTTGACTGTGTGAATTTTACTTCTGTTGTGGCCTGATAGGACCTGCGGTATTTTAAGTCAAAGAAGACAAACCGAGGCGTTCTGCAGGAAGGATGGATCGACACCCAAGACCCCATCATGTGCTCCTACAAACTGGTCACAGTCAAGTTTGAAGTGTGGGGCCTGCAAACACGTGTGGAGCAGTTTGTACACAAGGTCAGGAAAGAAAAGTTGTAACGCCTTCACAGAAACTTTTCAACCCTTATAGATTGGTGTCAGTGCCGGTTCCTGCTCTGTAGGGTGTAACAAACAACCTGTTGGCCATGAACCAAGTCGGCCTCCTACAGTATCTATCCTGTTCACATCCTACAGATCGCCTTGCACCTCCTCTCTTTACCTTGGCCGTAGAGTTTAATCTTCATATCTCCTGTTTCCCAAATTCATTTTGCCGAGCTCTCTGCTGTATCTGTCCCTGGGGTGAACTGTCCCCGTCCTCTCCTTGCCCGAGGCACAGACACACAAGCTGCGACATTACTCACATGGTACCACCATGAGTGAGTTATTAATCACGTTCCTCCAGGGGTGAACAGGGCATTTAAAATTTAACAATGTTTGGAAACTCTTTATGGCCTTCTGAATCATTTCATTCTGCTTCACATCCTCTTTCCTTGAACTTCTTCCCTGCCTCTGTCCATCGTTATCTTTCTTCTCTTGCAATCTTGCATCTTTTCTTCCTTTTCACCACTTTTTTTTCCTCATTCTGCTCAGGTGATCCGAGATATCCTGCTGTTAGGACACAGACAGGCCTTTGCCTGGGTGGATGAGTGGATTGGTAAGTGTGACTATTAGTGACAGCAGTGGCAGTGCTCATGACTCATTTCAAGATTCTAGTTTAACTTCTAGCCAGGAATACTATGAGGACACTAAATGTAACCAGTCAAACAAATACATACTGTATATACACAAAGAAGACGCAGTAGCCAGCTGAAACATAACCACATACAACATTAGAGGCAATCACAGACATCACTAAGTAGATTCAAAGTTAAAGGTTTAAGATCAGCTGGCAGGATGAGACAGTCACTTTTTAAAAACCCTTGTCATGTCCTTTCATGTACAAGGAATAGTTTGACATAACAGTCACTTTTTAAAAACCCTTGTCATTCATTTCATGTACAAGGAATAGTTTAGTCATTGACATGTATATGACGGACATGGCGTCATCACTTCCATCCATTATGCAAAAATTAAGCCAAAATATTGTGAATACGACAGCTGCCATCTTTCATTTTTGCAACCAGATTCTGCGCTACTGTATGTTGCTGTTGGCTGTTGTGTTTGGTACAGTAGCAGCACTCACAAGAGTCGAGCATCTTTGCAACGAATGAGCCTATCTATTTTCATCTTCTACCCTCTTGCGGTGCTGAAGCCACACAGACGAGTTTTCCATTTTTATGGAAAACGTCCTTGTTTTCAGCTGTATGCCCCATTTCACACCTCCGCTGTTTGATGATTCATTACACACCCCCTCCGAGCCATTATTATTCAGTTTGCTTCCCAGCCACTATGCTACAGGAGACCTATGATAAATGTTTTGACTGTTGGCTTTGTAAAAAACTGCTGCAATAACAGATGTACAGCTGGAGCCATGTGCTTACTCATTTGAGACTGTATTTACTCCTCTGCTAGGTGTTGGACTTGAACCACTGAGTATGAAGTGTTTGATAGTATCTAGTGCTCTGTTTGAAGAATCCCTGGGCACATTTTGATGGAAGTGTCGGAAAAATCAATGTAAACAAAGAGACTGGGTGTGTAAGTCGTTCATAGGGGTGTAAAGATAAACCAGTAGGAATCGGAAAATTGTTAAAAGAGTCAGATTTACAGCTGCATTGGTTGAAAACCACAGATTTGAACCAAATGAGTTTAAACAGTCTTATGGACCTCATAAACCAATCTCTGGCAAGTTTTCTGTTAGTTCTCATTGTGTTCTGCTCTAGTGTGTGTGTTGAGTAGCCTGTAGCAGGACTATCACCAGCCTCTCAAGCAGAAACATTACAAAGGCGACACCGTTTGGTGTGAGAGCAGTCAGCTTGAGGCAAGTAACAGCTAGTGCTGTTACCAGCTACTTTCAGAGCAGGGCAGCTGATAATTCCACATAGTTGGGTTGAAGTCAGTACTGAAGCTATAAGCTATTTCATTTGCAAGGACATGAGCCCGTGTTGTTGAAAATGTGGGATTTGGACAAATGACAGTGACTCTGAAGCTGAGTCAGCAGGATTTCAGTGAGAAATGCACTCCAGCTCTGTATGGTAAGGTGAAACAGCAGCTGGAGGTTTACTGCTCACTGGTGCCCATCGTTTACTACCGTTAGAAAGAGTAGACATCATGTTTCATCTCATATGATGAGCGGTAACCGGCCATGTCAACCTGCCCAGTGCTTGTTTGTTTGTTGTGTCTTGTTGCTTTTCTTCTTTTGTCTCTCCTCTATCCACTCACCCCAACCCGTCGAGGCAGAAGGATAATAATAATAATAATAGTAGTAGGGTGTAGACCTTACTGTGTAAAGTGTCCTGAGATGACTTTTGTTGTGATTTGGCGCAACACAAACAAAACTGAAAATTAAATTGAATCTAGTTGGCTTTTACTGTTTGAAATACAAAAATGCTTGGTGGAAACTAACTCTTTTTTAATTTTATACCCTAAACAGATACTTTAATGGGTGTATAGTCTTTCAGATATAACCTAAATCTAAATTGAATATCTGCTGAATCGAATCAGAATAGCTCTGAATCGTACTGTATCGTATCGTTAAACATTTTGCAGTATTGTTTTGTATGTAATCATGGACCACGTATCGAGATATGGATCAAATGAGAGGGATACGCAGCACTAGCAGTAGCACAAATATTTCAAAAGGGAGCTTCTCAGGTCAACAGAAGGTCAATATAAGATATTTTTAAGATTTTAATTTACTTAGAGAGTAGTTGCTGTATGTTGATACTTAACTTCATCAGTAAGTGTCAAAAATGTATTCAGGACCAAACAGGAAGTCCAGGTACCTTTGATGTCATACTTCTAGGGCCAGGCGATGAGGTAACTCCCCACCCCCACCAGCTGGGAATGAATGTTCTAGGACATCGTCTGACCTAAGAACTGACTTACAGACACTGACAGATGTCCATACTTAGCTTCTTTAGCATATCAATATACTGTATATATACACACATGTATATTCCTTTTTACTGCACTTCCCATCACTTTACATGGAACTGATATCTCAGTAATAAGACTAAGTCTAATTAATTAAAGTAACCTATAAGCATAGCCAGCCTTGACTAAACAACTATTTTCTTGTTAAGACACAGGATGATGTTTCACTGCCTTTTGAAGCTACTTTGTCACTTCCACAAACCCAACAGTGCTGTCTTTTTTCCCCAAATATGTCTGTCCACACAGACATGACCATGGAGGAAGTGAGAGAGTACGAGCGTGCCACACAGGAAGCCACCAACCTGAAGATCGGCACCTTCCCCCCTGCCATCTCCATCACCGAGACGCCGCTGCCATCCAGCAACCGCAGCGGCCCCAACAGTGCCCCGTCCACTCCCCTCTCCACCGAAGCCCCTGAGTTCCTGTCAGTCCCAAAGGAGCGTCCCAGGAAGAAGTCCGCTCCGGAGACGCTGACCCTGCCAGATCCGGGCCGCAGAGATTCAATCTTCAAACTACCCAGCTTTTTCTCCTGGAACTCCAGTCCGCAGCCTGAATGAGGGCGGGGCTGTGCCACTGGTGAACGCCCTCGACCTATGGATCACTGGAGGATGCCTGCCCAGCACACCCCACGAGGCCCCCCAACCAGCTGAAGTGAAGGAGACCTTTCACTGTCCTGGAGATCCCAGACCCCCTCAGCAGACTAGCCGGTGTTACAGCAAAGCTAATAGCTCTCAGACTGCATTTACAGGTATAGAAAGGCAGTCTGGCTTCCACAGCAAAAAGTCCTAGGAGGTGTAAAGGCATAGTGCCTCACATCGAGAGTCCAGAAGCAGCTGGAGGCTCCTCTTTCTTCTCTCCTCCTCAGAAAACAGCCATCAGCAGCATGCATCAGACAGTATGGAGTCCAATTAGCCCGACTGAGTGTAGCGTATATTCCTTAAAATGTTTGATTTCACAGAGCATCACCTTGTCTTTATTCAAGCTCAGGGTGTTTTGACAAAATATGTTGAGATTCAGTCACTGCACATAAACTTTACATGTACAGATTATTAGTATTTACTTTTAAACATCAGTCTGGCTTTGTTAATTGGAGCTTGTGGTTTGACATATTGTATTTATGTGGTTGGGACCTTTAGACAGCTTTTGAAGGCAGGTGTAGGGCGATTGTGTATTGTTGTATATAAAGTACAGTATGAACATTACGTAACCAGTGAAATGTCAGTATTTCTAATAGAATATCATATCCAGTGATGCTGCTGCTATGAAACTGCTTGTGTATTGTAAAGGGCAGGACTATCTTCAGGTCTATATCTCTGATTGTTTATTATAGTGGTTCTGTCAGCCATGACTTCTGTAATTGACGTGTGTAATTGCATGATTTTGACTGCATAATCTGGTTTTGAATCTCTGTGGACTTTGTTCTCTCAGCCTCACTTGTGTTTTTACAGACTGGTCATGTGATTTGTATGTTGCTTTGGTGCTTTTTTCCCCATTTCATTCAATGTTGATTGTTTCGGTAAATGGAAATAGATTAAATACCGTTGTATCCATAATCGTGTCACTTATTTAAATGGCCTTAAACATACAGGCTGCAAACAAGTGAACTCATAACTTAAGGTAGTTAAGTTAGTTATAGCAAAAATGCATAGAAAATATTTTTCGCAGCTTCACGGTAAACATGCCTGTTAAAATCAGACGCATGACTGGATGTTTGACCCGATTTAACCTCTTGCTAATACTGATCATCAATAAAACCAGTAAATCAAATGCACTAACACTGATGTTGTTATTTTCTTGTTACTGTTCTTTCATTTAGATCATGTAACTATACCAGATTTTATTTCAAATAACTTAATACATACCTTTGTTTTGTTTTGTTTTTTTTACCATTTCTGTGGTCGCTGTTATAATATTTTTGAAAAAATGGTAGGTACTAAAGTTAAGCCATAGAACTATGATGTTTTTTACAGTATAGTTGGTTCAGTCAGGAGTTTTGACTCCAGTTCCAGGTAATATGGGCTATAAAGCCAAGTCCAAGTCCTGCAATATGTACACCAACCCAAACATTCATAAGCCTCTTGTCAATAACAACATGGAAATCGGGCTTTATAAAAACTTTAATTTTAAACATAATGACCTGAACGTTAGTCTTAGACAGTCATGTCAGTATAACCACCTGAACAGCAGTGCATTTGACCTATACTGGTCTGTCGACACAACACTATAATACATATTATATGGTCATATTTTGGTCTTTGCACAATATTTATGAAGCATTTACTTTATATATTTTCATAAGTATTCCAAAATGAAAACTGCAACAAAAGGCAAAGTTATGACTTGTTTATAGAAGCCAGAGCTTCAAAGTTGCAAAGTTCAGTATGAACATAAAATGTTACTTACTGTATATCTTTTAAAATCAAACACCCATAAGCCTTAAAACCACAGGATAAAATATTCAACCAAGTTTATAAAAAGTGAAATGTTTCTACACCACAAGGTAGAGTGACACAAAAACAAATAAATAAAATGAGGTTGTCTTCCTATCCTTATACATAAACACAATAAAACCACCACCAATCTTTGACCCACATGGGACATTTGTTCAGTGCAAAGAACAAGGCATAAGTGTGTTTCCAATGTGCACGATTATACCAGTCACTTTTTTCCGTTCATTACCTTTCCTCCTGGTTTTCGATCGGGTCCTTTGTTTTCCGTCTCTGCTTGAGGTTACGCATGGCATTGAGGAAAAACTCATACCAAAAGAAGGTGAATCCTGTTGACAGCGCGGCCTTCACAAGGCTGGGGGAAAGGCCTTTGAAGAAGCCTCGAACACCCTCCTCTTCAGCGATTTGAACCATGCAGTCCACCAGGCCTTTATAATTCCGCACCTGCACATGAGAAAGAGGAGATAATACTTAACACATCAGACCTGAAATATGTGCTGCAAAAACGTGAAGCATGCTGCAGAAGAGCTCACCTGTCCGAAGTGAACTCTGGCTGCTCCGAAGCCCCCAACTTGCAGTCTCTTCTTGAAGAGGTCAAAGGGGTATGTGATTGTTTTGCTGATCATTCCGGCTCCACTGCCACAGACCAGGCTTCTCAGGTTTCCTTGAAAACAGAACATAAAGAGTACAGGACTTCAAGTTGTGAATACCACTTAAGTGTGCCTATGTAAATGGAATGTGCTTGTCATGTGCAGGAGCATGGCTTTGAACTCCACTGACCTCCTGAGTTTCCAGATTTGGGCTCAGGAGCCAACAGCTTCTTAAAGACATTGTAGAAGAAGAACTGCAGCCCAGCGTAAGGAAACACTGCCACCAGTGTTGGAGACAGGCCGCGGTAAAATGTCAGCACTCCCTCTGAGCAGTACATTGAAGACACAGCATGTCGCAGGTTCCTGTACACCTGACAAACAAAGCAGTAAATAACAATTCCTAAGGATATGATTAATTAAATTAACGCTACTTAGACCAGGATAAGTGACAGATAATGTGTGGACGGATTAACAATTAAAATTTCATTTTAGGTGTTGCTAAAACTGACACTTCCCACTAGGAGACAATTAGCTACCTAGCTACTGCAGCTGTCATAATACTCGCAAAAAAGTCTGCCCCTTGCAACGTAACACTTTTTATTACCTTCTTAGAGCTTTTTGAGGAAACCTTTCAAGACCTTTGGGTGGATTTTGATTCACAGATATTAAATTAGTCAGAAAAGGACAACCTTCTGTCCATCCATCACCCTGTTGGCTACAGAATGATTTACTGTTGGTGCAAGGGTGAAAATATAATTAGTCTTTGAACCACATTAACAAACTGGTTTTGGAAACATGGTTATTATAGGAAATGGGCATCCAAAGAGAGAGAAAGAGCTCAGGGAAACCAGTGTGTATTCATTTTCACAGTGGTTTGTAAACACTCATCTCTGCTTCTCCACCACCACAATTTCGCTGCACTTCTCTCTGAACAGGGACAACAGTTTTTTTTTTTTTCAATCAAATCAAACAAATATCTAAGACTGTAAGAAATTCTTGACTTCTATCAGACAACTTTCTGACAGCTGCAGCGTATCAGTGCTAGCATGTCCCACCTTTGGTTCTCCCTGAGCTGCAAAGCGTGTCCGCAGTGTGTCCAGAGGCTGGCAGACCATTGTAGCAGAGCAGGCAGCCAAGCCGCCACACACAAAGTGAACTCCAGCTGTCTGACTGTCATACGGTGTCGACTTGTGGACCATCTCTGTCAGAAACTCAAAAGTGGTAAACTGCAAAGCAGACACACAAAAGTAAATCTTGTAATTGTAATTGTGTTATTAAGATATTTCTGAGTATTTTATTGTTTTGTGTGAGCACCCAGTGTACATTTTACGGGCTCTACCTGGACAGCCCCAAAGCAGATGGAGAGGAGTTGTGCAGGAATGTGGCCCTTCCAGAAAGCAGTGAGCCCCTCCTCTGAATGAATGCAGCGAAAAGCTTGAACTATTCCCCTGTACTTCCCCTCCGGCCTCTGTGCCGACACTCGCTCAATCTGCAGCTGGGGGTAGAGAGACACTAATAAACATACAGGATTGTCAACATAGCATTAGACGTTTCTACAGTTACTACAGTTGTGTTGCAGCAAGCGTCAGTCAGTGTAAACCTAAACTCATTAATGCAATGCAAACACCATTAATGGCATATCTGACTGCATCATTTTCAATCCAACCATCGATGGTTATTCAGTTACTAAGACAGTTAGAGCATGAAAGCCAAATTTACAACTGACAAGAAATGAATGCTTTAGAACTACTGTAACACATAACTTTAGGTGTGGCACTGAATACAACTGCTTTCCAAATCTGAACATAACATAAACTGTAAAGAGTTGCTCTCTCCTCACAGTTACATCATTACCTGAAATCTGATTTTAACGACATCAAACGGGCTGATGAGAGCTCGGGTGACCATCCCAGCAGCTGACCCGGCCAGGGCTGCCTCCTCTGGGGTGAGAGCTGCAGTCTGAGAACGGGGGTCATAGCCCACCATGTCACCACACCCTTAGGCTCCTGTTAACACTGTACACAGAAATAATATTTTAATGTTAAAAACATTAAAGGAAATTTAGTTTCAAGATATGATGCACATATGTGCACAGAAAACAAAAGAATGGCCCTGAATCGTGTCTTACATTGCACTTATCTACTAGCCATAGCGTTCAGACTTGACAGCTGAGAGCTGTTATCCTTCCTTTGGCTATTCTGGTCCTTAACAGTCATCATTGCAAGTAAAGGTCCTGCATTTAAAATGTGTATTACATGTCCACAAGTATTAGCAAAAAATATTCTCATAGTGCAGAATGACCCCTTTGAGAATGTCATATTATTATATATTATATTACTAGATTATTATGACTTCTGTAGAATATGTTTTAATGTCCTAGCAGGTCAGATTAAAACTAACCTGAACTAGTGTGTATACTGCTGGGTCATTTAGTCAATGTCAATCCATCACATTTTATGACCTGATCATATTTTTTAGAAGTATCATCTTAATTTGCAAACTAACAGTTGCATAGCTATCAGATAAATGCAGTAGAGTACAAAGTAGAATAGCTGCCTATGAAATGTAGAAGTACAACATAGCAGTAAATAGAAAAACTCAAGTAAAGTAAATGTACAACAAATATTTAATAATTTATCTGAAGACAGGAGGAAGTAAGGAATTCTTAAATGATTTATAGCATTTGTGAAAATGTATAAGTTGAAATCTGGATCTAGCTTGTATTAATTGGTGGTCATTTATAAACCCATGCTGTGACGTACAGGTGACAAAGTATTAACAAGTTCAATCATACAGATGTTTTTTAAGTCTGTGCAGAGGTTTATGGCACATCTTCCCTTTTACATACTGTAGTTAAACAGTTAAATATAATATAATATAATACTTTGAAGAAAATCAAAGTAACTGTTACAACATGTCAAGGACAGGTAGCTGGAGCTAAGCTAACACAGCAGCTGATACTTTGCACGGAGGATCAGCGCTGCAGTGGAAACACAGGCGAACGAGCACTTACCTTGTGGTAAAAGTCTTTCATAAATACAACTACAGCTACTGAACTGGAGCCAGACAAATATAATCCAACAACATTACCATTACAAGTTTCTACTGCATGTTCTGAATTGCTGATATTACTTCCGGGTCATACACTTTACAAAGAAGAAGTATCGAAGCAAGATAAATCACTGCCGTGTAAGTTTGTTTCCAATATTTCGTGGGAAAAGGTATGATTACCCCACAAGTATATCAGTAATAAAATAAAAGAAATATCCTTCCAAATAACTCACTGCATACTGTTGATGAAGCTTGTGTGTTTTTCATATTAGACCATAAACGAATACTTGTTAAACAGTTGTAGATAGTTAAATATTTATTCGTTCGTGACGTTATTTTCGCGATCTTTGGGCGAGGTGATGAGAGGTAGGGTTTTATCTTGTCAGGATAGTGTGGCCTAGAAGGGTTGTGTCCAGTAACATCTGTTACATCTAGTTACCCATATCATTAAAGGAGTGGACGTATTCGGTAATAAACACACACTCAATTTTGGAGTAGGTGATTGCTATTTAGTAGCTTATTTGAGAAAAACTGTTTTGTTTTAATTAATTGTTGTTAACCCTGGGAACTCCAACATAGCAGGTGGCGGTAATGCGCCTTAACGGTCCTCGCCAGTCGCCATTTTAAAAGAAGAAGAACAACAACAACAACAAGAGGAACCAAAGTGGTTAGGATAAGGGTGATGTTAACGTTGGGTCAGGGAAATTTCCGCGAAATGTAAGTAGTGTTAAATAATTTGCTTCTACTTCTCAATGAACTCTGTGTGTTGCCGGTTGGCTAGGTTCTTTTGTTTGATGGGCGGCTGTAACATAAATGTAGGATAGGTATAAAACTTGTAGCGTCAATGTTAACGTTAGCGTAAGGTTCCTGTAGTTGAACAGAAGCACACAAACTAGCTCATTTCTAAGCACTAGCTAACTTATTAGTCTGTTGACAACAACACATCAGAACTCTGTTAACGTTACACTTGCGTTCGTTAAACCAGCAGTAAACCAAAATATTGTTATATAACAGAACGGTGTCCTCTCACTGACGCATTTTAGCTAACATATTGTTAAAACTACTACAAACATAAATAATCGTGTAACGTTTTCAGTTAACGTAACGGGATAAAATCCAAGTCTACCTTCTTACTTTTCTATCCATATATTGTGTTAGTCATTTATTTTAGGTTTGCTTTAGCTAGAGCTGATAAAAGAGTGCTAACGCATTAACGTTAACTTACTTGCAGTGGTTATGTGGCTAATAGAGTCGAATCTGAAATCTCTTTAAATAAAAGCATAATTTTGTGCATTGCTAAATGTTTATTTGGACTTTTCTTTGACTTGAGTTTTCCAGTGTAGGTCCTGCTATCCTTCAGTGAATGATCTGTTTGACAATACCGGATTTTGTGTTTCTTGTTGCCCCACAAATCGTCCTCTAGTCTTTGCCTGTGTTGCATTTTGTGCCCAGACCTGAAACAGAACCTTGTTTTCAGTGTGTAAATTTGTCATAGGTTTACCTATTCTAAAATGCAGTTATCTGTTACAGCTCTCACGTGTAATTTGGGTGCAACTATCTAAAATGGAACACTCTACAGAAGACTTCAGGATCCAGGCATTGGACAAGGACACACAGTTGTTGCTGAAAACAGCCTTGAAAGGTCAGTCTTCTTTATGCAGTAATGGCACTGTTTGCAGTTTTCTGCATACATTGGTCATGGAATATGATCCGATCTTCACCAAAGTCACAAATGCCACCAAACACAGTATTTCTAAGATGATATCATGACAAACCGTCATAATATTTCATGTCTTTAGTCCATTAAACTGTTATACCCCGGTTCTTTTACTGGACAGATCTGAGTAAATAAGGGGTCCGTCTTTCTTGATTTTAGTGCTGGTTTATTTACTATATATATATATGTGTGTGTGTAAAAAGGATTACAGAACACAACCCAGGGCTCCCTCCTCCAGACAAGCTGCTGGAGAAGAGAGCAGTGAAAAAAAGCACATGGAAACACAGAGCCTAATACATTTATCAGTTCTGGGCTAACCCCTTACACAGACAGCTGTAAAAACATCAGGAGCTGGAGACAGTCTGAAGTCTCCTTCTATTATCTAGAGCTCTGCATGCTTGGAGCAGCTGGACATAACAAAATGAAGAATTCCGTGTGTGTGTGTGTGTGTGTGTGTTGTATGCGTGATGTGTAACTAAACATTCATTCAGACATAATTCTTACACAAGATTAATACAAGAAAACAATCAGTGTCATGGCTTACTGCTAACCTTGAAGCAGAGCACACAGGAGCAGATTTTGAATCTTACTAAACTGCATTACTAACACATTAAAGTCTAATAATTATCTGACTAATTTATTAATTTCTAACAAAACATACAAATGGATGATGGGAAAAGTAATGGCAACACTAGGCTTCTTATGTCACTAAATATCAACTGGAGTCAGGTGTTAGCAAATCTGGAGTCCAGTCAATGAAACGAGAATGGAGACGTGGTTTAGAACTACCTTGACTTATAAAAACACTCAAACTGTTATTGTGCTATTCACAAGCAGCATATGAGCCATGCCTCACAAAAAAGAGACCTCACAAAGCCTATAATCAAAAGTTGTTGATTTGCATGAAGCTGAAAGGGTTACAGAGTCATCTCAAAGATGATCATCAGTCCACAGTTAGACATATTGTCTATAAATGGAGATGATCTGGTACTGTGGCTACTCTCCATAGACGTGGGTGCCCAGCCAAGATCACTCCAAAGGCACAACGCAGAATGGTCGATGAAGTAAAAAAAAGAACCCTAGAGTAACAGCTAAAGACTTGAAGGATTCATTGGAGTTGGTTAACATCTCTGTTTACAAGTCAACCATACACAAATTATTGAACAGGCATGGAATCCATGTCATTGCTCCCCAAAAACAACATTGTAGTATGCCTGAGGTTTGCCAGAAACCATCTTGATACTCCACAACACTACTGGGAAAAGGTCCTGTGGACAAATGAAACAAATGGTAGAACTGTATGGGATAAATACAGCACTACGTATGGCGTAAAAAGAGAACCACATACTAACATGAAAACATCATCTCAACAATGAAACACCCTACTGTATTACTGACCTAAAGGAGTTTGGCATTGCATCAGTGCTGCAACTGTCTCCAATGATTTGGCTTGTTGTTGAAACTTAAACAAGAAATAACCACTCTGCATCCACCATGATAATCATAAACATCTGAAACAGTCTTTTTCTAAATATGTTTTTCTTTCTTTCTTTTTTTTTTCCAGATCCCAGTTTAGTGAATCTGGAGAAGGTTTCCAACATCACATACTAACCACATACTAACATGAAAACATCATCTCAACAATGAAACACCCTACTGTATTACTGACCTAAAGGAGTTTGGCATTGCATCAGTGCTGCAACTGTCTCCAATGATTTGGCTTGTTGTTGAAACTTAAACAAGAAATAACCACTCTGCATCCACCATGATAATCATAAACATCTGAAACAGTCTTTTTCTAAATATGTTTTTCTTTCTTTCTTTTTTTTTTTCCAGATCCCAGTTTAGTGAATCTGGAGAAGGTTTCCAACATCATTGTGGACCAGTCTTTGAAGGACCAGGTGTTCAGCAAAGAGGCTGGACGTATTTGCTTCACCATTGCGCAGGTCCACACTGTTGACAGTTTGATGGGCTGGTTGCCCATCACCATTTAACTGCATTAATGTTTTTTTGTTTACAACAGTGGCACTGACTACAGCACTTAAAATCACTGAGGCAGAGATTTAATAAACTAGAAAGAGATTTAAACATCTGATTTAGCCTCTTTAACCAAGTCTTAATCCTCTTACCTTATCTTACTGACTGTACTAGCTTCCACTCGAGCAACAGGAGGCTCTTATGCCAGCTTGCCTACACCAGAGAGTTCCTGACTTTTTTGGTTCATACTTCACCTTGTTTTATTTGACCTGACTCTCTTGGTCATGTTCTGCAGGCTGAGGCCAAGCAGAGCAGTGGAAACGTGTTCAGGAGAAACCTGTTGAACCGACTCCAGCAGGAGTTCAAGGTCCGTGAGGAGACCAGGGGGCGCTCACTGCAAGAGTGGGTGTGCTATGTCACGTTCATCTGTAACATCTTCGACTACCTCAAAGTAAGACACAGTTTTCCCATGAAGGTGTTCAGCACTTCATCATGTCTTAATCATGAATGCAGAGCCACATTGTCAAATTATTCTACATTAAAGAATCTGCTAAATGACTTGAATTTATTTTCTGTTGCTCATTTTTCACTTGCATGAAAAAGAAATTGTAGTTAAGGACTTAATGTCGATGCAGTGATGGAAGTTTTAGTCCTTTTTTATTTGATTAAGAGTCAGTTGCTGTGTCTCTATGCATGTCTTGACACTTAGGTGAACAACATGCCGATGGTGGCCCTTGTCCATCCTGTGTATGACTGTCTGATGAGACTAGCTCATCCAGATGCTCTAAAGAATGAAGAAGAGGTGAGGAAGAGAATATGGTTATTTTTCTGTTATATCCATTTACTTGCTTAGATGCATATTTAGTTGTTTTTCTGTCAAGGAGTTTTTCTTTCTTTCAGATCCTAGTTTAGTGGAGAGGGTTTCTCATGATTAAGCTCATGTTTTGTTTTGTTTTGTTTTTGTTTTTTTGTTTTTTTTAAACACTTCTACAGTATATCATACATGGGAAATAGTATTTTTTTGCATTTGTGACTCTTCAGTCTTTACCTGGATAAATAATTGTAAGCAAATGATACTGATAATGATCTATGTTATGCATGTGGGGAACTTTGCCCCTTTTCAAAGCTACGATATGCAAGGTAGAAATCGAGCTAGTGTTGGTATGAAAGTCCATTATGCACAGCCCATCCTCTCGCCTCATCGTGTAGCTGTCTCAGACCCTTCTTACACAAAGGTTGTGGCAAACTGCTAATGATTTACCCTTCTTCAAGGCAGCTTTTTTGATTTAAGCACCTTTTACACTGAACTTAAAAAAAAAACAAAACAAAACAAAAATGCCGCCCCGTGTTCATTTTACACAGTTGCCACAATCCCACTATTAGAGATGTGATGCTTATGACATCTGACTGCTTTGTTCTTGATGCTGCTCCCTCTCCTTTTTCACTCTGTAGTGCTCTCTCTCTCTCTCTCACACACACACATACACCTTCATCCTCCTTTCCACCTTGTTGTGACAGTTTGTAGGGTCATCAGTGATTAACCCCCACCCCCCAAAAATGCCTGTATTATATGTTATATACCAGTGGTCCCCAACCCCCGGGCCGCGGACCGGTACCGGTCCGTGGATCAATTGGTACCGGGCCGCACAAGAAATCATTAATTATTTCCGTTTTATTTATTATCTGAGTCTGAACGATCTTTTATTTTGAAAAATGACCGCATTCTCTCGGTTACATCTCGGTCACTTGAGCGCCAAAACTGGCTTACTTGTGGACATATTCAGCCTGCTCAATGAACTCAATCTGTCACTTCAGGGGAAAATGACAACTGTCTTCAAGTTGGCAGATAAAGTAGCTGCATTTAAAGCCAAACTGGATTTGTGGGGACGGCGCGTCAACAGAGGCATTTTGGACATGTTTCAAACATTAGCGGGGATTTGGGGTGACACTGAGCCTGAGTCTTCATTCTCCCAGCTGGTGCACGATCACATGTCTTTGCTTTTAAAAGAGTTCGAGCGCTACTTCCCAACCACAAAGGACCCACGAACTGCCAAGGAAGGGATCCGCAACCCATTTGTCAACAAACCAGGTGAATCCAGCAGGTCTGTGCAAGAAGAAGATCAACTGCTGGAGATCGCAAATGATCTTAAAAGTATGTTCGAGACAACAACTCTGTCGGTGTTCTGGATTAAAGTCATGACAGAATACCCTGAGATCGCCACCACAGCACTGAAAACCCTGTTGCCATTTCCGACATCCTATCTGTGTGAAGCGGGTTTTTCTGCAGTGACAGCAACCAAAACAAAACAACGGAGTAGACTGAACATAAGCAACACACTTCGGGTGTCATTGTCCCCTGTTACCCCCACATGGGACCGTCTCGTTGCAGAGAAACAAGCTCAGGGCTCCCATTGATTTAG
>NW_018128054.1:814934-834719 GCF_001952655.1 Monopterus albus | reverse complement strand
AAAAGGTTGGGGACCACTGTCATATACAGAATGAGGGGGGCGTAAAGCTGGCGTAAAACTCTTGCACTGAAGTGTAGGGGCTCCAGATAATGCAGGAGTCGGGAGCCTGCTAGCCTGGGAGTCAGACACACTGTCTTCTAGCAGATAATACTAGTTTGAAGCATTTATGCAAGAGGAGCAGCAGACCAGAAGAAAGTTCAAGTATTGATTGACAGCAGTGAGCTCCCACCCTTGACTTTGACCTTCTCTGCTTGGTTAGAAGAATTAGGTTTTTGCTGTAAATGTTTCTGTGCATGAATGTTATTAGGAATGCTGTTATTGTAATGAACATCCTTTTTGTTTGTGTGGAACTTTTAAGTGTCGCATTATGCTACAGTATAAATTGTCCAGTTAAAGATGGAAAACATACTTTACAGAGTTAGTTTGTCGCTGAGGTGTTTTTATTTTGAGCTCTCCTCCACCTCCCCTGGCAGGTGGACTGCCTGGTGCTGCAGCTGCATCGCATCGGAGAGCAGCTGGAGAAGATGAACAGCCAGGGGATGGACGAGCTGTTCTTCCTGCTGCGGGATGGCTTCCTGCTCCAAGAGGGCCTTACCTCCATGACTCGTCTGCTGCTGCTGGAGATCCTGGAGTTCAGGGCCGGAGGATGGATGCTCAGCAGCACCGCCCACAAGTACTACTACAGTGAAATTGCAGACTAGGTCGGTCTAAAGATAAGAGTGCTGAGCAGCTGGATTACAGCTGAGGTAGGGCGCCTGTTTGTCACCAGCAGTTTCATGATGAACAGCGACATCTTACAGATAATTATTGGAGGGTTTTGTGAAGATGGTTCATAATCTGTAAAAAGACTGCTAGAGGGGCTAAAGATGTTTTTTTTCTGACATTCCAGTTTTTAGAGTTCCATCTTATTTTTACCAAATCTAAAGGGACTGGAACTATTCCAGTCAGATGCAAGGTGATTTGGTCTTTGCTTTTCCTTCATTTTTGTGACCAATTTTTTTAATGAGTTAAAAAAAAATAAGATTTTAGTATGTTTAAATATTTGTGTAGAATTGATATATTTTCAAAATATTTTAACTGCAGTTCTGAGGAATGTTCTGGATAATTTTTCTTGTTGGATTCCCATGTTACTGATTTTCTTTATCGCTTGTTATGTGAGACCAATTTGTCAGAGGAACGTTGTGGCTTAATTCAGGGATTTTCTGTTCTTTTTTGGCTCGGGGCTACATTTAGAAATAAAAGCCCTGCTGGGTTACAGTTAACATCCAAATTGTTTCTACAGATAAATCGGTCAGATATTGAATTATTTGGATTCACTGGTTTCATTTGTTAAGCAGGTCATGCTAATGTAACATGCAGCACATCAGGCTGACTTAATAAAACCTAAACTCTTCATTTGTAGTCACAGTGCTAGAGGAGACACTGTTTTCCCTCCCTTGATGTGATGATGCACAGGTCATCTGAGTAGAAAAGTAGGATGAAAGTATTTTGGATTTGATGCGAGTCTGCACTAGCACTAGCTATGTAGCTCTGTGTAACTCCAATACCTTTGATTGCTCTGTGATGGCTCTGAAGTCTTCAACCAAAGCTGTGCCTTGAAAAGAGATGGACTAAAGATTTGTTGTGAATATTACTTTTTTTTTTTTTTTTTTTTTAATGTCATGTCTTAAAACATGTACCTGTAAAAAGTAAATAGGCTAAATATTAATTTTACTTTGGCAGCCAAATCAACCAAATCAACATCCTTGTGATTTCAGAAAATCGTCAATGTACAAAATGATTTACTTTAAAGCTTTTTAAAGCTATGAGACACATTCATTACGCTGAATCCTTGGCAAGATTTTAGAAAAAATGTATTTCCCACTATCCTTATTTCTAGTGTGAGGATTCTTATAAACTTTGGTATTTGTTACTACAGTCAGACCAAGTTGAAACAAATTTAGGACAAATAGATGAAATAATCTGGCTGATATTAAGGACTTTGTGCAATATTCCTTTATGACAGGGTACACACCTGACCTGACTGCAATATGTTTATATTTTATTACAGCATTGCAACAGTTTTACATCATTTATTTTTATGGTTGTGCATTTCTTACATATTTGTTCTAATAAATTGAGTTCTTTTCTTAATTCAGTTTGTCAATTAGCGATACACTTAAGCACAACAGTTTATTAGACTTGGTGCATTTTCGACAGAGTGAGCCACGGTCAAAGCTGCTTTATACGAATTTCACTTGTCCAACAGCACTTTTTACAGCATAGTCCTTCCACCAGATATCTTGATGATGTTCACTAAAGCGGTACACTGCAACAGAATATGTGGCTGAATCTTCCATGACTCTTTGGAGCCAATACATCAGTCCAGTCCATCCATCCATCTGACAGCTTTTTTTATTTTTTTTATTTAAGTCTTTCTACCACCAGCGGTAGTGGGCATAGGCTCTGTTGGCTTCAGCCATCTTGTGCAGCTCATATTTCTTCTTGATAACATTGCCCTCATTGTTAAAGGCCGCCAGCAGTTCCTGGGAAAGTCTTTCAGGCATGTGTGTCTGTGGTTGTCTGTTGTCCCTGCACTCCATGATCATCCATTTCATGGCGAAGAAGCGGCGGCGGTTGTCCGTCAAAGGGACAGGCACCTGGGAGAATACAGTTCTGTGTTATTACCACAAGATCAAACTTCATGATGCGTTTAGTGTGTGCAGTTTCATGAAAAATGTTTCTGTAACTGATCTGCCTCATCGCTGACCTGATAGAATTTTGCACCCTTCTGTATGCTGGACAGCCCAACGACAGGCTTACAGTTCTCCAAAGCCTGGTGAAAGATGGTGTAGGGGTTACATTCGATCTCCTCCTTCTGCCCCTCTGGAGCTTTGTGGTATTTCTCCACCTGTTTCATCTTTATGTTCTCCAGGGTCTGGGAAAGCAGAAATAGTAGCAGTTAATACAGTATATTATTAGACCAAGAGCAACTGTGACTGTGAACAGTGTTTACAAAAGTCTGTATGTTCTTACTTTTGCCATGATCTCTCTGGCCAAAACCTTGTTTCCATGTTTCATCATCATGTTGATGAATTTGCTGGAAAACAAAGATAAAAGGGTCAGTACAGCTTTGAGTAAACCAGTCCCATAAGTGATGCCTTCCTGCAGTGACATTTGTTCTACCTGACGACCGGATCACTGAAAATGGAGCTGGTGACATTACTGGTTGCTGCCTTGATGGGTCTGAGCGTTTTGAGCTCCTGCTGCTGCTTCTCCTCTTGGGTCAGCTCCGTCTCTGGTCTACTGTAGGTCTCCTTTGTGACCTCTGGCTCCAGATAGTATGGGTTGTACCTACTCCATCTGACCAGGAAGACCCTGCAAACAACAATGAGTTTCAGGAATGACTTGAGTCTGTGTGTTTGTCATATTGAGCATATTCTGCCCTGATTTGATTAATTTATAATTAATTGTATCAAACAGGATAAAATGTAACTTTGATTTGTTTTAAAGCAAAACTACCAAAGACCCACTGGCCCAGACTTCGTAAATGTGGGAAGTTGGTTGGTAATTTGGAGAAATTATGACTGGCAATTTTCACTGTTTGAGATTGTATTTAGTAATCTAGATTAATCAATTAATGGAGAGAATAACCAGAGTTTCATTAATACTGAAAGTAATTGTTTGCTGCATCTCTTTTATATATTAACTTTTATGATGGGCCAAGTATAAATGCCAACTATATCTATTAAGCAAAAACACAAAACATTTCATGGTTCCAGAGTTCCTCTACTTTATATCGCTTGCAAAACAGAGTATACTTTTGCTTAAAATTGGCCAAAATACTGCAAGGACACACTAGATGAATACAGAGTGATGCAGAATGCTCAAAGCTACCAATACATAAACAATCACGGTCACATAACTGCTACAAAGCCACGCTCAAATTAATTGAACGATTAATAAAGGGTAACGGAAAAAAAGAGTAGTTTGCTTAATTAACATATTTTAATCTGTTGACGTGATCCGATTGTTTTATAGAGTAAACTATTATTTGGTCGACAATTAAGGCTATGATAGTGGATGAATACTGGCAATTCAAGTGTTTTGCAGCAGAGGCTGAAAAGACGTTTTAACGTTATCTAGAGCTACTTTACCTTGTAGCGTTATGTTACATTCGTGTGTAAATTCTGAAGGGTAGGAAAAAACGACCATAACACAGGAATATTAGACAGCCAACACCACTGTTAATTAAAATGTTTAAGTTATGATTACCTTGGTATCCAAGGTTTTAGTAGTCCTGAGATGGAGACCGCCATCTTGACAATGTGAGTGTCAGTTAGGACCCCAGGTTAGTAGGTCCTGCAGATGCCTTAGCTTAAAAAGTGATGTCACATGCTGGTGAAATCAACGCTGTTTTATAGTGCGATTGTGTACCAATAAGGGGAATCGCTTGAATCTTGGTTCTATGAGCATCAATCCCATTTTATTAATTAAATAATATGGACAGTTATGTTAGGTATTTTTTAGTCAGATAGATACTTGTTGTATTAGAAATGTCTTTAGTGTAGACGGGATGTCTAGCTCAGGCTGTTAAAAGCTTACTCATTTCCTTGAGTTACTCCAGGTTGTTTATGTTCCAGGATAACTAGATAGAAAGTGGCTACTGTATGATATGTTTAGCCGTAATCTTAATCATAATATCGTCCTAGGCTTAATGTCCGGACATGTCCCTGAATGTCCTGTATGTTCTTAGATACACACCACTTAATCAACACTCACACACATTGATTTTCTCCATGTTGACATATCAGGTGACGCCACGGGTTGACGTCCCTGTGTAGAATGGGGTTAGCCCAAACCAGATATAATGTACAGGCCTGTTGGGTTCGGGGTCTCTTCATCGTTCATCTGCCTGCGAGCAGTTTGGAGGTGAAGGATACCTGAGCGTGTAATGTTAATTTTACCTGTGATCCTTCAATAAACCAGCACGGTTTTTTTGTAGCCACTTGGACCACCTCGTCTCTCCGAGTTCAACTGGTAAAGCGTAACTGGGAAAATATCCTTCAGTACCAATAAGGGGAATCGCTTGAATCTTGGTTCTATGAGCATTAATCCCGTTTTATTAATTAAATAATATGGACAGTTAGCTAGATGCCTCCAGATGATAAAGCGGTGCGTCATGTGTGCAATGGCTGTCAGCGTGCTGATGGACCACTTTCAGATTTTTCACTACTGGTAGAGGTTGCCAGTGCATCATTAACTGGCAGGTTGAGTGGAGAGCTTTAATAAATAATCTGGGGCAAATTAATCGGCGGCAGCTCAGGGTGTGTAGTAGCTGTGTTCCATCTGGCCGAGTCAATGTGCCGCTTGTTACGCGGTAAAGTCGAAATGAACAGAGACCACGCCCATCCAGCGTGTTTCCATGGGTGAGTAATCTCCACATATCTTCATACGAATAAAAAGCATGCTGACTATATATCCCTCTGTTCAATCATCTTTTTCCCCCAGTACTTGTATTACTGCATATCTAAGACGGTGATGATGAAGATTGCAGAACTGCTGCTGAGTTGGATGATTGCTTTTCTCAGTGAAGTCAAGGTCAAAAAAACATAAAAGACACTACTTAGAAACACTTGAATGGTTCCTGAGTGGCTGTGTCCTGCCTATCTGCAGGTAAACTGTTGCATGTGATTGCCTACAATAAGAAAGGTGTTTGTGTGCTGCTCAACTTTAATCCCCCCCCAAAACAAAGTATTACAGAAATTCAGGTTTGAAAAAATGTTCATCATGAAAAGCTTTATTATCAAAGAGCAAATTTTGATTACATAAATTTTATATACAATACAAAAACACAAAAGAGCTTTCTTGTCAATTTCACGAGTCATGACTCCACTGTTCCCTCTTTGACTATAGCCATAGCCAGATTCCTGGCCAGAGCGAGTCTCAGGAGCTCCACTTTGGTCAGCTCTATGTCTTCGTCCTGAAATGACAACTACACTTAAATAAGAAGTGAAGTGGATTCTGTCTTTAATACTGTAACAACTACTTGTAACACAACTGTGGAGTAAAAGATGCTGATTGTGCAACGACAATCCTGAACAAATATTAAGCAAACCTTGAACAGCATCAGAGTAACACCATCATCTGAGCTGTATTAAGACTGTGTGAGGAGATCCATACCTGCATGGGCCTGTCTGTGCCAGGAGCTGTGCTGTTCACTGAGGAGGTGAGCTCCTCTAAACACAACATCAGCTCGTGGGTTTGGTCTGCAGAGAAGATCACCTAAAAATTCAACAAAGAGAGCCAGCTTTAATTCAGACTGTTTCTGGACCAACTTTTTTTCCAGGGACTGTAGTTCCTTTTACGTTTCCTCTTGTGCTCATGCTTCTAGTATCACCATTGATTACCAAATTAAGCCATGTATAGTATTTTTGTCTCTGATGCCAATTTTTTGAAAATATTTTGAATTACCTTGGTTATATAACTATTTGACTAAGTTCTTGTGACTATTGTAGCAATTTTGTCCATATCCAGAGTATACAGTACACTTCGTTGTGAATGACCTCTTTCTGCGCCAGCAGTGGCAGGGCATCAGTCAGCAGAGTCATCCAGAAGCTCCGGGGGGCGATCTTGGCCATCATGAGTGAGAGGAGCAGCTTTGCCGCCTCCCTGAAGCGATTCTCTCCGTACAACCTGTGGAACTCACGATACTTTCCTGCAATTGCAAAGGGTGCCAGGTTCTCAGAGTGCAACACTTGCAGCCCATATTTATAGTTTTTGATGCCTTACTTTAATAACAGTATAGCAGAGCAGTTTTATAGCTGAGCATTACCTCTTTTTTTTACAGCAATCAGTTGACAGAAACACTTTGATTCATAATATCAGTAAAATGTTTTAATATAGAGATCTATTTACAAACTAACTGTGTCTTCCTTACCAAGGAAAGTGAGCCTGTCGCTGAGCAGCATTGCTGGGCCCAAGTTGTCTATTAAGTCCAGATCTGAGAACATCCCTCTGGTGCAATAATCCTGCAGGAACCTGGCACGCGCGCGCACACACACACACACACACACACACACACACTTTTAAAACCAATTAAAAAGAAACAACCTCATAACAAAGTGCTTCACAGAGGCACAGGCAAGCTGTAATTTATCTGAGAGCTCAGACCTCAATGCTTGATTTGTTTTGAATTATTACTACCACCCCGTTACAGAATAACACATCCATCACAGTGATGAAGAAAAGGCTGACTCACTCTGACAGTTCAAATGCATTCATGGGAATGACTGAGAAGAGGGCTTTTTTTTTGTGCTGCAAATTTCTGACTGCCAGCCCAGCTCTACAGTGTCAAGACATATTAAGGGCTACCAATGCTTTGTGCATCTGCATGCCCGCTGTGGTTGAGTGATGTAATTTTCATCATCTTCCCATTCCACGTGGACTCTGTGCAGACATCCAGATGGCCCACACAGCAAAAGCTCCAGCTGCTCAATTTGAAGTATGATTAGGAATACATGTGTGTAGCCCTTTAAAGAATTAACCAGTCCACTATTAGATGAACTAACCTCTCTGAAATGAGTGTGGCAAACGCTGCATCTTTGGCTCTTATGCTCCAGGAGAGAGCCGAGCCCAGTCTGTTGTTCCTCAGTGCCCGCATAGCCATGATCTTACAGATACTCCGCACTGGGTGAGGACATGAAATTAAAGGTTTAAGTCTCTACTGCACTGGAAAAAACAGTATATATATCTTGGTATAACACAGGTGGATAGAGAATATGAATGGGACAAAGAAAAAAGGGACTACCTTGCTCTGACATTTGTCTCTGCTCACAGATCCTGAGCACCTTAAGGGCTTTGCGCTCTGTTTCTAAAGGGACACGTTCAATCTGCAGCTCCAGGCAGACACGGCCAAACTCTGGGCAGTGGTCAAAGTAGTCCACAGCCAACTGCCACAGGCTTAACACAAACACACACACACAAAAACTACTGTAATATCATTACGCTTCAGTGTAAGTGATTAAACAAAAATGTAAAATAATTCATACTTTGTGTAAATTTAAACCTTTAAAACATTCACTAATTAGCTGAATATCCATATCATACATGTAATTATCATACTGAACCTTTTACCTGTGATGAGTAAAGAGACCAGAGGCATATTCTAACAGGAGAAACTCTCTCAGATTTGATCCAAAGCTGAACAAATCAAAAAGATATGGTAAATGTTAGCAATCTTGTCATCAAATACTCTCATCTACAAATGCAGCTAAAGTCCTTACTGTAGATTGTGAGACTGGAGGAGTTGACAGTGATCCAAGAGATCTGTCAAATGGGCCACAAACCACCAGTTGTTGAGAGCAATGCTGAAGGACATGTGGCAGAGAAAGGGTTAAAATTCCAAGACAGTAGGATAAACATGCTTCTATGTACTGTATATATCTAACCCTGTGTGCTACCTGCAGTCCTTGATGACCTGATGGATGTCGTACTCAAAGGCAGCCAGTAAGATGCTGTCCAGGGGTTCTGGGACGCTCCTCAAGTCCAGAAATATGGTCATGCATGACTGCAGAGTACACACACATGCCCAGTAAATGCCAGGAATGTAGAAGCAGTAAGCATGAATGTGGAGGGCTGCTGAGTGTAGTGTACCTGTGCATAGAAATGTAACTCGGTGGGTTTGACTGTGGGATGGCAGAAGAGCAGCCGAGTGACCAGGAAGTGGTACCAGGTGCCCAATAGTTCCTTGTGCTCCAGCAGTGTGTCTTCATCTCCCACTAGAATCTAAAAGTTAAAAAAAAGGGAGGGGGAGGGTCAATAGTTTAAGACTTGAAAACTGTGAAATCACATAATAGAAAAAAAAAAGCATATCTTGGAAACACTGGCCTATGGATAACAATATAGCACATTCCAACACTTTAGACAAGAGCAGTAGGACCTCCTATACTATATACAGTCTACTGAGAGCACAGGATCACTGACCTTGCATATAAGCTCCAGGTGTCGGTTGCTGGCAAAAGAGTTGTCCTGGCAGCAGTGAGTCACCTCCTGGTGCCAGTGCCTCCACTTCACATCAAATTCTGACAGTGTCTGGGTGCCAGCAGGCTGAATCACAGAACGTTTGATTTGTCAGATATGTTACAAAAAGAACCCATTTATCTATTCTATCTATTTATCTTTATCTATCTATCATTCTCTGCATGAGAAAAATAGAGGATTAAATGCAGTTTTGTCATTAGCAGCACATTACAGGTGTCAGGTGTGATACTCTCTTGAGTCAATGCAAAGGAGTGTCACAGATTGTGTTCACTGATATCGACCAATGGTGTGGACACTGCTAGCTAATACATATGATTTCACACCACCACACTATAGGCTTGTCAAAATTGGGAACTTAAGAACAGGTTCTAGGGTTTAAACAAAGTGTGGTATGTACAGCAGCCAGCTTAGCTATAGTACATTAGGTTGAATTAAATTTAGAATCTAATGGAACTCAAAGATCCCTTAATGTAGCCCATACAGATTATTTAAAATATGTCTAAGCCATGAAATCAAATCCTGAAGATCAGC
Organism: Monopterus albus; assembly: GCF_001952655.1. NCBI lineage: Eukaryota > Metazoa > Chordata > Actinopteri > Synbranchiformes > Synbranchidae > Monopterus > Monopterus albus. The sequence continues at coordinate 825,167 of NW_018128054.1, read as the reverse complement.
TAAGGACATCCCGATTACTAATATGGATCAAGAGAGTATGCATCAAATACAATTGTGCTGAATACATTAACATAAGCACCTCTGCAATCTAAACCAGTTCTGTGAAGCTTATAATGTCAACTCTGGCTGAGACTACAGTAACCTCTGTAGGAGGAGGAGCTGATTTGACTCTGGTCATTTTTGAGGTTGCAGTTTGAGGTGTTTGGCTGCTAAGTTGCATTATATTGCAACGTGTTTCTTGTGATACGTCAGCACTGATTAGCCAAGTAAAATTTACAGTGCACCTTTCCTAATTAAATATGACCCTGCTAAGGTAAACTGTACTGATACACATACTACTGAAAAATTAGCTTACATTGTAGAAGGGCATCTTGCTGAGCAGAGTGTCCATCAGCTTGTACATGTTTCTAGCAGCAGGCTGTAAAGTGGCCTGCTTCACCAGCATCTGTCTGGCTTCTTCCAACCTGCCCTGCAGCACATAACTCACCACCTGCACAGACCCAACAAAACACGTGACAATTGAGGTTTCACACTGCTCTTTATACATCTGTTTGGTGGTCCTGAGAAAGCACACTGCTGCTCAAAATTACAATCTGCACCGACCAAGGCCAAACTAAGTGTGTATATAGCAACTTTTAAAGACATGAATGTTGGCATGTTCTGCACTTACCACATCCCAGTAGTCACGGTGCTCAGCAGGGCTCTCACTCTGCAGCACCTCTCTGGCCTTCTCATCCACATCAGCCTTGTGTAATCTTACCCAGTCCAGAAGGTGGAGCAACAAGGAACCCGCTGAGGGCACACATATATACTTCTTTTTGTTTGGGTGTTTTATATTCTCAAAGTAAAGTTATAAAATGTATTCCAGAGAAAACGAGGAGGTTAACTAGAAGTGGAAAGTCAGACTCTGACCAGGAGCCGAGTCGATGAACAGCACTTCACACAGGTTCCAGATGAGCTCCACAGCCATCAGAATGGACAACTGCCACATCAAAATAGAGGCTATGGTTAGGTTATGTCTCTAAAAACAAAATAATCCAGAAGTCAAACTGAGTCAAAAATGAGTGGGCATTCCTCCATTAGCATCTTAGCATTAACAGTCCCTTCATTTACTGTAGTTAACAGGTAAATGTGTCAATTTTCAAATAAAATGTTTTATTCTCAGAAATTTTAACAGAATTGTCCTAATATATTAGCACCATACTATTTAACTAAAGGATGATTAACGTTAATACTGAATTAGTCTGCCGCTGCTCAGAAACTAATACATATTTGGGATCCCACAGGCACTTGAGTCTATTCTAAATAAAGATGTAATATCTCTGCCTACTGTGGCGCAGACACACAAACAGTAGCAGTGCATACCTGATTTCCATACTGTGTGGCCACTTTTGAATCTTTTGTAGAAACTGCATAAACATGAAAAATGTCAGTCTGATTATCCCAGTTTAATGACACTTAAGACTGAAATCTCATATCTTAATAACCTGACCTGCAACTTGCCGAAGCTCTTCCATAGAGGCTCGTATCACAGATCTGTAGTTTTTACTGATGCTGACAAACCTAAGGAGCAAGACAGAGAAAAATCATGATATGCAAAAATTTCATTTCTCAAACATTTATCGGAGTGCTTCATCTGGCTTATGTTACTAGGGTTTATGTTACTGGAAAGCCAGACAGTGACATGCACAAGATGAGGCCTTCATCAGGTGGTCTTACTGGGATTTTTTGTTCTTGCTGGGGAGGTCCTCTTTAGTGGTCTGCAGGCCAACAAAGATGTGATGTGACTCATTGAAAAGTTTGCGTAAAATAGGGGAATAGATGTCTTCATCTTTTCTGACCTCGTGGATGAAAGAACAGCTTGAGCCTTTAGGACCTGAAAACAGAACAGAGGGAAACAAGAGAGTAGCATGAGGCAAAATAAAGGGCAAGTGAGAGCACAGAAAGGTGCTTGTTTTAATATGCTCACATACCTGACTTTTTGTAAAGGGTCTCATACACAAGGATATCACCGGGACCCCAAGCAAATCCCAAATGCTTTCCATTACTGGCTGCAGGAATATTCTGCATTTAAAGGAGAGGTACGGGCTCATTACTCTCAAATTATTAAGTGGGGTGTGTGTGTGTGAACATGAGCACTCACGCATATTGGTAGGCTTAACAAGATGAATAAATTAACTTGAGCTGTGACTAAGACATTATTTTTGGTGACTTTCACATTCACGATTTTCTGCAGTCAAATCAAATTCCCTAATTCTTATTAAATTAAAATGTACGTAACTCTTGTAATACTAGGACTAGCCCTCTAGCATTCTATTGTGTTCTTAGTGCTTAATTTATTTCAATACATAGGGATTTTGCTATTATACTTAATATATCCCACAGCTGCTGAAATACGTAATCGGACTCTGAATAACGATAATCAACTCAGATTAGGTTAGTTAGGTTGCTGGGATACTGTTAGCTTGTTAGCAATGCTATTCGGGGGCAGTAAAGAAAATAAACTAAGCTACAACGATTACTTACAGTCAGTACCGGTGCAACGTCTACCTCCTCCATCAAAGAACAATGCTATTGATACGCTAAAATATAAAATGATTAAATATTCAGCTATTAACCACAGATGCACTGCATCTTACGCGCCTCAGTGATTTAGTGGAAAGACTGCACGGAGCATGTGTGATGACGTCGTAGAAGGGCTGCCCTTCCTCTTGCCTGTTTTTCCATCTGCTGTTTAGTTCATGATGTTTTTGTTTCCCAATCATAAAAGAAATCTAGAAATGCATAATTAATAAATATATGGACACGTATAAACAATAAGTCCAAAGCTCTGGGGAGCCAAGTTTAAATATAAGAAGGAAGTAATGCATTATCAAGGTATGGGAATTGTTCCTGTTATCAAAATACATATCAAATAATACATTTTCACTGAGATCTGTTAAGAATCAGAACTGTGTAAATACACACTTTCTAAATGTGAGCATAATTCATTAATGTAATTTAGTGCATCTTTATCATCAGACAGAAAAACAAGATGGCCGCTATACAGGATTAAAAGAAGAAATCCAAAAGTGAAAATACTGCATTTCCAGGCTGTGTTTTGCACTGTATGGGGATAATGACTGAATAATGTAACATTAATGAGAGGTCAGCAGGGTGATCAGGTACATGTTATGGGATAACTAGCCATCTAAATTTGATAACAAAAGGCAAAACAACGCTGTGCGCGTGCATGTGTTCCTGAATGTCTCTTTTACGCGCATTGGTACTCTCCCGCCCATGCCCAGACTGCTCTTTCATCCTCGTGACTAGCTGCAGCCATTCATTGTCCGCTGCAGTGGACGCGCAATGGCACGTGGCCGCGCACGTTATGTTAGAATATTTAAGCGGGAATGAGTACGTGCGCGTACACGAATTCTTTGTGTGGCAGTGGAGAGAAGCGCCAAAAGAGTGACCATGGCAGATGAAAAACCAAAGGTGAGTGTCTCCACATTGTCTCAAAATGCCAGTTTATTCCTCCCGATCTGCTCATAGAAGCTCATAGAAAAAGGGACATTTCCGTGTGTTCTGTTTTACCCTGTAAAAGCTAGGAGCTTAAATTCAGCTACCAGCTATACCTACTTTGATAGACCGGAAGGTTTGTGAACGCGCATCGACAGGCGCGCAGGTCGCTTTCTGCTTGACTACATTCAGCCAACCAGCTGATGTTACCTTAAGTGCATGCGTCACGTTTACTAATGTGTGTGTTTATTTGTGCAAGTAGGAGAAAGTTTGTGCACTTAGCAGTACTATGTAATTACGAGTATGTGCCACTGAAACTACAGTATTTTCTTTTTATCCTGTCATCCTTGTACTGATATCAGGCTGTGGTTTATAGATTTGATTTTCCAGACTTCAAAATAGAATGTAAACAAAGTTAAAATGTGCCTCAGTAAAGATTTTAAATGTTACTAAAAATAAATTTTATGGACAGTTATTTTATGAACATTTATATTCAAACCACCTGTTTGTTTTTTTTTAAACCAGTGAATTAACTATTTCATCCCATTGATCCAAAAACCTTGTGCACTATTATTTGCAACATTGTCAGCAACAGTAAGTTAACAACAGGGCGCTAAAGGAATAAAATCTTCCTTGGTTGAAACTGTGTACTTACTCATACTGCCCTACTTAACTTGAAGGCATGTTGGGAGGTGAAGAAAAGTAAACACCAAGCTCTTCAGTTCACTCTGGGCTTCCTATTTTCAATAATCAATTAATCATGTAGTTTATAAAATGTAAACACATGTGACTGTTGTTTATAATGATTTACAAGAACCCACACAGATGGCCCAAACCTACAGCACCTGAAAAAGACATTATTTGTATTTGTTTAGAGAAGCTAGTAGTTTTCACATAAAGCTGTAACCAACATGATATTTTTGGTTAATAAAATTGGCGGAACAAGGAAATAATTTCTTGTTGATCAGATAATTAATGAATAATCATTCCAGCTCTGGTTTCTTGTGTGTTTTAATCTCTGTCTCAATATCTCAGGAGGGAGTCAAGACAGAAAACAACGAACACATAAATCTGAAGGTAGCAGGTCAGGATGGATCTGTGGTGCAGTTTAAGATCAAAAGACACACACCGCTCATTAAACTCATGAAGGCCTACTGCGAGAGACAGGTGGGCACTTCACGATATCAGTACATGACAACCATCACTGATTGATTCATCATGATGTTATATGTTCATTTCTTAACTCAGTGGTTCCTCAAGATATTCCAGGGAGTTTAACTGGAGATGAACTGAGCTAGGAACTGCAAGACGGTTAATACAAAATGATATGACTACAGATATTTACTTAACGGAAACCACAGTTCATTATGTGGGAGATGTCAGGGTCTCCCTGATTCCCTGGAGTTGTATCCAACAGATATCACATACAGTACATCAGAAGACACTGCAGTAGGACAAAAGGCCAGCCCTAAAATAAAAGCCAGATGGTTCTCATTAAAACGTTATTCATTGTAGTCAGGTTTTCAGTCATCTTTTCCTGTAAGAGTTATTGTTGTTTATTGGCTGTGGTCCAACTCTGCTCTCTCTTACTCAGCTGCAGTTAGAGGAGCAATCGATGCGGTTTTTCCCTTAATAGCTTAAACAGCGTAGAGCTTTACCATTTCTGCCTTTACCTATCTGTGACTCCATGTGCTAATTACAAAAGATTTTTCCTTTTTTCTGTCAGCAATTATGAGGTAAATCTAAAGTTTTTACTTGCCAGGCTGCTTGCTATAATGAGATGCAGAAATATGTACTTTCTTTTTTATGACTCATTCTAACGTGTTAACATTGGGATGAATGCCAGCCCCATTCTTACAGTTGTACTCTAATCTTGATTACAACTGTGACTGCATGGCTACAGAAATACATTCTGAGGTTTAATGATACCTTTTATAGTATGAAATGTCTATGGGACACCTAAAAAGAGAGAATATCTAATAAAATGTGACCTCTGACATTTGTCAAAGACAAATGAGGGTTTAGCTCTCTGGAAAACTGAAAACCTAATCCCAGTACTGTCTCTCCTTGGACTGTCAGCAAGGCAGATGGGACATGTTTATCATGACCCTCATTTTTAAAACTACAGCAAGAACCAGATGTTTTCACTGCAAGACACACACACATGTTGTTTCTATGAAACTTCAACTAGCTTATATTAATCAAAGAAATAGATGCTTTAAACCAGCAGCGGTCTACTGTTCTGTATATTCTAAGCTTTTAGAAATAGTATTTCTATGAAAAACTCTACTGGTGCTGTATCTGATAGGTAAATATAAAGAGTACCACAAATCCCAACTAAAAACTGATTTCTTCAGCAAGTAGAGTTTTGTACTTTGTTTAATTATTTTGTCGCATTCATTATAAATCCAAACCTTTTTTATTTGTAGTGCCCAAAAGATTACTGTTAGTTTATCTGAATGTGTTTACACTCGTATACTTTTTCACCCATTCATTGTTGAGCTCCACTTAACTGTAGTAAAAGCAAACGCATAACTCAGTGGAGTTGTGCATTTTCCTCACATTGAATCTCAGTTTTGGTGCAGTAAATGATCAACATGGTTAGGACTATCTATGTTACTAATGATTTATGGTAAATGATTAGGATAATGAGTGTTTTTTGTAGATGAATTAGGCTTGATTTACTGCTAAAGGTTTTTCTGTTTGTCTCTCTAGGGATTGTCAATGAGGCAAATCAGGTTCAGATTTGATGGACAGCCAATAAACGAGACAGACACACCAGCACAGGTAAGTTGGAGACCTTAATGCAATGAGTTTAGCTGCTTAAAACAAGTTCCTGAGTAGAGCAGTGTGCTTAGAAAATGTTTATTCACAGAGCACCCTTTTCAGTCAGTTCAATCAGTTTTATTGGTATAGGGCTGATTCACAACAACAGTCATTTCAGGGCAATTTACAGAGTAAGTTCTAGACCTTACAATATTATAGAGGAAAACCCAAACAGATCCCCCTTGAGCAAACACTTGGCTACAGTAGAGGGGGAAAAATTTCCTTTAATGGAAGAAACCTCTGACAGACCCCAGCTCTCGGTGGACGGCCGTCTGCCTTGACTGGTTGGGGTGAGTGGATAGAGGAGAGAGAAAGAGAAGCAACAAGACACAACAATCAAACAGTGGGCAGGTTGATGTGGCCGATGACTGCTCATCGGAAACATAGAGCTCCGGAGCCAGAGATACCTGCTGAAAGGTACATGCCAAGACAGTGGCATGTAGTGGTGGCATATAAATGCATGCAGAGTGAGGAGAAGGGATGAAAAGATATGTACTCAGAGCATCATGGGGCCCCCCAGCAGCCTAGGCCTATAGCAGCATAACTAAGGGAAGGCTCAGGGTCACCTGATCCAGCCCTAACTATAAGCTTTATCAAAAAGGAACGTCTTAAGTCTAATCTTAACCTCTAGAGTCCTGAGCTTTGGAAACCCAAGCTGTGCGGTCCTCATATGAGGACGCAGGGACTCTAGAGGTTAAAGGTAGAGAGGGTGTCCGCCTCCCGAACTGAGACTGGGAGTTGGTTCCATAGGAGAGGAGCTTGATAGCTAAAGGCTCTGCCTCCCATTCTGCTTCTGTGGACTCTAGGAACCACAAGTAAACCTGCACTCTGAGAGCGAAGTGCTCTGTTAGGATGATAAGGCTCTATGAGGTCTTTAAGATACGACGGAGCCTTGTCATTAAGGGCTTTGTATGTTAGGAGAAGGATTTTAAATTCTATTCTGAATTTTACAGGGAGCCAGTGGAGAGAAGCTAATATAGGAAAAATATGATCTCTCTTGATTGTTCCTGTCAGTACTCTGGCTGCAGCAGTTTGGATTAACTTGGGGCTTTTTAGGGAATTATATTAATTAAAAGAAAATGTCAAAACAAATACAAGCTGAGCTACAAGATTAAGGTACAGCAGTGTCCAAGAATGAAAGCAGGCTCCATGGAAGAAGGCACAAGAAGACCTCACTTTTAAAAGAGAAACATAAAAAACTGACTGGAATTTGCTAAAATGCATATTAACAAGCTACAGTGCTTCTGAGAGAATATCCTGGCGACAGATGAAACAAAATGGGAACTTTTAGTAAGTCACATTTGTTCACAGAAGAAAAAAACAAAGATTTGATAGAAAGGAACACCGTCCTTATTGTGAAACATGGAGGTGGCTCAGTTAAGTTGCTTGGCTCTGTCTGACACAGGGTGCCTTGAATCTGTGCACACCACAATAAAATCAGAAGATTATTCTGGCGAGAAACATAGTGTCCAGTGTCAGAGAGCTCTGTGTCAGTAGCAGATCACGGCTCCTCCAACACCCAAAACATACATCTAAAAGCACCAAGACTGGATGAGAAGAAAGTGCTGGACTATTCTGAAGTGGCCTGCTGTGAGTCTTGAACTTAACCCAAATGAACATCTATGGAAAAGGCTGAAGCTTGTGATTGGAATCCATCAAACCTGAGAGAAGCGGTGCAGTTTGCTAAAGATGTCTCTCTAGAGGAGCTACAAAAAAGTGATTGCCTCAAAATGGTGTGCTACAAAATATTAGGGTTCAAATATTTTTGACCATACTGTTTTCATTTGTCAAAAATCAAAAGCAGCTTGTCTTGTCTGTTTTATTAAATATGGAGCAGAGAATACTACATGCCAAATATTTTTGTCAGTGTAAACTTGATGTTTTTAGAGGGTACCAACACTTTTAGCCATGTCTATGACAAAGCGAGCAAAAAGTAAAATTTACAAAAGATTGACTATATATACTTGTGGATGTCCATAATAAGCACTGGGTATTAGGAATGTCTGTAAGATTAAACATAGGGGACACCAAACTCAAGTTTAGTCGACCATTCTCAAATCTGCGTTGAATGTGATCTTGTAGAATGGTGCCAGTATATCAGAATCATGTATTTGTCAAGTACTCTATGTTTAAACACAAGGAATTTGACTCTGGTACAGAGGCTCTCAATGTGTTTGAGTCACCAAGGTCATGGGAAAACATGTGCATTTAAAATAGGAAAAAGAGAAGCAGTCTATTTATATACACATATACAGTACACTTACCGACTGTTATGTCTAATAGTTATATTTACGATTTATTGAACTGTGGGCTGTTGTACTGTTATGCAGTCATGGATTGACTGTTCATCAGGGTGATGGCCCGAGTGAAGAAACTGCCCTTGTGTCTGGTTGCTTTGATGTACAGTGACCTGTAGCACCATCCAGAGAGAAGCAGTTTGAACAGCTTGTGTCCAGGGTTTGAGGGGTCTGCAGAAATCTTATATGGCCTCCTCTTGACCCATGAGGTGTACAGGTCCTCCACGGAGGGCAGGATAGCTCTGATTATTTTTTTCTGCAGTCCTGACTGTTTGTTGGAGTCTGTTCCTGTCCTGTTTAGTTGCTGAACCAAACCAGACAGTTATTTGCTTTAATTCAAAGCAGGAATAGGCACAACTAGCATGTTATTGCATATTATAGCAGTCCTGTGCAAGTCTGTCTATGCACACTACAGTCATTAGAGCCAAACACAGTGTTTCATTTTGATCAAGATGGAGCCGTTTTGCCTATGCAAAACACAAATGTGAGTTTCTGTGGAGCATATGCTCAACCATGTATCGGTAACACCTTGACAAGACAAGTGCTGTGCCTTCTTGAATGAAGCTAGATTATTTTAGCTGATACGTACATACATGATGCAGATGAACTGGCATATAGCAAAGATATTATGTACGACTTCGGGCTTATAAAAAGTCATGATGTCACAGTGGCATACATGTTTAAAGACCTTTTTTTTTCTAACTTTAACAGTTGGAAATGGAAGATGAAGATACAATTGATGTGTTTCAGCAACAGACAGGAGGCCTGATTTAATCAGCCACGTGTCTCCATGTTCCTCGTCAACACAACCAACCTTCCTGGCCTGTGATACACAGCGGCTGCTGCTTTGCAACTTGTCTCATTGTCTCGACAGAATTCCATGCAGAAGAAGTTGTCATTTCTCTGCTGCACATAACTGCTGTATAGTATTTTCATTCTTGCCCCCGTTACATGTCTGTTTTTGTCCATGGTCCACATCCAGATCACCCTGAATTCAGGTTTTGTTTGTTCATGCTGTATTGTGGTAAATGTTAAGGACTCCCCCTCCCAGTTTGATGGGCTGATTCTAAGGTTGCAGACAGATGGGACTGGTGATAGAATGAGAATTAATAGAACTGACTGTACTGATCAGATGTTATTGGACTAGACTTGGTCACACATCTGTTCTTAAAGTGCATCATTTTGGAACTGACTATCACATAGTGAACAGTATATCCAGTTTGGGAATGGGGCTGGATTGTCACTTGGGTTCCATTATCTCCATATTTTTTTTTTTTTTTTTTTTTGATTTTATACATTTTTATATATACTAGTGGATGTGTAGACAAATGTTTTGATTAATTGTTTGACTAGGCTAAGCTTCAAATTTTGGGAAGCCTTAAGAAATGCTCAAGTAAATATCTGTCATGTCTATTAAGATGCCTGTTAAAATAAAGCTATTGTCCTTTTTCAAACTTTCATTACTTTTGTCTGGCTCTCCAGTGTTATTGTTTGCCCCTGCTCTGGGAATAAATACAACCCACATCAATTTAATTTGTAGAACAGTAACAGGAGTGCAAGTCCAGATAGTAATTTAGCTGCTATTTTTTTTTTTTTTTTTTTTTTAAGA
>NW_018128054.1:814321-814924 GCF_001952655.1 Monopterus albus | reverse complement strand
GTACAGAAAAATGTTTTGTATATTATTTATCTTGCATGTTTCATCTTCACTGTGCAGAATGATGTAGGTTTGACGGCAGAAGGCAGTTTTTAAATGATCTGCTGAAGGGGAGAGTTTCTCTGTGTTCACCTGAAATTTCAGTGTAGGACATAATACAGTATCCGTGAGCATGATTTGTGACCACTCTGGTCTAATAGGCAAATTACTCAAAAATGATTTGGAAACTGAATTCTGCATTGCACTTTCATAAAGAATAGTCTCCAGTAGATAAGTTTGAAATGAAAAATATTTGCATACACATAGCTTATCAATAGTTATTAAGACGGAGGAAGTATAGATGACATTTTAAGAATTTCTAACAAGGTAGTTTTTTTTTTTTTTGTTGTTGTTTTTTTTTTGGGGGGGGGTAACATGCACACATTATTATTCAAAGCAGAGCTCACTTATACATGTCTGAACATGCTTGGAGGGATCTTAAGAGATGAAGATTATTGCCTATATCTTCACCATCTCGAGGTCAAAGTTTACCCATGTTTTACTTTAACCTTACATGCCACCTTTTTCAGATTGTCATAATTAATGCTAATGGATTAGACAGCAGGA
>NW_018128054.1:801200-814306 GCF_001952655.1 Monopterus albus | reverse complement strand
CTTGTGTGAACATGAAGCTGAGAGCTGCTACCTACTACAGAGGCGATCCCTGAGGTTCTGTCCTATCAGAGAAGAGGTCTAGGATGTTTTGACCAATCAGAGAGGAGTTCTGTGATGTTCTGTCCAATCACAGCGGGCCGAGGGCTTGTGGGCTGGTTCTAGTGGGCTGGCACCGCAGAACCAGCGGATTTGGTCTTCGTTATGTTTTTCAGTGTCGGGTGGAGTCGACATCCCGTCGCATATCTGCGGGGAAGGTGGAGGATTTTTTTTTGTATTAGCTTGTTATTGAATATTTGTTACTGCCAGGACATCGAAATACTCCTTAAAGATGACAACGACAACCACCTTTCAAGGAATGGAGCCTGGTGCTAAAAACAGTTCCAGGTAAAAGGAGCTGAAAACCTTTGACGGAGGAACAAAAGAAGTGGGATGTGGGCAAGCCTCAGCTAACAGACGCCCGTTTTCTGCTTTTGCCTAAAGGCAGCTTGTTCCCTCAACGTTAGCCTGCTGGTGGCTGGCGAGGGATTTTTCTGGATAGCTAACGGTCACACAGTCTTGCTAATTACGTTAATCTTATTGGGTGACTGGTGCACCGTAGCCTTTAGCTTCCCCAAGTTAGTTAGGTTAGTCTGTATGGGATTTGTAGAATAACTAGACATATGCGAGATTTTAAAAAGAGGTCAAATCCAAATGGCCGAATTGATTTGAATTGAATTTCTACCTGTTTTGTGGGGAAATGGACAAAATTAGCAACGTTAGCTCATAACAGGCTGTGGCCGACTACAGATAACTTTTTTTTGTAGTTCAAGTCTCAGCTCCTTTACTGTGGTGATTTCTAAATGTGCTGCTCTTTGGAGTATAAGGAATAATGTTATCCCCGATTTATTAGCTGTGTGCTCATTCAATATGGGGCCAAAGGAAGAGCTAATGAGCAACAGCCCAAATATGTGATGGATTACAGGAAGAATCCTAGACTAGATGTGGGTCTGCATATGTCATTATCTTTGATTTGGTTCATTGTTAGTTAGTGAATGGAGGTTTAAAGAAAGTAAGATAAATTCAGTTGTTTGGTTTCTATGGATTATGATGTCTATGCCAGACTCACGATATCTGTTAAATCTTTATATCAATAGAATAACATTTTAAGAGTCCATGCATGCAGTCATAGCTTACCAGTAAGTGATTCGTCTCGGCTGGATGCATTCTTCCCCCTTGGCAGTGAAAACCATGCAAAGAAAATGCCCATAAGTGTGGCTGCCTGATAAATAGGCCATGATTATAGGGCTTATAAACCATATTTTTAGGGAATGCTATTACTATTTGCCTTTGCTGAGTGAGCATATAGGCGTGTTGAAGTGGCATACTGTTTTCAGATGATGCAGGGGCTAGGGTGGGGGCTTTGAGCTAGATTAGTCTTTAAATCTTACATCTTAGCTCTTTGCTTGTGCTCCTTAAAGCCCTTTTTACAAGCTGTTGGGCATCCCTGCTGCTGGCTGACTAAAGCAGAATTGGGCTAAAATCTTAGTAGGCCATCAAAAGCCTCCTACCCCCTTCCTTATCAGACATACCATCTTTAGCTTTGGGGCTCAGCCATATCAGACCTAGCTACCACATGCCTGAAGCTGTTCTTCAGATTCTAAACATTAATGCCAATTCACTGACAATATTTGAAGTTTAACTTTAGGGTGGGGTCCTGCCAGGCAGCTAAAAGCTTCCCCCTGTTGCAATCTTTGTGGAAAGCATGAGCTCATCCTTTGGCCAGGAGGTGAAGTCTGGTTTAGGCATTACTGTCACAGCCAAACGTGTGCAACACTAATTGTGTATATAGAAATTGACTGATAAAATTCACACCGGTTCTACCGCTGCATTCCTTGTGTTTGTGCTTTGAGAGCCGAGTTGCTTTTTGGACTCATCTGCCTGCCTGGCCCCTTGGACAGCTGCTCAGTGTGTCAGCTGGTGGCTTCAGGGACTCTCAGGAGAGGAGAGTTTGCTAGAAAAAAAAGAGGGAGGGGTCCAGCGGGAGCTCTGTGAACACATCAGTTTCTTTCGTCCACCCAAACTGCCTTTCAGCACAGCATGAGGAAAAAAAAGGGTTTCCCTACTCATTATCATGTTCCTTTTGTTCAGCTTGTGGTAGAAGGAATGTCAGTGGAAAGTGGGCTTTGTTTAACATGCACTGGTCTGCATGCAAACTCTCTGCATTGTTTAAGAGCAGCCTATTTGTTATATTAACTTAGACTTTTCACCTCTTTTGTGTAATATTGACCCACAAAGGACACTGAAGTTAACTTACTCATTTAATAATGTCACCAGGAATGGACACCAGCCCCTCATGTGTCACTGCATAGGAATTTAAGCTGAGGAGAGGCAGCTCGCTCTGTGATTATATGCGATTGGAGTCAGCTGCAGGACAGAGATTCAGACTGTCTGTCTGACATGCTGACAGCCGGGGCTTAGAGAGCAGAGACCTTGCTGGTAGCCTGTGGGTTTTTGTGTTTTGTGTGTGTGCGAAAGTGTTAGGGTGGAGTAGGGAGAAGGCTGTAAGTAGCCTGAGGCATTCTCATGTTTTATTTGACTATTGATTTCTTTTCCACTGTGCAGCTGATCAGTGGTATGGGCCTTGCTTTAGTTTGGCCTAAAGAGTGGGGGATGGAAGCATGTTGGACTGGATGTCAATCAACTAATCGTTCATTTGTTCCCTCCCAGGGTACTGCGACCGCCAGGTGGGGACTCCAGCTTCACCTTTGGCACAGATGACAACACAACCCCCCAGCGCAAGAACAAGATGGCCTCCAGTATCTTTGCAGAACCTGAGGACCCTCATGCTCATCGGAGGAACAATCCACCCAGTAAATCAGTCTTATATCAATCTAACCCCTCTTTTTTCATTGTCGGTGTGATAATGTCAGAACCGAAGGAATGAAAACAACAGGGTTTTGATTTACAAAGTAATGTTGGCAGTGGTTTGAGGTTTGTGCCAAGGAGGGCACATAGGCACTTTTTTAAGGGCAGGTTCAGTCTCGTTAAAGTAGAATAAACTAAGAGAAGCCTTAAGTAAGCAAAAAGCTAGGAAAAAAAAATACACAGTGTTATTTAGTTTTTTTTTCCATTGAGGTTGTCAGAAAGAACATCCCACAAGTGTAATAGCCAAAAAGCTATTACACTCGGGTGTAATAGGGTAAGGGTAATTTGAAGCTAGGCTTTGTTAAATGGGATGAGGCTCAGCCCTCAGTGGAAACCAGAATGTTCCTTAAATATGTGTCAGTTGGTGAAATGTGTGGCCTTGTAGAGAGAGGTTTTATTTTGAGTGTATGAGGAGGAGCAGGTAAACGCAGCAGCAGGGGAACGTCAAGGTCAACACGAAAACATTAGTCTGACTGTGCCTGCCAGTAGGTTCATAATAATCCAGGTAAAGTTTTAGGCAAGCATGACTGTTTACTATGCATTATCTTTGTTGCTTGTAGTTAAGGGTGGAAATGTTTTACTCAGCTAGTCTTTGTTTGGTTAAAGGCTCAACAATTTCACTAAGTGCATAAAGAAGAAAATTCAAGTTCTGCAACAGCAGGTTTCCATTTCAGCTCAAGGCTGTGAAGTTACTCACAAGCCAGGAATTTTCATACTGACCACTTTGTAGAAAACCATTTACATGGTGTATCAATTTTGTGGGGTGAGTGGACAATGAAGGATTTACCCTAAAATCATCAGTTCAGCCTCTGACCTCTACAGCCAGCAGCTGCTCACAGTAAAGCCCTTTCCTGCTTGTATTGTTTCACTTGGGTTTAGGTCAAGTTCAGGCAAGGCTTCTCCTAGTTGCCTCACTTCAGCGGATACTGATGAGGATATTTGTCTCTGCCTGAATGAGCGAGATTTATTACCATAACAGGTTTTACAAGCGTTGTGCATTCTGGCTGGCCTGTTTATGAACTCCTAGTGCAGATGGACAGGTTTGTTTGATTTGGCATATTGTCCAGTGTAGATTCTTTCTTAGTGGACAGATGTGCCTTTAATATGTTCAAGCCCATCTGTAACAGTGTCTGCTTGGTTGCCTTGCAGTACCTTCTTAATGCTGCACCCTTCAGAATAGTAATTGGTCTCTTTATAATAGCACATGCTCTTGCAATGTGTACATTAACATTATTTGGAGCACACTTCTTTATATTTAGCATTTTTCTGATATTAGCATTGCAGGAAATGTGACAAAGATCTTACCATGGATTCACACTTTTGCATAGTATGCATCTATGATCACTGAGCCACAAAGAAGCCCTGGTAGTTGGGTTTTCATAATCACTGAAGGTATGTTCTGGTTAGGATCAAAGGTAAATACAGCAGTGCTGTATATTATGTCATTCACAATTAAGAAATCTTACTCCTGACAGCCTCAGACAAAGTCAAGACGGTGTCTTTGCAGACGTCACTGAAAAGTTCTCATGGGGATGATTTTTTTTTTTTTTCTGAAAAGTAACTGTTCACAGGAAGGTCTGTGGTTTATCCGGAACAACCGGTATATTTTCTCTGATCCTTTTGTGTTTAAGTGTCATCTTTCAGTGCTTTGATCAGTGAAGTGTGAGATCTCAAAACCCAAGTGAACAAACCTAAAACCATTTTCATGACTATCAAGGCAAGTAAGGGCCAAAAGGCTCTTTGTGATTTGGCTAAACTCATGACGTTTTGATTTGAGTGTATAAAGTGTTTCTTCACACAACAGTCCTTAAATGTTTGGAGCTCAAAAAAAAAACCTGACTACAGAATTTACAGTATGCTGACACATAACCATTTTGTTATTTGCTCAGAACCTTTGGCAGTTTGTTTGGATTTTAGGGTTTTCAGATACCACAGCTGTTGGTTTGTTCCAGTGGCCTCAGCTTCTGGCCACAGGAGGATGACTCTGTAATCAGAGAGGAAGCCAAAGCTAGCAGCAGCAGATGATTACTGTTCCTGTCTCCACACTTGCTGACCAGTACAGTTGGTGATAATATCTACATTAAAGTCCAAGGCTATGTGCTGGAGTGATGATAACATAATGCGTTGCTGTCTAGCCCATCAATCTAGTTTAATCCTCTTCCATTTGCTGGTCACTGGTCACTGTCCAATGAATTGATCGGACTTAGAAATGTAGGGCTGGCAGTGAAGAACCTCTCTTGAGTGATAGAGACTGACAACAGTGCTGATTCACTTCACTCCATTGACAACAATGGCCACTCCCGTGTCTAGCCCTCATAACAAAGACAGTCTGTCCCCTCCCTGGCCCTGAGGGCTAGAGCAGGGCTGTTACCTTATGTGGCTTTGGTTAGCACAGCCTGCTTCCCCACAGTGGGCCAAACACTGGGTTTTAATGCTCTTTGCTCTTTCCGCTAAAGGAGAAAGCAGGCGCTGCAGGGTTATGGGAGTTTTGGCATTCATTTAGTCTCTCTTGAAGCTTTCCAGTCCTTTTCTGGGTCTGTTGCAGACGCCTGATTTGGTGATGTTTCCTGTTGGTTCTCAGTGAGCCTTTGTTTTGGTTTTTTTTTCCTGTTGTTTCAGTCAAATTTATCAAATCTGAGAAGGTGAATCTCTGAATGTTGGGCATGGGTTCTAAACACTGGAGTCTGGGGTAGATGGCTAATTGGATTAGTGTCCATATGGTATGACTCTGAAGCCTGACTCATGTTTTGTCATCTGTCTCTGGTATTTCCCATCTATCTCCAGTAAAATCTACTGGGCAAAAGGAAAAATAAAATCAAATATGCATATGTAAGGTAATGTATTACAGTCTGCTCAGGCTTTAATAAGTTTGTTGCTCTGTCTCACTTTCCCAGGCGGGTCACCCACAGGGACCCTGTGCGGGGAGCCTTCAGCCCCACTGAGGCGATGCCAGCAGCCTATTCTTTTCCCCAAGAACCCTGAGCCAGAACTGATCACCATCCACAACTCGGGGGCAGCCATGCTGTGGAACCAGAGACGAGAGGTACCTCTCATCTAGTCTGGCAAACACCGTTTCCAAAACGGAGCCGCAGCCTAGTCACATGGCCATAGATTAAGTTTAATTCTAAATAGTTCAGTGGCAAATTCAATGAGGGTGGATGGCTTTTATCCATGTATTTGAAACTGACCCAGGTTGTTGTTGTTTTCATACATATTCTCCACTGACATTTAATCCCTGTGGAGGTTTAAATTTAATTCTGGGAATGAGACCGTTGGCACTGCCTGACATGGGTAGAATCCTCTGATTGACCAATTTCAATGAAGTGTTAAGACAGTGAAATAGGATATCAGTCATCAGAGAATGCAGGGGTCCACCTGAAAAACAAAGGCATGGCTTATGTACTAGACATACTGTATATAACATCTCACCTCCTCAGGGTACTCTGCTGTCACAAAGCGGACATAATATTATTCAGATATAGGAAAATAAAAACATTTGTATATGCTGGTGAATAAGTTGCTTTTGTTCAGTGAGGATCTGAAATTTTTTTTTCTGCTGTTTTCATTGTAGGGTGAGAACGGCCAAGAGCAAACAAATGACGGTAAGTGTCCTGAACACTCCTTTCACACTCTCACTCTGCATAAACAGCATGAGTTTATTCAGTGAAGAGCTCCATGGTTCATACATGATACATTACACACTGTATGTTCTCATGTTCTAAGTCAACATCACATGATGTCTTTGGTGTGTTTTCTCTCTGGCTCCTCGGATAATAGAGGGTCTGACCACACATCTCTAAGAACATCTGAAAATCATGTGATTAGAATCTGTGTGCACTTAGCGATCTGCGTGTCTGTAATAGTGTTAATATGTTCATCAAAAAGTTTGAGCACTTCAGTCAGTTTAACACAGTGTAACTAGTAACTGTGTTTGCTCACACAGAGTAGTTCGGACAGGGAGATGCCGTCTTGCTCAGGCATTGAGAATTTAACTATGGGAGCTTCTGGGTTCACCAGGTTCTGCAGTCCTAATATACGTGGTACCAGTTTTAAACCTTTAACTATACAACTCTCACAGCAAGCACTCTACTCCCTCTAGTGTCAAGCAGAGTATTTGGGAATTAAGTGTGCTCTCTGCCTGAACGAGGTTTTAAAACCAGTGAATAAATAAAATGTTTCATTCAGTTGTAACATTTAAGTCAAAAATGTGCCAACTCTTGGTTTAACCTCTACAGCAATTCAGGCACTAATGGGCTGGATTGTACTGTATTATAGAACTGCTAACCTTATTTAATAAGTACTCCAACCTACAAAATGCAGAAGCTATGTATAGTCTTCTTTTTAAAATGCATGTTAAATTTGCTGTTTTACAGCTAGAGACTACAAAGCAAGATAGTTAAACCTCATTAAAGCTAGCTGGAGAGACAGCCAGCCTTGGCTAAACCCACACTCATTTCCTGTAATTGAAATCCTGTCAACTTTGACAGATTAACATTGTGGTGATTTAGTTTGTTACCCACATAAATAAAAGCCAACTCCAGTCATGGAGAATAAGAGCTACTCCTGCTAAATGTAGCTAACCTAGCTTAGCAGAGTAGCAGTAGCTGCTATCTCAGCTTCCAGAATTTTAGTCCCTAGTTTATCCAAAGGAAGAGTGGATTTTTTAGATCCTATCTATGGTCTATGTCACTGTTTTGTTTTGTTTTGTAAATCTGTCAGTTTAAAAAGACATAAAATGAAGGCATTTCGCCTCTTAACACAATTTACAGTTTTAGCCTGAAAACCTTAAGCACTGTTTTTTCCACATCAGCTTTTCTGTGATTTACTGTATTGACCTTTGTCTCTGTGCTGCAGTACTGCTGAGTACATTTTACTGTCCCCTGCTACAGTTACTTATAGTTATACTGCAGTTTATTTTACCAGATAAAACACTTATATTTGGACAAATCCACAGTATATTCAACATTTTGTAAAGCTGTTTGTTCTGTCATCCTGAAATGGTCTTCAGTTGCATTCAGTTAAATACTGGGCACTCTGGATAGCTGTCGTCTTTGTGTTGTAGAGTGCCCCGACGAAGCCGAGCAAGAGGAGCAAGACCAGCAAGAGCAGCAGAAGGAAACACCACAGCCCTCTGCCCCATCGGGAGTTGCCAAAGCAGCCAAAATGGGGCGGTCACCCCCTATCATTTCAGACAAAATTAAGGACAGAGTTCAGCTAAATGGAGCATTCCCCAATGTGGACATTCTCATCAAAAACCTGACCGTTGAAGACACAGGCCCATACTGGTGTTCATACGTGGAGATGGGTGGGAAGTCCAGTGATTTATTAAACGTTAAAAGCAAGGGGTCTGTGCTGCTGGTGGTGAAAGGTGAGCCTCATCCTTTTATTCATTTAGCCACAAAACCTATTATGCTTACAAATCAACCTCATCATTATTCCACTGGACACATTTTTTTTAACAATGGTTCATCCACGTTAATGCATAATAAATTTCACACTGTGAAATATCTTTATATTAGTCTTTTCTTTTCAATATAAGAGAACACGTTCGACAGTTCATCCAACATGAATCTAGAAGTGCAATAAGTGTGTTACAACTACAGTAGTTTAATAATGTGTTCTAACAGTAAGCTTCTAGTTCAGTGGTGACAGGTTTGAAGTGAGGGAAGGCTTAGCAGGCTGTTTGTATTCAGGGAGGAAATCTATGGGTTTCACATATTGCTGGTACATGCAAAGTTACTTTGACTTATCAGATTCATACTTTCCAGGAACTTAGTGTAGTTTTTGACTCCACTACCATGTCTGCTGTTTTTAATTAAAGGTATAAAGAGTTTTTAAAAATCCAGTTTACACACAGTTTGCACTTTCTGCTTTAGTATCATTTTGAGTGAAGAATATGTAACTGGGACTTAACACTTTAGTAATACATGAATGCAATTTCTAGAAAAACCCACTCCAACTACAGACCCAAGCAAGACATGTAACTCATCAAACAACAATCTGGTCCTGGTGTCCGTTGTGATCTCTGCCGCTGTGCTGGCCGGCATCATCATGGTCACCCTCGTATGGGTCATCATCAAGGTACCCCCTACTGTGTGTGTGATCGTACTTTGGTTTGACTCACAACCTCTCAGGGACTGTTTCCATCTTCCTATTATGCTTATAAAAACTAAATGGATGCTCATTATGAGGCTCAGTATGACACGACTGTCCTGAGAGAATTGTAAACTCAGCATCAGTAACATCATTTCAGCCTTCCACTGTCTATGGAGATTCATTAAAAGAATTGTGTACCAGTACATAGTTTGGACACAAACTATGTATGGATGGATAACAGATGGATACTTGTGCTATTTGCTACTGTTGTATCTGAACAAGACAGTTGTTCTGTCCCCTTTTATCAACAACTAAAGCCACATTTGACATGTGGCTTCTTATTTGGCCCAGTAATGCCTTTTGCCCATCCTGTTGCATGTAACCAACTGTTCCAGCTAGAATATGTGTAATATCTCTATGTCTGAGCTCCTTGTGTCTGCATACCAGCCACAAAGGTCTCAATCAAAAGTTCTGTGGCACAGCGGTGTGTTTCAGCCTCCTCTGCAGTGAAAGGCATGCAGAGGTCACTTAAGATCAGGAAAAGAACTTCCTGGCCTGGAAAAATGCCAGGATGCTGGAGTGCAGTTAGTGAAGGCCTGTTTTCTTTAAGTGTTGTAGCCACAGGGAAAGTCCTGCGTCTTTTATTATACCTTAAAACACAGCCAGCCTGGATCTCTGCTGTGTTCCTGAACCGTTTTCCTGATTTTTTGAATGTAGGACTTTTACTTGTAGCAGAGTATTTTAAAATTGCAGTAGAGCTACTTCTACTTAAGTGAAATATCTGAATACTACTTCCACCACTGGACATGACCTTTAGAAGTTTTCAAACGCATAAGTCAATAGCGATATTGTGTTCATTCAGGGTTGAAAGTCTTTGAAGTACAACGGCAGGATTTGGCTGTAACCGACTGTTTTGTCCTGGTTAACAGTTAATACCTAAAGCCACATTTGAAACATTACTGTCTTACCCATGATCATCCAACTAATTGTTCTAGAAAGATGGGAGAGCACCCTTTACCTCCCCCACATCCATATCCCAAATTATTTCACTGATGTGTGGTGAATGTTTAAGCATCCTGGCTCGTTTGCAACTTCAATGTATTGACAGGCTCTTTATACCATGTGCACTCCAGATGAGGCCACACGTGTCCCGGGAGATCTCTGAAGAGGAAAAGGATGTGTCCATGGAAACAAATGGGGTAAATGTGGTGAGTCATCCATGAGGGACATGGCAGATCATCACTTTCAGTAACACTGTACTGACTCAGCAACTGCTCTAGGCAGCCTATAGGAGGATTGTAAGAAATACACCATTCAGTAAAACAAGAGGATTAGATATGCTGTATTGGCTGTATTAAGAAAAAAAAAATCCTGTCTTCTCTGTGACCAGAGACAAACCTTCTTGAATATCTTGCAGTCTCAAAAAATGTAACCCCCCACAGGAAGCACTGGTTGGCAAATGGACAGGGCCATTTCCGTAGCGACAAAGGCAGCGTAAAAGCCTTCCATGCTTTGACTCACATTGTACCTCCTTAACTTGATGTCAGGTTTGCCTGGCTAACTCACATTGTACCTCCTTAACTTGATGAGAGTGGAGGAAGGGAGCTGATGTTCCGTGTTCGAGCCATCCTAACACTTGATGAGACTGGAGGAAGGGAGCTGATTGAGGAAAGCATGTCCATCCCCTGGGATGGACAGGGGCCTGTTTTATTCTGCCCCAGAGGGAGGCAGAGAGAGCGAGGGGTGGCTAATGAAGAGGGAGGCAGAGAGAGCGAGGGGTGGCCAATGACTGTGGAAGGCTGTGTTGATGTTATTGATGTTGAGTTTACACTTCTCTCAGGACAGCTGCAACTTAATGGAGTTTGTTGAGGTTATTTCAGCTTCAAACCGCTTTGGCCATCTTACTGTCTTATCCTTGCTGATCAGATTTTAATGCCTTTTCAGCCGTAGGTTCCTGAACAACATATTGCTGGATATTTTGCAACTCTATATAGTATTTATTTTTGGTCTTTGTTATGGCATTAAATGATTTATCACACACAACAGGAAAATGTCGCTTCAGGGACATTTAAGTGTTTATTTCTATTCAGTATTTTCAGACATTCTGTCTCATTTTACATTATTACATCTGTGTTTTTCTGCACTGTCATTCATTATCTATTTATACACCACCCTTTAATTACTGGTGCCCACAGCAAGAGTTACATTTGTTGACAAATACATTAATAATTAATTATTGTAATTTATTTATAGTTTACATAGTGCTTATAAATGATAAATAGGGGTGTTTAAAGTAACGTGTTACTCCTGCAGTACCTCCTGCATATATTGTGGTCCTTTTTGGAACAACAGTTTATTACATCTAAATGGTTAACAATCAGACATAGTTGTTGTTTTGCCACTAGAGGGCGCTGCTGCTGAAAAACAGTGGCCCTGCACTAAACTTTTGTTCTACGTTCAGTTTGGAACATACACTGACACCTTATCACAGCTCTCAGAAACAATGATAATGCCTTTCCATGTGCCTGATGCTTCAGAGAGGCCTAATGAAGAGCAGACAAATGCTCATTTTCACTTGTAGTAAACGTTGTGTGACACTTAAAAATGTTGGTTCTGTTGATCTGTCACAGCAATAAGATATTTCATGCTATGTATATCATTGTTACTAGGTGAGATAGGCGCTTCTGATTTCACATTGCACTCTGCTATATAAAAATGTCTGTCTGGATTTCACAGTTTACTTGTCACATTGGCGTGTACACGATTAGCACGTGCAGTGTGTGGTTGCCTTTTGGTCAAAAACATCAGCATAAAAGTAGAACCATGTTCTTACACTTTATCTTTTGGAATTAGTTTTGATGTGGTGGTTATTTCTCAGTGTCAGCACGTCTGCTGGTAACTTCCCTTTGTCTTTCCGGCTCAGCCCTAAGTGGCCCAGGTAAGACTGATTTCATGTGCAATGCCTAAGGATCAACAGTGTTTTTAATATAATCACACTGAGTTAATAAAGCTTTATCAAATCTAAAGCCAAGTGAAATGAGATGACAGTGCTACTCTTCATTTGTGTTTTTCTGTGTAGAATCGTACTGAGCCTGTAAATGTGTTTTATATGACCAAGTATAGTTTTATGCCATAGCTAGAAATACACTCACCCAATGAAGTTGTTTCTCCTCCTGTAACTGAAACACAGCAATGGTGTTCTCTGCATTGCTGTCTGCACACAGGTATGTCTACTCAGGACATGTCCACTCATACAGCCTAAGGATTTTAATTATTCTGACAGCTGGTTTTAAAATAAAGGTGTTTTGTTTAGTTTTTCTTACCATAGAACTAGATCTTATTTAATTGGTTTCCAAGCATGTTTATTCTCCTGCTACTATCAGGCAACGGTCAATGCACAACCGGAGCCTACCACAGAATTTATTCCTGTTAAGGTTGTAGTGGTAAAAGCAAACTTGATATAGTTAATACTTATTAGGCCAATGTTAGTTAAACTTTAAGTATGGTCAGAATTCTCTGTTCTTCTGTGTTCTTCTCTCTCTGCATGATCATGGGGTCCAGTTTCTGTTTTTCAGTAACAGGCTGTAGGGGTTTCCCAAAAATAGAGAAATGATACCAGGGTAGGGGCCTGATGGAAGACCTGGACCATTGGAGGAAGTTGGGAAATAGATAGCTATTTAGGATGCTGCACAGCTGAAGAGACAGACTTAGACTTGGAGAGCGCATGGGTGAATGTGAAGAATTAAGAAGACAGACAAAGACCCCAGGAACTCTGCAGAGAAATCCAGGTGGTTCTGTTTCTCTCCCTCTCAATCCATATTACAATATATTGTTCAATAAATGATGATTGGCACTGCAGTGATTCTCCCTGTGAATTAATTCTATACACGTCTGCACTAGTGCAGGCTCTCAAAACAAAACACACAATCATGCTATCTTATGTAATGCTTTGGAGAAGCATAATATAATGTTCATCCTGACTTCTGGTGAAAGTGGTTTGACCTCAGAGACAGGCTGTTGTTGTTAAGAATCTGCCAAGCTCACAAAGCTGTCTGTCTGTCTGCTTACGCTGTCATCTCCACGCCCACATGTAGGTCATGTCTTGC
>NW_018128054.1:795104-801185 GCF_001952655.1 Monopterus albus | reverse complement strand
AGAGTTAGAACTCATGTAAACCTTGGATGTCAGTCACTGTCAGCATGTCTCTTGTCTGGCTAAAGCTCGTAACCATCCTCTGTCTCTCCTGCACATCCCTGAAGGCCAGAGGTAAGGAAGACTACATGTGTAATACCAAAGAATGAAACAATAAGGCAGGATGAGTTTATAAAGCTTTATCAAAAGTCAGAAGAAATAGAATTACTGTTCAAGTTTTATGTCTGTTGATACAGAGGGCAGCAATGTGGTGTGGAAAGATTATGGAAGTTCCATCACTATCCAGTGCCGGTCTCATCAAACAAACCTAGCGTGCCTAAGCGTGAAGAAGGGTCTCCTGAGTGAGGAGGAGATATTTTATCAAATGGGGCGGTCACCCCCTATCATTTCAGACAAAATTAAGGACAGAGTTCAGCTAAATGGAGCATTCCCCAATGTGGACATTCTCATCAAAAACCTGACCGTTGAAGACACAGGCCCATACTGGTGTTCATACGTGGAGATGGGTGGGAAGTCCAGTGATTTATTAAACGTTAAAAGCAAGGGGTCTGTGCTGCTGGTGGTGAAAGGTGAGCCTCATCCTTTTATTCATTTAGCCACAAAACCTATTATGCTTACAAATCAACCTCATCATTATTCCACTGGACACATTTTTTTTAACAATGGTTCATCCACGTTAATGCATAATAAATTTCACACTGTGAAATATCTTTATATTAGTCTTTTCTTTTCAATATAAGAGAACACGTTCGACAGTTCATCCAACATGAATCTAGAAGTGCAATAAGTGTGTTACAACTACAGTAGTTTAATAATGTGTTCTAACAGTAAGCTTCTAGTTCAGTGGTGACAGGTTTGAAGTGAGGGAAGGCTTAGCAGGCTGTTTGTATTCAGGGAGGAAATCTATGGGTTTCACATATTGCTGGTACATGCAAAGTTACTTTGACTTATCAGATTCATACTTTCCAGGAACTTAGTGTAGTTTTTGACTCCACTACCATGTCTGCTGTTTTTAATTAAAGGTATAAAGAGTTTTTAAAAATCCAGTTTACACACAGTTTGCACTTTCTGCTTTAGTATCATTTTGAGTGAAGAATATGTAACTGGGACTTAACACTTTAGTAATACATGAATGCAATTTCTAGAAAAACCCACTCCAACTACAGACCCAAGCAAGACATGTAACTCATCAAACAACAATCTGGTCCTGGTGTCCGTTGTGATCTCTGCCGCTGTGCTGGCCGGCATCATCATGGTCACCCTCGTATGGGTCATCATCAAGGTACCCCCTACTGTGTGTGTGTGATCGTACTTTGGTTTGACTCACAACCTCTCAGAGACTGTTTCCATCTTCCTATTATGCTTATAAAGACTAAATGGATGCTCATTATGAGGCCCAGTATGACACAACTGTCCTGAGAGAATTGTAAACTCAGCATCAGTAACATCACTTCAGCCTTCCACTGCCTGTGGAGATTCATTAAAAGAATTGTGTACCAGTACATAGTTTGGACACACTTTAGCACTGAATTGAATGGTAAAGTGTGTCTGCTAGTTACTTGCAAGACTGATGTATTAGAATATTTATTTAAATGCATTTGATATAATTGTCAGGTTTTAAAACACCTGACAATAAAAGGTAGAAAAATGTCATTTTAAAATGTTTCTATACAAGTTGTAATACTGCAATAATAAAACTGGACCCAAAGAAAAAACAGACTAAAGCCTCTGTAAGGAGAGTAAACACAGAATAGTAATCACACTACTTATTGTATACTAGCCCCATATCTAACTTGTTGACAACAATATCTGTTACCAGACCAGGAGTTTGCGCACTGCAGTAAAACCAAGACGTGTCACCACCAATGATGTTTATGAGGACATGCGTGGAACACTCAGGCGCTGAAAAGATCAGTCTGCAAGAAACCCACGAACCTGAAACCCCATGAACTCTGTACCACTGAGGTACGAGCGATGCATATGAAGCAATGTTGCAACTCAGCATGTTTTCCAACAAACACTGAGCTCTCACCAGGCTGAGTGAATGTCAGAGAAAGTCAAGGCAATAGGGTGCAAGAACTGTAAAATGGTACAAGAGACTGTTGTATTAACTCTGAAAATTATATACAGATAGTTTGGGAGCAATGTATCAAATTACATAACTCACATCGTCGTTTCTCTTGTTTTTTAGTAGCAATATAAACTGAACTGTACATTAAGCTGGAATGTCCTTTGACTCACCTTATTTTTAACCTAAATATTTCTTCTGTATTTTTCTGTAATTATTGTACATGTTTTGTAATTTGTTATGACCATGAATAAAGTGTGCCGTGTTTTTTTTAACAGACTGTGTAGTTTTGTGTTTACTAAAGGGCAAAAGTTATCACATGACTGTATGGTCGGTGTGTTCACCAGACTCGTGGTTTGTTTAGCCATAAAAACATTCACTGTCTATTTTTTGTGGATAGTAATGCTAGATTTATTGAGGAGACCATGATGTTTTCTAATTCTAAGTAGGAAAACACCAACTTTTAGTTCCCACTAAGCCATTGGTGATTGATTAGCTGTACAGAGAGTATGTAGATTACTGAAAAGATGAGCAACATCCCTGCAGCATATTGCAAACATGGTCTGACCCAGTTTACTGTAAAAGAAGTAACACTGGTTACAGCAACAAACAAGCAATACAGAGGAAACCTCCAGTGGTTCAAAGTTATTAGTAGTTCACACAGCTTCAGTCACTGACATCACTGATCAAATCACTGACACTGTGGTTTTTGAAGGCGATTCTATGAAGCCTGACATGCCACGTTTTAAATTATAACTCAGGAGAATTTATTGAACTGTTCGGTTCCTTTTACTTTTTTTTCAACAAGCCACAGTCAATATTAAACCACACATGAAGACCACACAGTGCAACACTTTATTACCAGTGTGAAGTGCATGTGTATCACTGATACAATTACTATATTGTCAGTAAATATGTAAATCAAGGAAGAGTCTGACAAGAGACCCAGTATGAGTCAACATTAAAATACCAGAGTAGAGCTGCAGTAGAGCTGAATGTTTATTTGTGCAATGTGTTTGTGGTCAAAAGCTGTGACTTCTCTTTTCCTTTACGAAACATGAAAAGTGCCTTTATGCATTTGTAGGGTAAGTGTGGGTGTGCAGTGGTGCGATTATACATTTGTTGTGTATGTGTGTATGTTAGGGCCACCGCTTCGAGCCGCTTATATATATAAAAAAACAGTCCAGCGGAGTGGAAACTTTGAGGTGAGTGGTAGCATTCAAAGTGAGAATGAGCGGCCCCCTTACAAGAAAAACAACCACGTTTACAGCCAGGAAGATCTACTATACACCACAGTTTCACAGTCAGTCCAAAGCAGATTTTTTAAATTCAGTAAATGTTCAGTTTTATCGACCCATTGGTATTATTCAGACAAAGGTTTGTACTAGTGCACAAGCACCAGACTGTGCAACTGCAGGAGGTTCTATATTTGTAATTATCTGTAACAGGAAACACCAAATGATAAAGTACAGCAGAACTGGATCCAATGACGCTCTGACACTTTTTGTCAGCCAATAGGAGCTGGGATGTGTGTTTACAAAGAAGCAGAGGAAATGCTATTTTTACTGCAAAACAGCTATCTGTTTTTATCTAACCTTTAACTCACAGGTGCTGTTGATCAAAGGTAGTGAGATAAAATGGTTCTTGAAATGTGGCTGCATTACTCACTTGTTTTTCTCTTGAGCTTATACAGAATTTTTCAGCAGCTGTTTTCTGTAACTGGTACAAGTGGAAACTGTGACATTCACAAGGTGCTTTTACCAGTGTTAGGTAGGTGTTGGATTCAAAGCCTCTTGCCTTCAAAATGTGAAACTCTGTGATTTGCGTTTTCCGTACAAGTCATAAAATGTGTAAAACCCTTAGTACATGTATCTCTGTTGCACTAATAGATGTTTTCTTCACCCGTGCTTTACTGCAGTAACATGATGTGGTTGTGGTCTTACATGTAATGATATAGGTCAGAGGCCATGTCAGTGACCTAGGCCTTAAATTAAAGTGACCTGATAAATAAAAGTTGCTTATTTGGGTACAAACTTCTTTCCTCTCTTATCCTCAGAAGGATTCAGTGAAATGAAAGCCTCCAGCCTTCAGCTCAACAGAGCTGCATCAGCCTTTCACCGTGAGAAGCAAACCCTTGATTTATCTGTTGTCCATGCACCACACACACACACACACACACACACACACATACACTCGTCTGGTTTCTGCAAACAGAGAACAAACTCAAAGTGAAGCACTGATAAAGTTGGCTCTTTAACATTTTAATGCGTGTTAAGAATTAGTCAGTAAATGGTCAGTTAGTTAACTGTGAATGCCTGCAGAGTAATTTTAAGGAGGGGGGTGATTTACAAAACATTTCACACAACAGACCAGAACTTGAATTTCAGGACTTTCCCCAGTTCATTAATTAACTTCAGATAGTTCAAATATTATTCACAGATGAGCTATGAAATATGAAAGCGCCCACAGATATAGTAAAGCACTGCTGCATCTAGTAGCTGGCTGTCCAGGAGGGGCAGAGAAGAGAGGAGCCCAGTAAACAACCTGTAAAACCTATGGATGTAAACTTTGACTTCTAACTTTGTAGAATCGTGTAATCATGTCTCAGAAAACAATTTTTGTTTGCTGGAGTATAAAAGTCCCCCATACAATATAGAGCAGGACTCAGAGCATACAATAAGATGTGCTAGTTTTTAACAACCCTGTGACCCAACAGAATAATGCAGTATGAGATGCCCCTAGCTGTAGAAGTAAAGTTGGCTTATCCAGGAAGTTAGTTAGCCACACCTGCTAATGTTTAGCTTACTTTTAATCAGTACCTTACACTCTTGTATTTTTGTGAAGAGTAGGCTACTTGGAAAATAATGACTATGCCTGCAGACTCTATTCATACAGTTACTCATTTTATCCAGAGAAGCTGAGGGAGTGAACAGATCAGGCAGCAGACACAAGAGGTCTCAGCTGCTCAGATATGCTGCTCTTTGGGGCAGGATGTCAATTCATGTATTACAAACAAGAAGCAGAAACCTGCCATAGTCACACATGTGGGATCTAGTGTTTAAGGGCTGTAGCTCAATATTTGAATAGATGTGGGCTTATTCAACACGTGGTCTCAACTAGCCACAAGGTTTATACAACTAACAAATTGTCCCACCACACCAAAACACACACAAGCCTGCCGAAATAATACCGACGTAGTAGTGTGTGGGTGATAGCACGGGCGCATTTATGAAACACAGAGACGCAGAGTCCCTGCGTTTATTTTCCGTTATTTATCTATTTTGGCACTTTCATCTGGTGGATGACAGTTATCATTGGTATAAGCGTATGCCCGTGTAAAGGTTGTGCAAGATACATGAGCACTGTTTAATCGCAAACCCTCTGCAAATACTGTTCACACACAGCCAGGCCCGGCCCTAACCAATTTGGTGCCCTAGGCAAGATTTCAGGTGGCCCCCCGTTGCATCGCCGTAAATTCCACTGCTAATGTATATACTCATAAGAAACGTAATAGCTTTGTCTTGGACATTCTTTTATTTAAATAAAGCAATTGCACATTCAAAATACTTAGAAAGAATTAAAGAAACAAATACAAAAAAATGAACTGAACATATGAAATACAATATAAATAGCTTACATAAAGTACCTATTAATACTCCCAAAATAAAAAGTGTAAACAAGTGACATTAACTTAAAAATACAATATAAATACGGCACTGTGCAAAATAAGATATTAAAGAAACGAGTAGGCACAAAAAAATACAAGGATTTAAATAAAAATAAAAAGATGATCTTACAAAGACCTCTAGTGGTGTTTTTGGTACTGCCGTAACTTAAAAACTACACCATCACCTCCTCAATCTCACATAACCTGCTACAGCTTTACTCTCCTGGTTTTTCTTGCAGCAAAGTCATCTACAACATCATCATATGACAACTGATTTGAGACCACATGGTTTATGCTTATAATGGCAAGTCCACTGAGACGTTCTTGCATCATAGTAGATCTCAGGTAA
>NW_018128054.1:773442-792266 GCF_001952655.1 Monopterus albus | reverse complement strand
TGACATAATCTTTACCGTAACATTACCTCTGTCTTTGTCGAGTTTTTCCTCCTCTTCTTTTCTTTTTTTCCTCCCCTGGGCACCAGACAGTTTGGGACGTTTTGACATGTTGAGCTTGTTGACCCATCAAAAAACGACCACCGTGTAGCAGGTGAAGTCGGATTATTTGGAAGAGAGGGGAGGCGTCTTAGGCAAGTAGGCTATATTATTATTATTATTACTACTACTACTACTACTTAGTAGGCTTTGCTGCTATGCAGTTAAATTAATGTGGTGGGCTTATTCTTTTCTGAAGTCTAGTTTTAAGAATAGTGGAAGTTACACTTTTTTTCTTCCTCCATTTCTGGCGCCCCCTGGATGTAGGCTCCCTTAGCATTTGCCCACACTGCCTATGCCACGGACCCTGCACACTTGTGATATCAAGTGAAGGCCCCCACAGTTACAGTAAACCACTCCCGCTCCTGGACTGGGCGTGCGTCAGGAGCGCAGGTGTGTATCCATTCCCAACAGACTGTCTGCTCAAGTGGTTCGCGCTGGAGATATAGACGGGAATAAGTTAAGGAAGTTTCCTGAGAGGTGAGTTTTTACCTGTGCTCAGGTGAGACCGGAAAGCTGACTGTCAAGGAGAGGCAGAGAAGGAGAGAGAGAGAGAGGAGCGCACAAAAAGAAACCACTTGGAAAAGTTACGGATGCCAACGTGCCCTTCACCCACACCGAGCAATCATCAGCTGGTTAGATCTTTATATTGAAATAATAAGAGGGAAGACGTCTGCAACTATGAAGAAATCTTCGTATACAGGTAGGCGCCTTTCCTTTAAAACCGTGTGACAGTCGTTAATATAGGATAAAGACGAGGCTGTAGTTGCAGCCTGATGATAGGAAAAGGGCCTGGTTTGTGAAATTGCATAATGGTGTGTGGGTGCATGTGATAAAGAGCTAGAAACAGAAAGGGCACTGACATAAATCCAGGTAAATATTTAACAGCACTGGGAATGAATACGTTTTTCATTGCCTGCTGCTCCCTCAACGAAGAGATGAACTGTTAAAAACTGCTCCTCTATTGAAATTCTCCTTTGCAAAACGGGCCCACACATGGATGATATGTGTGGGTGTGGTTATGAGGCATTGCTTGCAGGTATTGAGTCCAATGGCCAGATGATCTGTGAGGGGCTGTACAGATAGTTGAGCTTATTTTCAAGCAAATTGTGATTTTTTTTTTTATAGTTTGAGAAAATTAAACGTAACACTGGCCTGTTGTTGGCGTTTCTATCGTTGGTCGTTGGCGTTTATGAGGCAGTTGATTAATCCGTTTTGATTGACAGGTTTATAGTGCCTTTCTCATGCTCCTCCCCACTGATACACTGAAGAATGACTAGATTTATGCATCAAATCAACACACTGGTTAAGTTTATTCTTTGACTGCTTGGCTCTGATTGTGGTTATTGTGTAGCTGTATTTTATTAAATGTGGAGGAGAATTGATTGTAACTGGGGAAGAGACAGCTTGTGCTTATAAACAAAAATCACTGAGCACTGAATTCTGATGGACATCTGTCTTTCCCCTCTTGCTGCTGCTTACTGTCACTTCCATTTTCTTCTGAGCTTCCTCACCATCCTTCCCCTCTCTCTCTCTCTCCCCCCCTCTAAACTCAGGCTCCATTCGGTGAACACAACCTTATCCCCCGGAATGCCGGCTTTCACGACTCCTCTTCCCTAATTCTTTGTGTGATGGAGCACCCGACGGTTTTCCATCAGAGCCAAGTGCATGTTGGGTCATGCCGCCTTTTCTTCTTCTGTAAGCGTGTGTGTGTTCTCCCTCTGCTGTGTGACATGTGTGGAGCTGTCACATTCTTTGTCAAGGCTACACTTGGGGAATAGTTTAATAACAAAGCATTGTGTAGTCTGGTGTGTGTGTGTTGTTAAAGGCCGTCCTCTCTAACTCAGGGGTGTTTAGACAGGCATTAGAGATGTGCAGAGGTGACGTTGAGAGAGGAAGGTCGGCCTTTGTGTCAGCATGTGTGTGTCTGTTATATACACATGCTTTTTCAGACATATACACTAACACACACAAGCAGAGCAGATCGGTTTGAGTTTCTTAACCTTATGGATAGATAATGTGTGTGTATGTCATCTGTGGGGTGAGTGCATGTGTGTGTGACTGTGTTCACTCATGCAACCTTTCGCAGTTGAACTCTGCTCATGGAGCCGATCCCTGCCTTGTACACCACTCCCTCAACCCGTCGGGATCAATGAGTAACCTGTATGAATAACAGCCCACTCAACACACATACACAGTCATTATTTTCCAAGTACACTCCTCCTGGTATGTGCTTTTATGTCCTACTTAAAACACATGCATACACCGCTTGTCCCTGTGTGACAAATGCCTCTTTCCCCACTGCATTATGGCTTTTAGCCTGTGCACACTGGAGAATCAGCGAGGCTTTGATTCAACGTCTAAAGCTGTTGTTAAATAGTAACTTGAAAGTCAAGCTATAAACTATGTTGAGATAGATTTGCCCTGTCATCTATCAGATCATGATGGTAGTGTAACCCTCAATTAAGCTTAGTCTACTAGAAGCCTCTGAATAATGGGCTAATAAGATAGTGTAAAGTAGGGCCGAATGAGGAAGGAGCCAGACACGGAAAGCACCTTTTCTGCACTCTCTCTCCCTCTTCTGGGGGACCTCGCCAAGTGTCTCTCAACCCCCAATGCTGCACTATTGTAACACATGGATGTGGCAGCTGCAGTTGGCTAGTTGAAGTCAAAGTGTTTATTTGTCATATGCACAGTTAGGAAACGTGTTTCCCTGTACAATGAAATTCTTACTTTGCCGTCCACATGAATGCCATAGATAATTAAGTAACACAAAATCTAAGGCACTTTAAGCAGCAAATGCAGCAATATAATAAAAAATATATAAGAATATAATAGAAAATGTGTGCTGCATGGGAGCAGCATGTGCAGCAGTCATTGTGCAATTATGCATGTGCAAACTAAGAATGTAAACAGTACAACATGTATTTCCTGTTAATAAACTCCTCAGCTGTTTAGGAAGGTGTAACATCTGATGGTGAGTGAACTGATGACAACAAAAACTGAGAATGAAAACTGCTGCTGATAAGGCCAGAAGGCCAAAAACATTGTCTTCTTGCAGAATAAAGTGATTTCTTGCCATTCAGTGTGACCCGAATTTACGATTACCAGCTAAGAATTACAAGACTGCTTTTGTCCATTTGACTGAATCAAGCACCCGTTGCTTAAAAAATGACCAAGAATTACTCCTTTTCATTGTAAACTGCGTATATCTTTGTGAGTACAGGAAGTGTGAAAGGTGGAGCAACAATATTAAGGGGATTCTACATAATGATGACTCTTACTTTTAACACTTAAAAGTATGTTTTGATGCTAAAACTTTGTTCTTTTACTAAAGTACCATTTTGAATACAGGACTTTTACTTGTAACAGAGTTTACACTGTGGTATTGTTACTTGTATTTGTTCACCTCTGTACGCCACAGAGACAGCACAGCCCTTGCCACTGTTTGGCAGCATCGCCCTTGTCCTGTCATGACATGAAATTAATATTTGATTGCAACTAACAGTCTGTTAAGTGTTAGTGATTCATAGTGCTCCCAAATTAGGAAGGTAATGTGTTAGATGCCTGCAAGCAGTGCTGCTGGCCGCGTACAGAGCCTCGAGCTCATTTATCACAAAGAAGAATCCAAAACAACAGCTAGTGATAACATTATAACTGCCGGGAGTTGAATCAACCTTATTTGCATTGGCGACATTTTCTTTTTCCGTTTCAGATTTTATTTGTGCTCAGAAACAGTAATGCCAAAGTGACTAGATATAAGCGGTAAACATATAATTTAGATAATGATGATATACTGCAAGTATTTTTCTTTCATTTAGCCTGTGTTTTCATGCACACCTGTACAAGCACATGCACTGCTATGACATTGTTTATTTACACTTATGTCCTTCATGCAAACATGTAGATGCTAAATCCCTTAAAACCTTGGCTAACAAGAACTTTCTCTCACATTTCTGAACATGCACATATACACAACCCCTTACTTACTCAGGGGTTCACCTGTGACATGTACTGTACATCCTGGGGGAGGTCTGAACTCATAAAGCTCCATGGACTATTTAACTGACTATGCAGGTTTTAACAACCTCACAAGAAGAGAGGCTGATTCTTATCTGTCACACCAGTATTGTTTCACAGACTTCTGTGGTATCCTCTCCCATTAAAGCACTTTTATAGGATATGATTAGGGCTTGTGTTTGCATTGTGAAGAGTACAGAAAGGTGAGTGCGTGTCTGGAAAAGCAGTGCTGGTTTTAAGCGAATGTGGTGAGTGAGGAAGAGATTCATGTTGAAAGTACAGAGGTAGGAAAAGGTGTTGCCGGTTTGTACTTTTGGCGCCAGAACAACAGCTATTCATTTGGGAGGAGTGCAGTTTAGGGTCATGGCCAGTGTCTTTCCTCAACTTTATGTGCGCCCACATGTGCGTCAGTGTGTGTGCGTGTGTTGGTCTGTTCATTAAGAATGCATCCAGGTAAAAGCCTTATTTGGGCTGTAAAAACAATCTTGAAAAGTGGCTGTTTAAACCGTTCAGTCTGTCTCGCTTTCTGTCTTTCTGTCACGAACTCCCTCTCTCTCCACGAGCCTATCCTTTCCCAGCAATTTCACAGGCAGGGTTGTGAAAAACGGTGTTTGCATTATACCCTTAACATGTGTAATGAGCCCCATAAAAACACAGTGAATAAAAGGATGAGCAGAGAGACACGGGTGGGAGTCGGGGGGAGCAGTTTAACCTTTATGACCTTCACCATCATGATTTTGACTTAATAAACAAATTGTGGGCAGGTGATAACTGCCCATACTTAGGTTATCTTTAACATCCATAATATGATATATTTGTGTTGTTAAAATGAATTTACATCAGATTGTTCTGAGTTATTGGATCCTCAAAAGTTGGAGAGCATCAAAATCATTTCAGCATTTCAAATGTCTGTGTTAGGCTAATCTAGTGACCAGCTTGTTCGTCTGTGTCACAGACCTTCGCTGTTGTTCAGAAACAATTAAAAACACATCAGAGAAACACACTGCTGCACTGGGTGACATGTATCTTTATTACCAAACTCCGGTCCCCAGCGTGACGAGCTAGCAGAATGTAAACAAAGCAGAGAGCTCACACATGCACAGTTGCCTGTGATTCGTGCTGACTTATGGCTGCTCGGAGCCTTTGGGGCAACACAGTAGGGTCTGGGGTTTCCTAATGAATGTGTTTTTAACTGTTTTTGAACAACAATGGGGTTCTATCACACAGACTAACAAGCTGGTCCAGCACTGACAGACAATAACCATGAATACAGGCAATTTATTGTCGGTTATAGTCTCTGCAGAAAATGTCTCATCTCACAGAATATATTGTAATATTGCACATTTTCTCTGTATAATATTGCTTTGTATCAGGTTTGATCTCTCTTAGGCTCCTTTGTTGTTGTGTTGTTGTGTTATATATAATAGTTTTAATGTATTTATGTTCACACCTGCCCTGTGTTGCCTTTTTTGGTAGTCTCTCTTTCAAAAGAGATCATGTATTTCAGTAGATTTTCCTTGATAAATAAAAGCTAAATAAATAAACCTGGTTAACAAACCCCACAAAAAGTCAAGTAAAAGTGACAACTTTGTGTCAAACAAATGATCACTACTGGATATAACAGACGACAGGGTTCGGTGATATCATTATACCTGTGGGCACGAAATGACAACAGTTAATATTAAATAGGTTTTAAAAAACTGCTCTTGTTGTAGCTACGCTGAAACAATACCTGCCACACAGGCGATTCAGGTTTTAATCAAAACACCACCTAGCCCCAAAGGGAAGGGTGGAAATGAACGAGGATGGGACGAAGCGGAGGGAAAGATAAGAGGGAGATAAAGATCCTTCACCTCCTCTGCCCTCCCACTCAAACGCAAATGGCATGGCCTACTTTTGCAAATACAAAAATCACAGACAGTTGTGTGTTCAAAAGAGACAGAGCATGCATTATAGTGTATGTTTTGTAACTCACCCTTAGTGTGTGTGTGTGTGTGTGTCTGCAGGCACAGTGTGCAAGATTGCTCTAGTGTTTCAAGTGTGTTACAGTGCTAGTGCTGTCCCCTCTGTTTACCTTCTCCAGGCATCTGAGACCAATAACCATCCAGCTGATATGTTTGTCCAGGCACAGTCATGTTGCACACGCACGCACACAAAGACACACAGCACTGCAACCGACATCAGTCAGTTGAGGCCTACGGTAGATGTGCAGTCAGCCATGCATTTAGTTTGGTATACGACTTACAGCACTGCCACTGTAGCTTTATTCCACTCATATAAACACTGGTTTTATTCTTTCACTCTTTTCATGTATCATGTGCCGTGTAATGACCTCAGCTGTACATAGCAGCGGCATGAGGCAAATATGACCTGAGATCACTACAACTTCCCTTTGAAAGGGAAAATAGTCATTGATCACAGTCTGGGAATTTTTATGAACCCTGCTGAAGTAGTGATCTGTGTTGTGTATTTATTTAGCTCCAGACAAGACTGAGCAGGCGAGTGAATTATATACAGCCACAAACTGTGCACACAGACACACACACAAGTACACACACTTTAGTGGTAACATACAGTTTTACTTTGACGGTGTCATTGTTGTAGTTTGTATTGATGTGGAATTATATCACTCCAGTGCAGGATATCGTCTTGTCAACACATCGATTTCTGTGGCACGTTACTTTGTTGCATTGGTGAAATTTGTTTGCTTTGATTGAAGCTCTTTGTGTGCGTGGTTGTGTGTGTTCAGCTCATCTCTCTTAAGATGTAGTCCCAGGAGGAAGAGTAAATAGGCACAGACATGCTTTTTGGCTGCAAGGCTTGATATACTTGACTGGCCTTTATTTGTTCTGTCATTATCCATACACTTAAGCCTCTGAAACACACCTAGTTGTGTACATACTCATATAATAGACCGATGATGTCATCCCATGGCTCACGGCAGATGAATTATTTACACTCTTGGAAGTTAAAGGATTGATTCTTTGAGTGCTGCACCGCTGACAATCTAAACACCCAGCTTGTTATTTACAAAAAAAAAAAATCTGACTTCAGGTTTCATCTCTGCCAGAAGCAGTTCTGTTACTGACAGTTACATTAAGTTTACGTTGATACTGTGAGACAGTTTCTAGTAACTATTGAGGGTAATGAGCAGCATTTCCTCAACTAGGCAAGTACTGATTTCTTATCTTTTTGCATGTTTGTCACACTGTAATGTTTCAGATCGTCAAACAAATTTATATATTAGTCAAAGATAACACAAGTAAACACATCATGCAGTTTTTAAATGAAGGTTTTTATTATTAAGGGAAAACAAAATCCAAAACTATATAGCCCTGTGTGAACAAGTGTTTGCCCCCCTGTCAAAACACTGGTTTATCGCACCTGAGTTCAATTTCTCTAGCCACACCCAGGCCTGATTACTGCCACACCTGTTCGCAATCAAGAAATCACTTAAATAGGACCTGCCTGACAAAGTGAAGTAGACCAAAAGATCCTCAAAAGCTAGACATCATGCCGAGATCCAAAGAAATTCAAAACCAAATGAGAAAGAGAATAATTGAGCTCTATCAGTTTGGAAAAGGTTATAAAGCCATTTCTAAAGCTTTGGGACTGCAGCGAACCACAGTGAGAGCCATTATCCACAAATGGCGAAAACATGGAACAGTGGAGAACCTTCCCAGGAGTGGCCGGCCGACCAAGATTACCCCAAGAGCGCAGCGACAACTCATCCAAGAGGTCACAAAAGACCCCACAACAACATCCAAAGAACTGCAGGCCTCACTTGCCTCAGTTAAGGTGAGTGTTCATGACTCCACCATAAGAAAGAGACTGGGCAAAAATGGTTTGCATGGCAGAGTTCCAAGACGAAAACCACTGCTGAGCAAAAAGAACATAAAGGCTCGTCTCAGTTTTGCCAGAAAACATCTTGATGATCCCCAAGACTTTTGGGATAATACTCTGTGGACAGACGAGACAAAAGTTGAACTTTTTGGAAGGTGTGTGTCCCATTATGTGTGGCGTATATGTAACACCGCATTTCAGAAAAAGAACATCATACCAACAGTAAAATATGGTGGTGGTCGTGTGATGGTCTGGGGCTGTTTTGCTGCTTCAGGCCCTGGAAGACATGCTGTGATAAGTGGAACCATGAATTCTGCTGTGTACGAAAATATCCTGAAGGAGAATGTCCGGCCATCCGTTTGTGACCTCAAGCTGAAGCGAACTTGGGTTCTGCAGCAGGACAGTGATCCAAAGCACACCAGCAAGTCCACTTCTGAATGGCTGAAGAAAAACAAAATGAAGACTTTGGAGTGGCCTAGTCACAGTCCTGACCTGAATCCAATTGAGATGCTGTGGCATGACCTTAAAAAGGCAGTTCATGCCCGAAAACCTTCCAATGTGGCTGACTTACAACAATTCTGCCAAGATGAGTGGGCCAAAATTCCTCCACAGCGCTGTAAAAGACTCATGGCAAGTTATCGAAAACGCTTGATTGCAGTTGTTGCTGCTAAGGGTGGCCCAACCAGTTCTTAGGTTTAGGGGGCAAACACTTGTTCACACAGGGCTTTGTAGTTTTGGATTTTGTTTTCCCTTAATAATAAAAACCTTCATTTAAAAACTGCATGATGTGTTTACTTGTGTTATCGTTGACTAATATTTAAATTTGTTTGATGATCTGAAACATTACAGTGTGACAAACATGCAAAAAGATAAGAAATCAGTAAGGGGGCAAATACTTTTTCACACCACTGTATATTGTCTACTATATGTATTTTGCTCACGCTCTTCATCCCAGCTCCGTTCCTGCCTTGTGCCCCGTGTCTTATCTTCCCAGCCGATATCGCTTCTCCGGACCACGGACCTCCTCATCTCCACATCACTCGGTTCACCTGGTAGATGTGCACCCAGTTCTGCTCTGTATTCCTTCACCTGGTTGTACACATATTTATCATCACTGTAAATAAATAGAGCACTTCTTGCACCGAAGTCAGCTACCTGGGTACGTGATTTTTTACTCGCTCACCTCCCTACCAGAGCGTTCCTAACACTTTAGTTTAATCTGTGTTATTCTCTAGTTGAAAATTGGTCTTAACTTGTTTTGTAGGAGTTCAGACATTCTGACTAAAAGGGCGTGAACTTTTGCCATCATTTTGACATTAAAATGTTTTTTGTTTCAGTGCTTTGACAAGGTGCTGTGCTGAGTTTGCTTCTGTAGTCAGGTTATTCTGACCTGAACACACACACACACACAGACCTGTTTATTTTACAGCAATATTCTTATCTTTATATGACATAAATTCAAAATAATGAGAGTATCTCCACTTGTCAAAGCTTTCAGCCTCCTCTGCTAATTGTATTCACAGTTTTCCCTCCTGCAGAAGGTGCAGAGGCTGTTGCATGCCAGAGGAATGAAAATACATTTTCCTTAAAGACTCATAAAATACACATTATTGTATGCTTTACTTTAATGTA
The DNA here is from genome assembly GCF_001952655.1 of Monopterus albus. Taxonomy (NCBI): domain Eukaryota; kingdom Metazoa; phylum Chordata; class Actinopteri; order Synbranchiformes; family Synbranchidae; genus Monopterus; species Monopterus albus. Next base: position 782,675 of record NW_018128054.1, on the reverse strand, counting down.
TTCCACAGATTATTCTGTCATACGTTGGATGTAACATCGTATCGGTAACTGTGTTACTAGTGAGAATAATATTGAAACATTAAGCCTGATTTATGGTTCTGCATTGACTCTACACCGTAGGTACGACGTAGGTAACGTGTAGTCTCATACCCTACGCCATAGCTCACATGCACCTCTCCAGAAATGTGACTACAAACTCACCGGTGTCAGTAAGTGGTGACAAAATGCAACACAGCTGCATAGAACCCCCGCCGCCAACTAGTGTTTTGTTGGTGTAATTGCAGAGCAACACAGACACACCAGCGCACAAGTATAAATGCTCAGGCTCTGCATAGATTCAATGCAGAACCATAAAGCTTTACACTGACACTGCACACGGCTAGCACGGATAAATGTGCATCTGAGGCTTAGCTGTGTTTGATTCACTTCTCCATCATGCAGTCGCTGGTGACCACAAAATAGGACACACACAATTATTAGATTTTACTCATTAGTTCTTTTGTCTTTGTCTCTATTTACAGTGAGAGCGTCCAGCACTCGAGCAAGAAAAACAGAAAAAGATGGATCTGGCATCACCAGCCCCAGTAAGTAGATGGCACCCACCTGCACCTTTTTTAATCGCTGTCTATTCATACCTACATACATACTCTACATGTATCCATAATGAGTCCATCCACTCACCCATGTATGTTTATCTGCCATCCATCTATGCACTGCCTTTACCAGCTTCCATTTAATCACTCACTATTCCTGTAAAGAGTTACATAAGTCAGTGTCACTGACCTTCTGCAGAGGGATGAGGCGCCACTGAGGGCAGAACAGGTACTGTTTCCTGTCCAGATAACTGACAGGCTAGCAGGTCAACAGCAGATCGCAGATACAGTGATAAAAATTGTTTCAGAGGAAGGGGAATGGCAAACATTTTAACGACGTGGCTGACGCTCACCACTGAGACACCTTCTCCCAGTGGGAAGAGCAAATGCCTTCTGCCTATTCAGCAAGGAGAGGAGGACTGATGCACACACACTCGGTTTACACACACAGAGTGTATAAAGTATGTGCCACCTGAGCGGTCGTGTATCACCAAATGAAATCAACCTGTGACTTGCAACATGAAATCATTTCTTTTTGTGTTTATTTTGACACAAAAGGAAATGATTTGTTGTTTTTAACTAAAAAGCATAAGCATGTAGGAGGCATGTTACTCTTTCACATTTACCTCTATGTTGACTCAGCTGTGAAGTGTGAAGTGACATCATACCACAGAGAGCTGAACGGCAGTGAGACGGACATTCTAGCAGTGCATTGCGGTTATGTGCATACACCTTCAGTACATGTGGCCACAGATGATATTTGAGTGTGTGTATCAGTGCAAGTGTATTGTGAAACTATGGACAGTCTTTAAAACAAAACTAATGGGCAAGCACAGAACATAAAGACATTTTGAGGGCAAGTGAAGACAGCAACACGAGTGCAATCAATAATCTGAGGACACTAGAAATTCACGTTAGGTTTGCGTAACATTTTCAGTGCTGCACGCTGTCTGTTCTGGGTGTTTATTTGAAATGTGCTGCAGCATCAGAAGTAAAGTGTTTATTTTGAACACAGAATAAAGTTGATGAGGTACCACATCAAATAATGTGCTGCTGTATTGTTTTCAATGCAACACAGGGCGCAGATGAGTTACAAATCACTATTTTCAGATTTTAGATCTTGACTTTACAAACCGTCCCAACTTTTCTGATTTGTATTTGATTTTTTCTGATTGTAAAACTGAGAACAGAACAATTTCCATGTGATTTCACCTGGAAGTACAACATCTTCTGAATATGCCAGATAGCCTGGAGAAACTTGTATATTTTTAACAGAGATGTGTGCAGTGATGAGGAATGCAGTATTCTTTAAATTGCTAAAATGTGTTCCACTTTTTATTGCATTTGACATGTGTGCCCTCTTCTCCTGCAACAGGCTAATGGCACCACACTGGATAAATGGTGCCACCAGCTGTTTATCTCTGGGAGCCTACTTCTAATGTTTACATAATAGTAGTCATTTTCTTTTGCTGATTTTCTTGAAATTTGGTTAAAATTTGTGCTATGCTTCCACAGAAACCCATTTCCCATGTTTTAATTCTATGTTTGTGCGTGTGTTGAGTTTGTTCTGTTTCATTTCTGGCAGCTTGTCTTTGTTGGCTTCAGACCATCTTGAGCTCTTGAGCCACTGTGTTTTACTATCTGTGGACCAGAGTGACAGACAAACAAGATACACAGTCATGTACATACACATGCACACACACAAGCCTGCTGACAGACAACAGGCAGATGCAGATATGCAAATAAGGGGGAAGTGCTTAAGGCTGAGGATAAGGCCCTGCACGACAGCAGACCTCCCTGATGTTAATGCAGTTGCCACAGGCTGTGTGTATGTGTGTGTGTGTGTAACTATTATTATTCAGATTATAGTGACTGAAACCTGTTTACACACTCCCATTCTGGGGACACACACTAAATATTATTGTGATGTTTTGGTGTAAAGGTCAGGCCAAGTAGTGGTTATGTCAAAGTGTTAGTTGGTGGAAACTTCTCATGAGAAATGAAAGCCAACACTTGTGTGTGTGTGCGTGTATGTGTGTGTGTGTGCGTTGGCATTTGGTTGAAGATGCCCCACACAAAGCATCCACCAACAGGGCAGATTTATGAGCTGGCCTGCAGTAGTGTGAGAGGGTACTTTACTGTAACCTGCCCACACAAACACATGCATACACACACAGGCCTACTCAAATAGTTTACTTAAGTAATAGTAACAATACCACAATGTACACAGATATAAGTAAATGTCCTGCATCCACAGTGTTACTTAAGTAGAAATACAAAAGTATTGGCATCAAAATATACTTAAAGTGCCAAAAGTAGAAGTACTCATTATGCGAAATCACACATTTCACATTAATATATATTAAATAATTGGATTATTATTATTGATGTATTACTGTGAACATCACATTTAATGCTGCATCTGGTAAATGTGGAGCTCATGTTAACTATATTATATCCTTATAATTTGAAGTACTGCTGGGTATTTTGTGAATTTCCCACCAGGGGTCAATAAAGGGTCAGTAAAGTCACATGATTATATTGTTTTTGTATAGTTAATCTCATTCTGAACAGTAACTAGTTATCAAATAAATGTAGTGGAGATAAATGCACGATATTTGCTTCTAAAATGTAGTGAAGTCAAAGTATGAAGTAGCAGAAAATGAAAATACTCAAAGTACAAAGACCTCAAAATTGTACTTAAGTACCGTACTTGAGTTAATGTACTTAATCACTTTCTACCACTGCAGATTACCTCTCAAGACTGTGCATCTTAATGCCGAGCCTCCTCATGCTTCCTCCTAGGCTTGTAAAGTGTGTGCTCTTACTGTAAATTAGCGAGCAACAGTTACATATTCTGGCCATTAGGAGCCACCAATGTGCTTATTTAATCATCCAATGCATCACATTTTGACATGTGACAGATATATACAGATACACACAATAAATATTAGCATGAATCCAGAGAAATATGGTACACACGGGTTAACATACAATACACAAGGTCACTGGAGCGCTGTGTGTCGCACCAGCCAGCGGAGGGACACGTCTGAGTGTGTCTGATCTTTCTGTAAGAGCTCAGATGTTTGCCGTGGGACCTCCTGACCCCCAGCACAGTGTGAGGGACATGCCAAAGGTCAGAGGTCATCTGAGTTTCCTGAATGAAGAAACCAAGCACATTTTAGAGCAAGAGATGGGTTTTCACTGATCAAGTCTCGGTCAATCGAGGCTGCAGTACCGACACACAAGCAACAATATAAGTGAGCTGGCAGAAGAGTTATTTCTGGTTATTTTAGTCACATGTCACATGGTGGAGCTAATGGTTTCTTTTCTCAAGATACAATGCTGCTTCAGTCTTTTGGTGTGACATGAAGAAAGAGAGGGTCGAGAGCAACATATGATCAGCACATGGCGATGTCGTAATTCTGGATTCATCAGCAAGACACACTGAAGGAATCAAACCAGGGAGAGGGAGAGAGAACAGAGAGCCTGAAAGGAAAGAGAAGAGGGACAGAAAGCAGGAGGGAGGGATCGAGGGATGAGAGGGAAGTCCAAAAAAAGACAGACAGAGATAGAGTGAGTGAGAGAGAGAGAGAGGGAGAGGGAGAGGGAGTGGAGTCCAGGAGCAGACACTACATGTGGCTGTGGAGGGAGTGATCTGGTTATGGAGGGGGACAAATTCTCAGGTAAGACCAACTCTCCAGCCCAGCTGAGGAGAAGCTTCTCTGCTGAGTGGAAAGCAGATTGTTCAGATTCTTCAGTCATTTTTTCTGTCATCTAGTATCTTTTCTGTACAAGCCTGCCTTCATTTTCCTCTCTGTGGTATTTTCCACTCTCTCATTCTGTGCTCTTTGCTGACTGCATGTTTTCTTTGGGGTTTGGAGCTGGGAGCTCTGCAGAGTTTGTATAACTGCATCATGGCCCTGTTTTAGTTTATCTGTCCTTATCTGTTCTGGGGCTTTTTGCAGACTTCTCTGTCTCTGTTTGTGCCCACCTTCTCCACCCCCCACCTCCTTCTGTCCCATATCCCAGTTAAATGTTTACAGGTTGATGTAAAGTCACCGTCTCATTTTCGTTTCTGTGAGCCTGTATTTTCATGTAGTCGTTTTAATGTTCACTGCATGGAAATAGAATATTTACAGCTGAAAAAAAAAAACTGTCTGAAGAGTTGATTCTGTGTTGAAGTGACACAGGAACAGCACTTACTGTATTTCTTAGACATTCTCTCATCTCTGTCTCTTTTTAGCCATCTGCATTCTCCTATTCTTCTTTGGTGTGAAAACAGGAAAGAGCACTGTTTGAACAGTACTACTCTTGTCCCTCGTGGCTCTGATCCCACTTCGGCCATTAGTCAGTCCCCCCTTTAGCTAACAGGACAGAGAAAGCCCTGCCTCAGTCCACTAGCAAAGTACGGCCAACTTTGCCAGTAAAAATTCCTCCTTTTTCCAAACTGTCTCTCTGACTGTTGGATGCGGTGAATAGCATGCATATTAAATTGATAACAATTTGTCTGTGTCTGTGAGTCAGAGAGAGTGTGACTGCTATACACTGTGCTAAAGTCATCAGTGAGGCAATGCCGCTGCTTCGTAATGGTATTTTTATGAGTGTTGTAAAACAAAGTTAACTGGTATGAAAAATCCTTCTCTGGAGTCGACATGGTGAAATGACTGGAGCAGCACTTGTTATTCTTTGTGTGTGTGTGTGTGTGTGTGTGTGTGTGTAAGACCCACACCTCCATGGTGTGTGAAATCTGGATGCAGGTGAGATCACTGACTAAGTGTGTGTGCATGATGGAGGTATCACCCTCCCGCCTCTCTCTCTGTTTCTCTCGCTTGCTCATTGTGGCCCCAGGTCTCCAGGTGTTCCCTCCAGGGAGCTATAACAGCTTCAGCGGGACATACTTGGTGTAGGTTTTTGTTATGTGTGAATGTTAACTGGACTATTTATGTTTTCATACTGTTGTGTATTGGTCTTTGTGTGATTTCTTTTCACATTACTATAAGGGTACACAAATAGAAGGTATTGCTGTTTAAATAATTGTATCTACTGCCTTCTACTGGCTCACCATGTCATAGGACATATGTCATGAGTATTTCTCTTCTACTTTGGCCAAATCAATCCACTACACATCTTGCTATTGTTCTTCCCCTTCTGGTGTTGATGCTGATTTCCAAGTCTCTTTGTTTCCTGTGTTTTCTTCCCACATGAATCAGCAGTGATGCTGCTCTCAACGGAAACTGTCCATCAGCCACACAGAGGCTGTGAATGGAGTATAAACAGGCTGACGAATCCCATTCAGCCACAGTGAGGTCAGCTGAAGGTGCTTGATGAAAGTCAGTATGACAGCCACAGTCAGCTCAGACTGAAAACTCATGCTCTGACTCACAGCCTCATCCAGTTTAGCTGACTACCTCAAACTAAGCTTTTGATAAAGTCACTGAAATACATCTGTTATCTTGAGCCGTGTGTTCAAAGTTGCCTGTTGGATATGTAATGCACACTCCCCCGACAAGGTGGAGGTGCTGAGTAGACTCAGTCAAGCTATTTTTATGTCAACCTTTAAGCCAAGAAAAGGGAGTAAGTGTTGTTTGGCTGTTTCCGGTATGGTCATCTCTGTCACAGCTGACTTGCTCTGAGCATCACTCTGTACAGATTTTAAGGAGAGGAATTTTATTGAAGGAAACTGCAGCCATGTTCCTTCCTTGTTAGACAAGATTGGTATTGTTGGCTGAGTTGCCATGGAAACATACTGAGCAGAACAATATGTGAGTACAGCAGGAGTGGCGACAACAATGGTGTCTTGTTGACGTACTAAACACTGTTATTACCAGCTGGAAAGATGGAGTGGTTGGGAGAGACAGAGAGAGAGAGAGAGAGGCCTACTGAGAGTAATCTTTGCTGGAGGGCAGCTGCTCTTTCAATTTACCAAGCCATTCCACCCCATGTATGAGGGAACACACACACATGCGTGCAGCTTCATGTGTGCAGACAGTCAACACACTTACCCACGCACACAAGCAGCACTTTCTGCAAAAGAAAACCACTGAGTAAAAAGCAAACGAGGGGCTACGCCAGCGTGCGTTCATGCAGTGCACTCGAGCCGTGCTTCCAACAGGTGCTGTGTTTGATTAAAGTTAGCTGAGCCTGGCTGGGTGCTGTAGTCTGAGGGCAGCTGTTGCCACAGCTGTGCATATTAACTCAGAGCTACTTCACCATCTCAATTCTGGGGTCACTCATGTGGCCCCAGAGTGCAGAATATAAACTGTCTGACCCGCGGCACACACTTCACTATGTTTACAGTTCTCCAAATTACACAGACTTTTACATTAGGGTTGTTTCTGTAACTGTACGCCTTTATCATCTTCACCATATTGCACGGTCAGAGATGCTCACTGTAGTGATTGATGCTCTGATTGATGTTTACACTACCAGTGCAGCAGATTGCATTTCTGCTGATTCTCCTTCTTTGTCTCTCTCACACATCAGTGAGAAAATTTCCATTTGAGTCATGGGGTTTAAGTGTCACTTTGCACCTCACTTTGCTCTCTTCCCTTTTCTACCTGGGGAGGGAGCTGGCATACCTTTCCCCTCCTTTCAGCTCTCCTTCTTGTCTTGTCTGTCCATCTCTCCTCTCCTAAGCCAGGTAGAGCTGCTTATTATGGCTGTTGCCATGTAAACAGAGGGGCTGTAACTAGCTAGTCACATCCAAAACATACACGCATGGACAGTCGATCCAAGCAATGCACACACATGCCAACAGACAACAGAGTTTACTGCTTCCAGATGACTAGTTTGCTACAGCTTGACTCACGGCTGAGTTGTCTGCATCACATCTGAAATGACACTGACCAACATTCATGATGCAGAACTGTCATATACTTGCCATACTTACGTTGCCTGTAACACAACCTTTTGCAGATAAACTGTAGTTACTAAAATGATGCAGTCTTTTAAATGACCTCCTGAAAAGCTTTTTTAATACAAACTTCTCACCTATACAAATATTTAGTCTTAATACTGACACAGTTATTTACTAAGTCTTCACTGCCTTTATTTCTACCCAGACATTTTTCTCTTTTTGCTTCCTGTGTGGTGTTGAAAGCTGAATGAAGTCTTCAAGGAGAGATCAGTTTTCATCTTTGGAACAAGTGGCTCCTATTCATTTTATGGTATTTCAACCATTACATTATTAACTATAAAAATAAGGATGTCTTATTGTGTGAGGTTACCGCTGATGTAGCAGTAGCTATAAATAAAATTGTCCGGGTGTATCCATACATCCCACTGGCCAGTGTGGGTTTGGCTGCCATTGAAACATTTCTTGTAACTACATCTCAGATTCCAGAGATCGCAGGATGCCTGTCCACTGGCACAAGGCGAACTACAGGGGAGGGGGCAGACTGGCGCCAAGGCGTGCGGACCCGTTGGTGTGTGTGTGTGTGTGTGTGTGTGTGTGTGTGTGTGTGCATGCATCCGCACATGTTTGTGAATGCGGTGATTGACTGCTGACATTTGCAACCTGCTGTTGCCTTGGCATTGCCCAAGCAACTGCCACGCCGGCCTGGCATTCGTTTATAGAAGTGATCCTCGTCTGCTCCTCTCGATTGCAGGGTCCACTTTAGAGTAGTGGCGGTCTGGGTTTCTTTAAGCAGCCGTCTCTGTTTCTCTTCATCTGTACACCGTGGTGCAACATAACACCAGCAGCTGCCTGTTGAAATACATTACAGTACACAAGTGTGCAGAACGCCTGTGGCCACAACAGCTTCATCATCAGCATTTGAGATGCGTTAATTAGCATCTTTTTTAAAACTACAATTAGACACTATAACAAATTTACAGACAAATAAATCTCCTTGTGATGAATTCACACTTGGGATTATGATGCCCAGCTTTACTACTTGGCATTTTTCTTACATCTCACAATTCATCATCAGCAATGACAAAGAGTGCATGCATGTTCATAATTTTGCATGCATCTGCCCTACATATATTTGTTGTCTGTGTGTGTGCACATGCAGCTGTTCTGTTTTCCAGATCAGGTTACTGTACTGTACACTAGTGAAACTCCTACCACTAACACAGTAGCCTCACATGTTTTATTTACAGGAGCAACGCTGACCTCTGCTGGAGGAAATGACACATTGTGTGAGTCATACTTAAGGAAACACAACTCAAGTATGCTCTTAAGAACAGTGAATAGGTGTGTGTGTATCTGGATAATGCTAAACATGATGCTTGTTTCATGCCTGGCATCCTAGGCACCCTGTCCTTTTTAAAGTTGCTGGCACAAGTCCAATTTTCATGTTAGCTAAAAATATTCATTGGCATTAAGAGTGTTTTCTCACATGCACTGCAGGTTTCATAGTTTGCATGGTTCAAATAGTGAGGGCATGTGGTGTAAGATTAATCTCAGATGGTGGATTTTGGTACAGTAAAGATTCGCATTGTTTTAGAAATCTGTTAGTGTGCACTTGCGCGCTCCAACACATCTGCGTTTATAAGAAAGTAATTGACAGTAACCTTTCCAGACATGCCAGAGTTCAGTCCCAAACAAGTTAAGAAAAATAACACATGGGACATTTTTCCTGTCGCTTTACAGCCTGAAACCATGTGAGAGGAGAGTCTCCTAGCACAACCCCC
>NW_018128054.1:752642-767470 GCF_001952655.1 Monopterus albus | reverse complement strand
CCCGCCCCCCCCCCCCCCCCCCCCTTCCCCAGTCCCACTCCCTTTGTGTTTACTAAGACCATGGACAAGTTGTGAGTGTGCTTGATTATAAAATACTGACACGCTTTCACCGGACAACTATACATGCAGATATAGAACACCCTGACTGCTACACACCCACACTGACCAACGCCCCTGTCCACCGTCCCCCTGCCACTCCTACACACAGAGGCCGATTCACATGGCTGTTAACCCATTAGGCTACTTATTTATTGATGTGCGCCTCCAGAGCGATGGACAAAACCGCTAACCACCTCTGTGAGCCTGCCCTGACCATATTAGTCCATAATATGTCTCTGTCTGCGCTCGAGATTGATTTTTCTACCTACTTTAGCTTTTCATTCCATCTACCCTAAGACTGAATGAAGAATTATCTTTTTTCTATGTGACTGCACTTATTTATGTTTATATGATGCTGATGTTGCATCTGTGACACAGTAGGGCTTTTAAAAAATCTCAGTGTTTCATCAGTTGCACAGAATGTGTTAGTCATGTCATTGAGTCTATAGGAAGTGTGTTTTGAATGTTAGCATAGACGTAATCTGACCAACCCAGGCAAAAATGAGAGCTTTTACAGAAAAGAGCCAGTCTGAGTGGACAGCTGGAGAAAGGGAGGGAAGTATGGAGGGAAGGAGAAAGGGTGGGGCGGGGGGGTTCAAGCAGGCTACAGGGAGAGAAGGAGGGTGGGGGGTTGTCATTGCTCGCTCATTCCAAGTTCTGGAAGTTCAGAAGGAGGAGAAGAGAAAAATAAGTTGCTGCTTTAAGAAAGAGAGGAGCGATAGAGAGAGGGTTTGGATCAGTGAGCTGCTCAACTCTTGTGTTTTTTTCCTTCCCCTCTTTGTCTTGCACGGACTCCTAATTTGGGATTTGTTTAAAAGCAGGACTGCGCCTCAGGAAGACTTTTCCTTGCTGGGGAAAGGGAACCTTGCTCCCTTTTCTCTGACATTAAACACACACGCACATACACACTTGTGGCCAAAATGTCTGACTCCACTGTCAACGCTCACTTGGAAGGGATCATATCAGACTTTGAAGGTTAGTTTCTTTTTTTTCTTACACTTTGCTGCTCCACTGCTTTTCTTGTTTTTGTCACTCTGTGGTGTGCAGCACCTTCTAACCCAGCCATGAGGACACTATAGAAAGTTTCCACATGTCTAATTGAACCCGAGTAGATCAGGGAAAATGGAGAGTGTGACGAGGTTGTTGACATCTGTGGTGAGCTACGGTGTAGCTCTTTAACTTTTGTTGGGATGCACGAGAGCATGTTTGATATGGTTGTCATGTGGGTATCTGCATCTGTGATGTTGCAGCATGTGTCAAAGAACACTTTCAGGAGAGAGTGTGCAACAGATGAATCCTCCAATTAGAGCCACCTGCATCATGGAGAAACCTTGTACTGTATGTGTGTTTGTATAATGTATGCTGAGCACTTGGGAGTCACGATCTGACCATACAGCTGTGAGGGGAACACCTGGTCCACCTCCCCCCTCTACTCGTTCTTCTTTTTTTTTTACTCTCTCTGCCCCTGGCCTGCAGATTCCCTTTGTCATCCCTCTTCTCCCACTCCCATTCCTCATCCTCCGGCTGTGCTTCCCCTTTTCCTCTCTCAGCAGCTCATCCATCCTCAGCTACTCTCACCTTGGCCTAAAGTGCTAGAGGGTGCGAGGAGGGTGGGTGGAGGTTGATGGCCTGTCTATCTCACTGTCTGTCTCCTGTCACTCACAAACACATAACCATTAGGAAGGCATCCACACTTGTCCGGAGCTGCTCCTCCGTCAACACCAGTTTGCTTGTGGTATGTATGGTGAATCTCTCTGCCTCCTTCTCCCTCTCTGCTTGTCTCTAGGCTTACACAGGGCAACAGAGCAGAAAGATAAGGGGCGCTCAGAAAAGAGAGAAGTGTGTGCCTTAAACTGTGGCTCAACATCCTGCTTGTAGACATTGCTCTTGTGTAAAACCGGAATAATGGCCGACAGTTGTGATTGTCAGCGGTGTGTGTTGGCTCTGGTTGGGCTGAGAGTGTGGTAATACCTTTGTATCACCACCAAGCACTATGATGTATGAGCTTGTGTGGTTCAGTGAATACAGCACGGCACAGATGCAGCAGGGCTGTGAGTCCTATACCCAGCCAACAAGCCAATAAGAATCAGTGTTTGAAAGTTATAAGTCCTCACTTTATTGTAACTGAGTAGCTTTGTCATGAACTTTTTTTGGAGGGTGTCTTTTAAATCAGTAAATCCACTTTCACTGCAATCACATTATGGAGTAACAGTATGTGTACTAATACACCAACAGGCCTCACTGCTCACATGTTTGTCATCTGATTACACTGATTACAAATATAGCCACATCATAAACATGTTAAATGAGTGGAGCTCTTAAAAAACACCACAGAAAATAGGGATCATTTTGATGTAACGCTATCCATAATCTGTACAGTAACTGTATGAATGAAAGAGCATTTTACCGTGTTAGTAGTTGGACTCCAAGTGTGATTCATTGCATTCTTCCTTTAACTGATGACACCAGCGAGAAGCTGAGAGAGACAGAGGACAGGATTTTCTTGCCCATGAGGCCAATGATCTCAGCTGTGACCTTAGCCTCACAATCACAGAGATCATTGACCACTGGACCTCCCCCGAGCAGAACAAACACATAAACTTGCACACTTTTCCTACAGCGTCATTTGGTAAAAGTGGTCTGTTCGCTCTTTTCTCTTGCACATGGTCGTTCTCAGAATAAAGATATCACTATTGGCCAAATATGAACCAGTTGATTCCCATTTCAAACGATAACGGCTGTCTTTCTTTACTTGATCTTTTTCCCTCTGTCTTTCTCTCTGTATGTCTAAGCTACGTGGTAAGGGCATTCACTAGCCCAATCAGAGGAAATTCCACAGGAGCAGATTTCTGTGGTGGGTGAAAATATTTGACCAGGCAGTGGAGGAACCCAGCCTCACAGACGGAGCTTGCGCATTTGACAGCTGTGCTCAGCATTATCAGGCCAATCTATACTCACCAGCTAGGGCAGGTTTCCTGCTAATGACGCCAACAAGGTTGGTGCTACTGGGAAGTTCCATGGGTCACTGGAACACAGCAGGGCTTTGTTAGGCTTTAAAGGCACTCTTTGCTGTTTTTCTCCTGTTGGAATCGTGCACTGATGCCAAGACCCTGCACAGCCCCAGAGTTATCAACAGACACCATAATATGGCTAAAAAATAGCCTGTGATGAAAGGTTTTGTTATGTAAATGTTTTTTTTTCTGCAGAAGCTGGAAGGTGTCTTTGACAAGTGTAACAGAGAAAGGGTTAAGCTTTGAGCCAACTTAAGGGCCAAATGCTCATGCTAGCTGGTCCAGAGCACATCTTGACACACCGAGCCTTTTTAGGTTGCTGTGTCTTTCAGACAGAGACTAAGTGTGAGTGACCTCAGCTGTGCGCTCTCAACATGTTGAATATTTTCAAATTCTGATTTCAGTCCTGGTTGAACTCTTGGCAGCCGTGGTAGCAGAAAGGATGGTTAAATACCACAGCAAACTGAATAGAAGGGCAACCTGTGTACTTATTTACAGTGCAGCAAAAAAAAACAAGTTGCTTCAGCTTCGTGGGGCAGTGGGTTAGCACTGCTGCCTCACAGTAGGGAGGTTCCAATTTTAAATCCCAGCCAGGGCCTCTGGTCGTGATGTTTGCATGTTCCCCCTGTGCCTGCGTAGGGTTTCTCCAGCTTCCTCTCACATTATAAAGACATGCAGTTTAGATTAACTGGCATTTCTGAATTGTCCCATGTTGGCTCAGGAAGGGCACAGATAAAATGTGCTGCTCACCCGGTACATGCTACACTGGAGAACAGAATAGCAACATTATGTGATCTTCTACCAGTTTAACGTTTCAGTGCGCTATATGGACTCGGCCCATGTCCGACAAAGTGTTAAAAACATTATGCAATTTCTTGCAGTGTCTTTCAGTGCCTTCCTTAAGTGGTGATTCACTTAAAATGTGTTGTTTAGAATGGAGTCCACAGTTAATATGGTTAAAAAGGTCTTTTGATTTAATTCCAGGCGAATGAGAGGTAAAGAGAGAAAGGCAGAGCTAAGGAAGAGAGCTGAGACTGACGTTTGGTTCATTACTATCTTAGCTTGGTTAGAAGGTCTGTGATCACCACTATCGCCTCGTTTGCAGGAGTTTGGAGACATCAAAAGGTTTTGTCCTTGAAATTGCACACTCAAGTAAAAACATGCGCACACACACACACACACACACTGAGATGCAAATATACAGATATACATATAACAGTATGCAGTCATATATAAACATGCAGGCACATAGAGACATGCACAGACAGAGCTTCATCTAACTGCGTTCATACACAGACACACTGATCCCATGATGCGGTGACATTAATAGAGGCAGATATTGTAGTTTGGCTCCAACCAGGGTAGATCAAGCTGTGTTTACTTTATTCTACAGCTGTGTTTAAACACACACACATAGATAGAAAGACAGAAACACAGCTGACCGGGCCCCTGTCTCCAATGTGTCTCTAAGGACGTCACTGCACTGGGCTCTTCTGTTACCACAGCGCACCCACACGCCACACAGTTAGCACAGTTTCAACAGGCCATTATCCCAAAATCACAGTCAAGCACAGTTTTAAGTGGTTTGGGGCACTTTGAAAAATGCTTTGCTGCTTAATTTGACTTTCCATTAAAAGCTGAGAGTCACACATCCAATGAACAGCGAGGTTCATTAAAGGTTTATTATTTCTTGTCCTTATGATGACAAATTTGCAGATATTTCAAACCGTTACCCCTGCATCCAATGAATTTTACATATAAATTCCTTGTGACTAGTGTATCATTCCAGTGCCTATTTCTTATGCTTAAAGAAGAACAGAGCACACTGTCTTCCAGGAATATTTTCAAGGCCAGTTTTTTTTTCCAAATTAAATTACATTATTCAATGTGAGGAACACAAAGAGCTTATTGTCAGAGATAGATGAAATTACTGTGATGGTGGAGATGCACACTACATGCATATACAATCAAAGAATCTGAGCCAAGGTTTCTTGTCATGATCTCTTTCTTTCTTTCTAATATTTCTTGTAATTCTCAGTAGTGTAATGAAGATCTGCCAAATACAGTAAACACACAGGAATGTGTTTTTGTGGTATTCAAGGTCGGTGAGCTTTAGAGGTGCTAGCAGGCAGATTTTCTTACCTTTGAACAAAGCCAGTGTAAGTGTTGCCAAATAGCTGCTCACTCAGGCTACGTACAGGGTTTATGTGAATGTACCACATACAGTCAGTTGATAAAACTAATGCAGTCAGTAAATAAATGTTAGAATCACACTGATGGTTAGAAAGAACTTAACACCAAAGGAGGCTAATGAAGGCTGACCCTATAATTTCTATTTGTAGACTCATAGTTTTACACAGGAATATTGGAACGTTTAAGCCTGATACAGTTATTTCACACTGTATTAGCAGTTAGCTGCTTCTCAGCACAGCCTCCGATAACAGAGTCAAAAACCTGCTGAAACACAGCAAGGATGTGAAAACGGTCTGTTCCAGGAGGAGGGTCTTCTCCCATGCTGATGCTTGGCTTGTCTGCCTTGGAGCAGGCCAGAAGCCTGGGTGTTTATCTGGACCAGGGTCGTGTTGCTCCAGGGCTTGTGGCCTCACTGGTCTCTGGGCCCAGCAGAGGTGAACCAGGTGTCACCCTCACATCTGACATGAAGCTAACTGTGGCCTGAGTAAAAGCTTTTATCCAACAGGAATGACAACTAAAACACAAATCTGCTGGTGGAGTATTGTGTTTATATGGAGGAAGAGGGCTGCTCAGTGTGGGAATGGATCAAATGTGTGGTGGGATTTTTTCAGTACTTTATATGAAAGACATTAGTAGGTAGCCTTAAATATATAGCTTAAATTTAATCTTTCTTTTTAAGCGTAGTTCTCTTGAAAACAGCATCAAATCAAACATGACATTTACTGTGAACTAAACTACATTAGGGCACAACTTTTTCCCACAACAATCTGGACCAGGAACTGTTTCACCAGTGTCTGTCACCAGTCATCATGGATCATCTGTCCTCCTTTGACTCTGTGTCTTTGTGCATTGACTCATATGTGGCTGTAACACAGCTCAGTATTTGTGCTAGTGGAGCTTTAAGGTCATTAAATGTCAGTGAGCTTCTCTCAGATCAGCTATTTCCTGACTTTCACTGAATTTGTACAAATGCTTCATGAGTTTTTCCTGACAAACAGTTTTTACACACATCTTTGTGAGTCTGTTCAAACGGCTCGTTGTGTGTAGTTGTTGTTAGTGATGGCCCTATGACACCCGAGGCTCTGACACATACGCGGTAGCTCATAAAGCAATTGTTTCGAACCTATGTACCCCAGCCTCATCTGTGCCATGTGAATGTTTTTTTTTTTTTCCAAGGCTGGGGAAATGGTCTGTAAAAGGAGAAACCGCTTGTGTCCGAACACTGTGGATTTATTTCTCAATAAAAACTTATAAACAGTTACCCAAGCACACCCTCTTTACCCACATACCCATGAACCTCTTTACCAATGAACCCCAAAACACACCTTGCCAAGGTCCATACTATAATCTGTATTTGCACCAGTCCCATGTGCGAATGACATCTGTCTGAATCTGTAGAGCACATCTCATTAATGTAGCAGCACCATTTAAATGTTTCATAACACAAAATATAAGTGAGGAGCATATAGGGTTACACTCAGACGTGCCAAATAAGACACATGACCTTCAACATGAGTCCATGTTTATTTTATATTTTATTGTGTCAGCTTGAAACCATACAACCATGTAGTGTAGTCGAACAGGAATGTGCATGGCGAATCAAATCCCAATCCATGAACCAGACATGTCTTGATTGCACTTCATTTTCCTGACCACTAGATGTCCTACTCGAGCACTGTGTCATTGAGGCCTCGAGTAATGAACCATTTGTGTGAACACTGTGTCGAAGCTTCAACAAAGCCTCATCGACCATCACTAACTATTTTACCCTAAATAGTACATATAAAGTAAAATAAAGATCCTAAAAACACAAATTTGTAGTATATTTGCGTCAAAAACACCAGTACACTAAACTATCACTGTCACGGGCCATTATCTTTTGATTTACTTGACCAGAAACCTACAGCGTATTTTGCCGTCTTTATGATGACGGGGTGGTCACGTGATCAGCGCGTTGGCAAGGTGTGGTCAGGTGGTCAGTTCGACAGGTGTGCGGGATATCCTGATAATGCAGTGGATCGAAAAAGAAGATGTCGGTGTAATTTTATAATAACTTAGCCAGAGTTATCCTTGTCCTCTAGTGGTAGATGTGTGTTCGTCCGCTGCAGTTTTATTACACTTTATCACGTTTCTGATTAGAAATGACCAACGCCATGCTGTCGACGTATGCGAAGCGCGTCAAATCCGGTAAGACGAGCTTGTTATATTTGTTTTATTGTTTGTTACTTAAAGTTACAGCTATGCGAAGTGCGACTTGCTGACTGCTTGTCATCTTCAGCTGCACTTTCTCCTGTATAACAAGCAAAAAGTAAACAAATGAGTTTTCCTCCTCTTTACATTGTTAAATCAAGCAGGGGTAAATGTCCTCCTCTGATTAAAAAAAAAAATCACCAACCCTCTGAAGAACCAAAGACGTCTGGCCACAGCCTGTATGAAATAAATGAAATCTAGGAAGTGTCAGTAACTTTTTCCTAATAATAAACTGAACTCTACAGTTGTTGCTGCTTCAGGCCCTCATGTTCTCTGGTTTGTTGATCATGTGTTTTCTTTTTGTTTTGCTTGATAAAATAAAAATGTTTATTGATGAATTAAGTCAGCAGGCCTATATGCTGGAGCAGGCTGTCATCTGTATTGGCTAAGGGACTCTTCTGTTTCTTATCTAACCACAAATGTTCTGTGTTTTCCAGCACTGAAACGGTCATTTGAGGTGGAGGAGACGGATACATCCACAAACCCCTCGCCCCTGTCTCGTCGTACCACCCACCCCCTTCGCTCATCTGCCTCCTCCGCATCCAGCCAGCGGAGCTACGACCTGAGCTCCCGCGGTTCTGATTACTCCTCTTCCAGATCTTCCCCCTCCGAGTCCTCCAATCCACGTTCTCCAAACACCAGCATGAGGCGCATTGAGTTATCAGGGGGTCGTAACCCTGACCTAGCCTCATCCCGTCGCACAGAAATCTCCATCGAGGTCTCCTCTAAGCAGATTGACAACTCACCCAGTGCTGGCATCGCTCGTTTCGGCCTTAAACGGCCTGAGGTCAGCCTGAGCAGTCGGAGTACCCCCCTTGACAGCTCCTCCAACTCCATTTCCACAAACAGGCGGGGGGAGCTCAGCATGACAAGGCCCCATGAGCCCCCTGTCCCTCCCAGGAGGATGGATGCCCCAGTCTCAAGGATCCCTGAGCCCCTTCAAAGAAGAGCAGAGCCCCCCTCCCCCATCCTCAGCCCGGCCGAGGGGGTCTCCAGGAGGCCAGAGATGCCTCTCTTCAGACAGCCGGATGGTTTGGTGCCAGGCGGCGTGATAGAGAACAACCACCCACCACCTGCACCTAGCGCTCCCCTGCCTTCCCTGGCAGAGCCCCGGGTGGAGAGGGGGCAGTCACCTGTCACAGAAGTGCCTGCAGCCCGACCATCAGAGAGTGAGTACCTTCTCACTTCTGCATGTTTTCTGTATTAACTCTAGTGAATACAGCAAAACAGACCATCCAGGGTAATTTTATATCTGTTGAGGTGAACTATTCAAATAAGGCACTTTATCCTGTTTGTTCACATAGTCCTATTTGTTTTGCCACTCGACTGGTTGACTGGTTTTGCTTTGGATGATTTGGTTGTAACCAGTGTCAACATGAACTATGTTTCCAAAGCCAGTGACTTGCAACAGTTTAGCAGCAGCTGCGCTGTGATGAAGTTGTCTTATCATTGCTTCATCATGTTGCCGCTCCGTTTCTCTTGGCTGCGTAGTTTTCATTTTAACCTTTATCTTGCAGCACACTCGTCATGTTGAGATGAGACCTTGTACGCTCAGACACACTGAATGCTGCCTTGCATTTAAACATTTCTACCTTAATTCAGATGGATTTTGTCATTTAAAAACCTTAGTCTAATCATCTACTCACTGTAAAATTGGTGTTGAATTGAATTTTAAACCGATCTTTAACTCCATTCTAAACAAATGTAAACATCTTAATTTGTATTTATTCAGGATTTTGGCTTGTTTTATTCCATCTAATACTACGAGGCAGCTGTGAAGCAACAGTACCAGCCACATAGGCCACGAGTCCTTGTGTGCTCGTCAGTGTAGCCTATCTGCAGATGTAGGTCATGCAGGGTGATGCTGCTCCCAGGACAGCAGTTAAAAAAGAACTTGTACAGGCCAATAAATGAATAGCCCAGCTCACTTGAACTTGATTCAGCCACTGTACTTGGACATTGGTACATATCTCACTATAAAAAGACTGCAGCTTCTTACTGCCTGAGACGGGCGGTCGCAGTTTTGTGGAGTTTTGTTTTTCATTCACTTGGTTTAATGAGCTGTGCCTAAGATTTTATTGACGCAGCAAGTTTGGTAGCCGCTGATGTTTTGACCTACTGCAGACTTGCAGAAATGTGTTCTTTACTTTTCATTAAGTTCTCAGATGTGGTAAAAAGGGGTGATGCCAGCTTCAAACGGAGCATCATATGGTTTTGTATTAACTTGCACTGTACGTACTGGGTTTTACCAAAGTGAAACATCATGAAATGTCCTGTGACTGTGGCTGAGATCACACAGGAATCTGAATCACACTCATAAAACGTTTAGTCATGCTGCCCTGTTTATTAGTGTTGATTGTTTTATTTCAATGAAAGAGCTCTTGTATCGGAATCGGAACGCGGCTGAAAAAATGTTTTTCTTTCCTATTATTTGTGCTGGGTGCTTCCCTCTCTGTGTCCCATTAGAAAAGCTTGTTGTTACACTGGAATGTAGGTCTGTGTGTGTGTATGTGTAGAGCTGCTATCTGGAGACAGCTGTGCTCCTGCGTTGCTTTCTCTGGTGGAGTATTATCTAGGCGTAGGAGGCTGGGAGGTGATGCATTCCAAATCTGGAGGTCATAAAACATTCTACGTAAAAATAGAAAGCCTCCAATTTCCGCTTTTTCTGTCATGTGTTGCCTGGCTCTGTCTCACTCTGTCCACTGTGCTTTATTTTCATACAGCCATGGATTTAATGTTACTTCTGCCACTTGCTGAAGATATTAATTTCTTATAGTTTCTTAGGTTCCATCTTTGCAGCACTGTTGAATCACTAAGTATGCTAAATATCTGAACTGTCTTGTTAGTAGAGGGGGAAGTGAGAGGATTAAGCCACATTTGGCTCAGATTACTACCTTCCTGCTCAGGCGTGCATGTGGAGGAAGGGGGGGGCCCCGCTAAAGCTTGAGAAGAAATGAGCAGATAGGTGGAGAGAGAAAGGAGGGTTAGTGGGCAGAAGGGAAGAGGGAGGAAAATGGAGAGTTACAAAGTGTGTGAGAGTGCGATTTCCTGTAAAGCCTGTCTGCAGGGAGAAAACAAAATGAGAACGTCCCACTTTAACCTCCTGACGTTTGGGAGTAAAACCAAACAGGCCACACTGCTTTGACTAAATGCCCAAAACTACTGTTTACTCTGCATTTCCTCAACAGCAGGTTTTTCAGTTTATTCCTTGTTGGGATGACAGCATTGTTGTTGTTTTTTGTGCTCATTTGCATAGTCATACTCGGATAACTGTGTTAAGCATGTCTTCACTGGGGAGGGTGTTTGATAAACATGCTTTTGTGAAAGCTGCTGTGATGACATGCTAGGCTTCGGGTGGTTTGTCGGCTGTAAAGGGCAGCTGTATCCGCTCTTATGGTTCTTCAGCACGTTTTTTTACAACACATTCGTTCACTCTGTACAGAGCTCGCTTTATTTTCCTGTCCCTGCTGTGCCTTTAATTTACTTTGACTTGGTGCTGTGATAAATACTATATTACAGAGTCAGTTTTTCTATCTGATGTATAAACCTACCTAACAGTAAATAAGGATGACTGGGTATCACTGTGTATCCCTTACTGACAAGCAGTTGAAAGTAAAAGGATAGTTTTTGAGTTAATGTATGTTTAGTTATTTTCTTGTGCTAGTTTTGATGCGTACACACTAACTTATAGACGAGGTGTGTCTAGTGGTCAGAGCTGAACATGGCACAACAAGGCAAGGTGAGGCACTTTATTTTCATAATAGGACTTTTATGAAAATGTAATGCAAAGCATTAATCTGCTGTGTTCTGTTTGTATTTGTCCAATAAGTCTTTGGTTCATAAGGACACATGGCCAGAACTCTGATCGTTGTACTTGAGACTCATGGTTAAGGAATAAATTAGTGCACAGACTGATATTACGGTACCTTATCAGTTAAATTAATTAAACAAATCTCTATTTTCTTAACTTGTGACTGGCTTGGAAAGGTGCTGCCGTGATTACACCTGAAGGCAAGGTGTGTGTGTGTGTGTGTGTGGGAATGGGGCCACACACACAGCACGTGTAAACCCAGGATGTTGATATAATCCGTTCCCATGCCATACAGCCTGTCCTCTCATTACTGATGTTGACCTCTGTCTGACCTCAGGAAGCAATTCAAGTAAGTCCTTCTCTGATGCTGGTCTAAAATGGGTGTTAAGTACCTTGTAAATATACTTTCTTTGGAAATTAAATGGAGCGACTTCCACATTATTATATTGTGTATATGAAGAGAGTTGATGGGGAAGTAGAGGTGAGCAAGGCATCTTGGTGCCACGTGCTCTGTTTAGTGTTGTTGGCTTGTGGACTGACAAACGTTCATGCACAGACCCGTAGTTGAACTGTGAAGTCATGCACTGTGAAGGGGCAGACTAAAAATTTAGATGTACATTGTTTTATAAAGCAGAAATGCCAACTACTATTGGGTTCCACCTGGCCAGTATTATTGCCCCTCCAATATTTAACAGACTAATTAGTAATGAAAGTAATAGTTACTTGCAGCCTTAACTCAGCTTTGTAATGTTCATGTACACAAGTGAACCCAGCTACAGAATCTTAGCTGGATTAAGATTAGAACTGGAATAAACATTTAGTCAAATGAACAGATGATGCTGTGTTTTGGTTCAGTACTTGTGCCAGAATGTAGAGTTTCACTTCAGTGTTGAATGGTTAATTTTAGAAACACATAGACACAAGTCTCTCTCTCTCTCTCTCTCTCACACACACACACACACACACAATGTCCTCCGCTCCTGACGAGGACTCCCAGCTACAGTATCTGCTGGTTTTAATGGTCTCTGCTAGACTGGTCTGGATGATGCTCGTCTGCAATGGAATAGAAACATATGGCTATGGTCGTGGGAAAACCTTGTTCTCTCCCAACAAGATGACTTTGCTCTGGGTTTTGGTCAGCACCGTGTCCTTTTAGGTTTTTACAACCCTGGAGCAGACCAGTAGAAAAGGTCAAGTTGCAGCTCTAACCTACTGTAAAGCCTATAAGCCTGTGTGACTTTTAAAGGGGAACACCACCAATTACTTGTGTTGTAGTTAACGGCTTCACATCGCCTTTTTCCTCCATTTTGTACCACTTTATTTTACACGCTATTTTATCTTGTACTTACACTGTAACGACACGTAACAATAAATTATACTTACACAGTATTTAGAGAGGAAAACGTTGCAACCCTTTTTGCTGGCTTGGAAACATGGCAAACCAAAATAAATACACTTAAACTGCACTTTTGCTGTCCAAAAATCAATATCTATCTTGGTGTAAATACTCAGAGATGCAAGTGTTGTGTTATCATGTTACACTTGGACTGTATCTCCTATCCTTGGAATGGAGGGTACATCTGTTCACATCTGAAAAGGTGAATATTCCACTGCTGCTGGCATCATAAAACAGTCAGGAACAAATCATCCACTGTTTACTGGTGAGAACAAACGTGCTCAACACTTTTATCTGGTAATCTATATGGTAAACTTAAAATCATGGCAGACATTACTTCATCACTTCAGAAACTGTGTACATTTTGTTCCTCTTGTAGCCTGTAATTATAGAACAGGTACCGTGTAGTTAGGCTAGATATCTACCATGTAAAGGTTGCCCCCAACTGAAAGGGCATGTATCATCTACATACAACATCATATTAGAATACACACCTTTTACTTAGTAACTACTTACAGCTTACTACTTACAAGCTTTCATTTGGAAGGAACTTCCAAATGAAAGCTTGCTGACTGGCACATGTAAAAAGCTATACATACACCATAATATCTGAATAGGTGCCCCCTTAGAAACTACATACAGTCCATTCAGGATGTTTCTTCCATATGAATATTTCTTGCATAGAACCTATCATATACATACAATGTAATTTTAGAATAGATACTTCATACTTAGAGTATAATTACATTTCAAGTGTCCAGGTTGTTTCCTCCTTATTTCTCAAATGTTGCGTGTTAGTCCCCTGGACTTACATATAGGCGGCGGTACATAAAGTACAGGTACGCCGTTATTACACAGAATGATGCTCTAAATGTGGGCTACGCACGCTCCAAGTCGCGGCCTGTAAAATAAAACATTACCACGTTTGGTTAATGATCATCAGAAGTACAACAGCATGTAGCTACGGATTCGGACAATCTGTCCAGACCCTCTATTGTACATACAGTAGCGATCAGTCACACTCTAAACTGAAAAGCATGTCCTCACCCGCACAGTGAGAAATTACGTACACATTTCTATCAAATAAACTGTCGCTAAGGCCCATCTGTGCACAGAGCTGTAAGAATGACACACAAAACTGGCTCCTGAACACCAGCAAGTTGGTTTAGTGCTACATTCACCTTGCTGCCATTTGGGGCCACTGATGTGCAAAAATCTAAAAGCCTGAAAACTCAAATGCAATGGCAGAATTTGACATTTTCTACTTGACAACAGCTATATAGACTAGACTATTGGCCATCTCAGCTTGCTTAACGCAGAGCCAATGCATTAAATATGTGTGAGAGATGGGGATAAGCTATGTTTCATTAGAAAGGGTTAGAGATTTAATTAGCCTGAGAAGAAGAACAAAAATTCTTATGTAATGGAGCATAGAACCCTTTGGTTTATCTGAGAACTGTGGCCACACTTTATTTGGAAATACAGGGTTTTAGCTGGACAGGGTGAAACACAATAGCCCCACTCGTACAGCGCAGTCCACACCTGCTGTGGTGTACAATATTAACTGCAGTTCCACTGAACCGCATACTAACCCCCAGAGCTGCTCCGGGTTGTAGACTGTGCAGTGATTCCTCCTCTCAATGCAAATGGAGTATGGAGGGATATTCTCTGGCCACTCAAAATACTGTGCGCTCCACCTGCAGTGCATCGGAGCGCGCTCCAACTGTAACTGGCCATCGCATTGGTGACAGAGAGAGACACTCCATTCATCACCACACCCCCACCCATCTCTTATCCATTTGTCTCTCAGCCCCTTCGTTGCCATCTCCAACCAATCTTTCCCTCACTTTCCAATTTCACCCCCTTCCTTCCCTCCACCCTCCACCTCTGTCCTCCGTCTGCTCCCTCCCTCTCTGCTCCTTTTCCTCATTAAAGTGGGACCCAGGCAGTAGCGGTCACTGCCTCTCATTTATTTTCATTTGAAACTGGTGCAGCTCCACTGATCCTCTGGGGCTGCAGGAGAGAGAGCAGGATGGTGTCATTCTGATAACAACTGGCACACAAATAC
>NW_018128054.1:746527-748130 GCF_001952655.1 Monopterus albus | reverse complement strand
AATCTAAAAGTTCATGCTATACGTACAACCAAAAAAAGATTTTGTATTTCTATAAGTGGGGTCAAATTATGGAATAATTTAAGTGTGGACATGAAAAACAGTACTAGAATTGAGGAGTTTTAAATATAAATATAAATGTATGTGTCATTCAAGATACATGCAAGAATAAGAGATTGAATCAAGAATGCAGGAAGGAAACACTGTTTTATATTTTCTGTGTTTTACTTGTCTGGTGCAGAAATGAATTACCTATGTAGTGATACTGCTTGCAGCCAATGATGCATGAAATTTTTTGTATAAGATGATGTTATGGGGTAGGACTGGATAAGTCTGACTTCTTCCTACTCCATTCAAGCATGTGCTAGGTATGGGCAAATTGATTCTGGGATTAGCATTGGTTGGATTTGTGCAATTATGTGTGTGTTGATGTCATTTGTTCTGCATGTTTGAAGTAATAAATCAAATCAAATCAAAAAGATACAGACATAAAAAGGGTGGAGCATTTAATAAAAGAAACACAACAGAGAGACTATATGAGTGTAAGTCTTGGCCTATGGATTGACTGCCTGATGCTTGTGATTCAGTCAGTGTTCCACTGTCCTTATCCATTTAGATTTCAGTGGTGCCTTCCACTTCTGCATAAAGACGCCTCTTCAGTATAACATCGTATCTCTTCCAAAGTCACAACCTTAGGAATCAGAGAGTTCCCACTTCACCATGATGGCCGCCTTTAAAAGTGATTGAATACTTTCTTTGTGCTGTTTCATAGAATCATGGACATTTCCAGGCAGATGTAATCACAGATGTTTTGACTCTGGTCCTGTCTGAAGTAAAGGCGACTCACTGGGATGGACTTGAAACCCTGATGACTCTCAGCCCTTCATGTTTGAGATGGGTGGTTTTAAAGTATTTGGCCTTTCATTATAAGGATGTCAGCTGAGTCTATAGGTCAAACCTAACTGATCAAAATTTACAAAATCAAGTATCAAATATAGTACACAGTTAATTAAACATACAGAGGCAATAGGCAGCAAACAACAGAGCAACCCCTGGCTGAAGAACCTAAAAATCCATGAAAAGAAAAACTTAATGATTAAGAGGAAAAACTTAATGATTAAGAGGAAAACCTTAATGATTAAGAGAAGCCAAACTACAAGAGTCTTTGAGTCCCTCCGAAACACAATAAACAACATCAGTCCGAGAGGAGCAAGGCCACCCCATGTGTTTCTGATGTCATTCAACTGGTGCTCAGTAGCATTCCTTCCAAAGCGATGTGCGAGATCCCCAAGTGAAGATCCTCAAGTGACCTCACTCCAAGCTGTCTGATCTCTCTTAAGAGGTTAGTAGTGACCTCGTAGGTGTGATCTGGGTCATATGGTGATTCAGGGGCACCTTTATGCTGCGTTAGGTACACTCTGTCTATCCTTCGCCTTCCTGTGATCTGCTGCCCGACACGGAATATGATCCGATCACTGTTTCTTCCCTTATATTCTCTCTTGGGTTGGGCTACATAATCTGGAATTTCCTTAGAGCTGTCCTCATTGAGATTACCAACAGTGAAGTACTGATATCCGCTTGGCTCCAACAGCCCATCAAAGTTGCC
>NW_018128054.1:738971-739454 GCF_001952655.1 Monopterus albus | reverse complement strand
CCAGGTGTGTTGTTATTGTGTTCACTTCTCAAGGATCAGCCATAACATTATGACCACCTGCTACTGTACATAGGAGTCACTGCAACAGTTGGTTGCTACCTGTGTCACTCGGAGGCTCACAGCTCACCTTCTGTGAATGTGTTTGCTTCCATGGTCATAATTTTATGAAGAACACAAATTTGTCTCTGCCACTGGAACGAGATAATCAGTGTTGTTCACTGCACCTGTCAGTGGTCATAGTGTTATGGCTCTTTGGTGCAGATGAATTTCAAATCATAGTACTTTGTTTTATTGCCTGCCACAAATGAACCCAGTTACTTTAGTTGAGTAAAGTTGGAATTGGATTATATAATCAAATTAACAGATAATCCTGTGGTTTAGTGCTAGTCCCAGAATGTAGTTTCACTTCAGTGTTAATAAAGCAACTTTAAAAACACAAAACAAACACGAGTCTCTCTATATTTGAATTCTTATTTTCAGCAG
>NW_018128054.1:733596-734038 GCF_001952655.1 Monopterus albus | reverse complement strand
GCTGGGATTGTCTCCAGCCCCCCCTTGACCCCGTTCAGGAGCTAAGTGGTAGAAAATGAATGAATGAATAAATAATGAATTAAATATGTAACTCCTAGCCAGGAAATGAAAAAGTAGTTAAATGTTTAAGGCTATGCTGACGAGGTTGGTGGATTTGTCTGTTGTTCCAGAAGTACTGATCTGTTCTTTGCTTCTACTGAATGTTCAAGATGCTTAAGATGAAATAACATTTTCAGAGGACAGTCTATTCTAAATCGAGTCTACCTGATCAAATTATTTTTTGGCTCAACAATTATCTTGAATGGAAGATGATTCAAAAGCATGTAGTTTAAAAATGAGAGAGCTTACCTGCGTTTGTTTGCTGCCGTCAGGTCTTTGGTCTGTGTGTTTGTGTAAGAGCAGCTGTACCTCCCCTTTGGCTGCTGTTTCCTTGTAAATGAAA
>NW_018128054.1:730656-733104 GCF_001952655.1 Monopterus albus | reverse complement strand
AGACACACACTTTATAGAAAATACAAATACACACCTGTGTTTTTAAATCTAAAACATCAGTGAAGGTCATCGCTAACGGACTGTAGATCCTTTCACTTAAGTTGAATTTATCCATGAGAGCAGTTTAGTCTTCATCTCTGAGACACAGAGTGAATAAGCAGTGAATCACTGTTAGATCAGTTCATTAAATGTCTCTTATTGTTTAACATAGAGGTTGCAGTTTAGTCAGTGTGCAAGTTTTCAGTCTGAACAAACATTAAACCACCTTAATCCACTGATGACTTGTTTGTCTCTTGGTGAGGAAGATGAGCTAACTGCTGATGGTTTATTTTTATTAGCTTTTCCACACACAGTACACAATGTCAGGGTAAAAAGATACAGACATAAAAAGGGTGGAGCATTTAATAAAAGAAACACAACAGAGAGACTATATGAGTGTAAGTCTTGGCCTATGGATTGACTGCCTGATGCTTGTGATTCAGTCAGTGTTCCACTGTCCTTATCCATTTAGATTTCAGTGGTGCCTTCCACTTCTGCATAAAGACACCTCTTCAGTATAACATCGTATCTCTTCCAAAGTCACAACCTTAGGAATCAGAGAGTTCCCACTTCACCATGATGGCCGCCTTTAAAAGTGATTGAATACTTTCTTTGTGCTGTTTCATAGAATCATGGACATTTCCAGGCAGATGTAATCACAGATGTTTTGACTCTGGTCCTGTCTGAAGTAAAGGCGACTCACTGGGATGGACTTGAAACCCCGATGACTCTCAGCCCTTCATGTTTGAGATGGGTGGTTTTAAAGTATTTGGCCTTTCATTATAAGGATGTCAGCTGAGTCTATAGGTCAAACCTAACTGATCAAAATTTACAAAATCAGAATCAGCTTTATTGGCCAGGTGTGTCTGACACACGAAGAATTTGACTCTGGTACATCGGCTCTCAATGTGTATGTACATATCCCCATGCAAGGGGCAAATAAACAGTAAACCAACATAAGGCTGTGTAATATAACAAAATAAGCAGTATTAACAAGCAACAAATGGTGCAAACAATAGAGTATAAACAGGCATTTAATCAGGTATCAAATATAGTACACAATTAATTAAACATACAGAGGCAATAGGCAGCAAACAGAGCAACCCCCGGCTGAAGCGTTAACTGTATGATTCTGTTCCTAGTCATCTTAAAAGTCCTGCTGGTTTCCTGGTCTCTGTCATTGAAAAGCATTGTAATCACACCTTGGTTTAAACAGTATGTACAGTAGGAGCATTGCTCTCCCTCATTTGTTGTCATCTACCTAGGTGGTAAGGAGGCTAAAAAGCCAATGAAAAAGAGAAGAATGACTACACACGCACAAAAAACAACAGTTATATTTATGGAATTATCAACTTGAAAATTTTGTACGTTTTGTGGACCGTTAAAGTAACAGTCCATGATTAAGAGAAGCAAATCTCCAAGACTCTTTATTTCTCTCTGGAGCACAATAAACAACATCAGTCCGAGAGGAGCAAGGCCACCCCATGTGTTTCTGATGTCATTCAACTGGCCCTTATTAGCGTTACTTCCAAAGCGATCTGCGAGATCCCTAAGTGACCTCCTGTTTTGTTCCACACCAAACTCTCTGATCTCTCTTAAGAGGTTAGTAGTGACCTCGTAGGTGTGATCTGGGTCATATGGTGATTCAGGGGCACCTTTATGCTGCGTTAGGTACACTCTGTCTATCCTTCGCCTTCCTGTGATCTGCTGCCCGACACGGAATATGATCCGATCACTGTTTCTTCCCTTATATTCTCTCTTGGGTTGGGCAACATAATCTGGAAGTTCCACAGAGCTGTCCTCATTGAGATTACCAACAGTGAAGTACTGATATCCGCTTGGCTCCAACAGCCCATCAAAGTTGCCATAATGATGTGAGCCATAATTTGTGTTTGGGTCAAATGTCAACCATATGTTATTTTGACTATCAATGTAAATAACATTGGCAAACCAGTGGAGCAGCAGGAGACTGTGCTTGGGCACAGACCAGTCAAAGTCGATATTCCTCAAATCATTGATTGAATTGAGTTTTTTCTTCACCATCCTGTGTGGATATTTAGACTGTTAATATTTAAATTATTCATCCATACTATACATTCTCAGTCTATAGGGATGAATCTAATTATTATATAATCTAATCATTTCATGTATATACAGTGGTGTGAAAAAGTGTTTGCCCCCTTACTGATTTCTTATCTTTTTGCATGTTTGTCACACTGTAATGTTTCAGATCATCAAACAAATTTATATATTAGTCAAAGATAACACAAGTAAACACATCATGCAGTTTTTAAATGAAGGTTTTTATTATTAAGGGAAAACAAAATCCAAAACTATATAGCCCTGGGTGAACAAGTGTTTGCCCCCCTGTCAAAACACTGGTTTATCGCACCTGAGTTCAATTTCTCT
>NW_018128054.1:628714-727865 GCF_001952655.1 Monopterus albus | reverse complement strand
CCTATTTAAGTGATTTCTTGATTGCGAACAGGTGTGGCAGTAATCGGGCATGGGTGTGGCTAGAGAAATTGAACTGAGGTGCGATAAACCAGAGGTAAGTTATGTTTTGACAGGGGGGGCAAACACTTATTCACACAGGGCCATATAGTTTTGGATTTTGCTTTCCCTTAATAATAAAAACCTTCATTTAAAAACTGCATGATGTGTTTACTTGTGTTATCTTTGACTAATATATAAATTTGTTTGACGATCTGAAACATTACAGTGTGACAAACATGCAAAAAGATAAGAAATCAGTAAGGGGGCAAACACTTTTTCACACCACTGTACACACATACTGTATATAAAAAAATAATAATAATTAAAAAAAAAAATCCCCACTCGCCCCACTTCGGGGCAGTCTTCCTTCCTTCCTTCCAGCTCAAGTCCTTTATCAGAGGCCTGTGAGCTTGAGGGTCCTGCGCAGTATCTTAGCTGTGCCTGTGTGTCTGGTCTTGCAGTGTCAAGTGACTGCTTTATCAACCAGTAGCTGGTGTTTTGCTCTTTTGGTGTTACTACCAATTACTTTCTGGGTGCGGCTCGACAGGAGCTTCCATATTGTGCAGATGCAGGTTATTGGGCAGTAGTTGGATGGTACTGCTCTCTTCTGAGGGTCCTTCAGGATCAGGACTGTCTGGCCTTCAGTTAACCACTCAGGGTGGGTTCCATCCATTAGTAGCTGGTTCATTTGTCCCACCAGGTGCTCATGGAGTGGAGTTAGCTTCTTTAACCAGTAGGCGTGTATCATGTCAGGGCCTGGTGCTGTCCAGCTCTTCATACTTGAGACCCTCTCTTGATTGTCTGCCATTGTGATGGTTACTGGGTCTTGTGCAGGGAGGTTGCTGTGGTCCGCTCTCAGGTCCACCAGCCACTGGGCATTGTTATGTGATGCCTCCTTCTCCCATATGCCCTTCCAGAACTGTTCAGTCTCCAGCCTTGGTGGGTCTGCTCTCATGTTATTACCCTGCCACTGAGAGTACACCTTGGATGGCTCAGTGGAGAACATTCGGTTTACTCTCCTGGCTTCAACTTTTCTGGTGTACCTCTTCAACCAGGTAGCCAGGGCTGTGAGCCTTTCCTTTGCAGTCTCTAAGGCCTCAGGTATGGACAGTATGTTGTACTTCTTAGGTACCCCTTTGTTCATCACACCTTTCTGCAATTCCGATAGCTGGCTAACTTTTCTCCTCGCTGCGTTGATCTTGGCTCCCAACCTCCTCCTCCATGGAAGGAGGAACATGAGAAGCTCGAGAAATAGCAAGTGCTGAAAGAAGAGCTAGAAAAGATGTGCCTTCACCTTCCACAAGTGGTCACCATGGTAATAGGAACATTGGGGACTGTGACCCCCAAACTGTGAGAGTGGCTCCAACAGATCCCAGGAACAACATCTGAGATCTCTGTCCAGAAGAGTGCAGTCCTAAAAACAGCTAAGATACTGCGCAGGACCCTCAAGCTCCCAGGCCTCTGGTAGAGGACCCGAGCTTGAAGGAAGACTGAACTGAAGTGGGGTGAGTGAGGATTTATATACATTTATATAATGTGAAAGATGATTATAACGCAAGAAAAGTTCACAAAAGGCTGCCAACATGCAAAATGTCCAGTCCAACTGAACAAATTGTGAAAAGCAATTTTCTAGTTAGCAAAATCCTAATAAGACTAATAAAGTTAAATGCCCCACTAATCATGTTGAATAGGAGGGTAAATATAAAACTTGAGAGCGCTCACCTGTGGTAGTTGACTGCCGTCAGGTATCTGAGCTCCGTGTTTGTGTGAGGAGTGGCACAACTGGTTTAGGTTCCAGTTTCCTTGTAAATGAAACTGAGCTGGTGGTTACAGGTAACCCGGAATTACAGCTGATTGGATAAAGCTTCTTTCTGTATTAAAGAAAAAGTACTTTCTTCAATGCTTTTGGGGGTTACAGTTAGTGTTACAATTGGCAAAAAAAAAAGTTTAACTCTGTTTAACAGCCCTGTGCAGCTGCCAGCACCGCTGCAACCCCAGCAGCAACCAGTAGGAGGAGCTGTTACACAGATGGTTCTCTCACACACCTGGAAGGTTATCAGACCTGGAGCTTGTGAAAGCTTTGTGTCAGTGCTGCATTTTAAGCCCATTATATTTTATATTCGGAATCATACCAAACAGTAGATCAATCGTCTGTTTCAGTGTGAGGGTCTGACATGCAGCTGCAGAGGAGAGCAAGTAAGAGCAAGGCTCATCTGGCTGTTTACTATAAATCCTCCAATCCAAACAAGTACTTTGACTTTCTCTAGAGAACTGGATCCATGTGACACCTCCATACCCCCCCCTTCCCCTCCAGGCAAGCAGAAGGGACCAAAAACGCACAAAGGAAACGTTTAATTACTTTGTGGTCACCACCCGAAACTTTCACATGGTTAGCACAAGAGCATCATACAAATAACGCTGTATAACAAAGCTTATGTCGCTGTTTTTTTTTTTTGTATTTATCAGAAGCCTCAGCATAAATGTTCATCCAGGGCAAGAAACACACTCTCTACTTTGTAGCATTTCTCAAGTCAGTGAGTCATGCTACTTCAATGTTTCTGTGCTATAAAAGACCTTGGGCAACAGCAAAGAACATAGTCCGAGGTCAGCCAGGCGACCCTGTACTCTGCCTGCCAATACATGACACCATCTTGGCTCGACGTGGCCCAGAAACATCAGCCTGTGTCATTGGCTGTCTCTCTCACTACAACCCCCGTCTCCTCAAAATGAGGATCTTTTTTTGTTTTGAATCTGGAAAGGTCATGTACTCAGCAGGTCAGCAACCCATTTAAGGAGTATGTCGTTATGTCAAATCAAACAAATAGCCCCTTTTACACAGATTGCGTAAAACTGCCAGCCTTTTGACCCTTCTTCAATCCTGCTTTTGTTGTTTAAGCCATTTTTTTAAGCTCAAAGCCGATAAAATGCCGCTTCTGTGCTCCTTTACCAGAGTTATGATGCTGATCGTGACGTCAGGCGGTCCATGTACTTCGTGTCCAATTTGAAAATGAAACAAATGGGTTGTTACCTGATTTTGTTTGATATATTATTTACAAATGGAAATCAGGAATAACAGTACATAACTATACGTCTGTTTGAGGGCAGGGCTACACACACAACGTGCAGAATAGACAGAAGCCTGCATTTTAACAGCATTCACTCAAAATCCTTCCCACAGGGTTGTGCACAGGTGTGGCTGTGTTTACTCCCCTCAATTGTTGGTTTGCATTGAATGGAAAAAGACAACCAATGTGTTGTGTTGCCATGTGTTTATGTGAGATAGTATTTCGTCTTTGTCTCTTTCAGTTCAATACACTGGCTTGCTTGTCTTGTCATGTTCGCATTATGTGCAGAAAAGCTTTGTAAAGGTTTGCATTGCCTTCAGAAACTCCACTGGGATGCACTACTAAACACACAGAAATGGAGCTGAGGTGATTTAAAACCCAACCAGAGAGCAGGAAACTCCCTGTAGGAGCTTCTAAGACCTCTAGTAACTCCTGTCAGTTTTATCTGGTGTCTCCTGTTTGAAACTCCCCAGTAAAAACCTGTGATTTAGAGAGAGCATGATGAGAAGAGAGAAGGCTAAGAACAAAAGGATTTAAGAGAGGGGGCCCTTAGTTTCAGGAAAATGTACAGTTTCCCACACATTAAGACTACAGGGGTTTATTTTAAGTCCTTATTTGGTAAGACCTTGTTCTAAAACCTTTTGAGTTGGTGTGTTTGTATTTTGTGAATTTATATTTGCTGTGGTATAATGCAGAATTTAGGGCCCATGACAAGACTTCAGGTGGGTTACATGGTATCACGTCTACACCAAGTGCAGCAGGCATTCGGGTTTGTCTTGGCAAACGTCTGTGTAACGACATGAACCAAATCCATCTCTCCAGCCTGCTGCTTGCTTCTTCAAGAACATGACTTTACCTTGAGGAATGCAGGTGCTGCCCCGTGAGTGTGTCTGCTCATGTGGCTATAAGGTTGCGCTCGAGCCCTCTGCACTAGTGTATAATTAACACTTCCTGTGAGGCTGGAGACAGCTGCTTCATCTCTTTAATCATACAAATATACAAGCGCCATAAGAACAGTAATCAGTCAAAGTGACTGGTTCGCTCTCAGCTTTTAAAGAATAAATGAAGGCTACAGTTCTTGACTGTTAAGACATTTGCAACTGTTGATGCAGTTTTTAGCTTTCATTTTTTCATTTGTGTATTTCCAAGGTTAAATTGGCATATTTCTTTTTTTGGTTGCCAGTGTTGCTCCCTCGACTTTGCAACTGAGAATAGCTTTATAGCAATTATACAATTTTTTTTTTTTTTACGTGACACCAGTATTGTTTTTCATTATTGGATTCATTGCTGGATTCTTAGCTGTAGCCAACACAGTTTAGTTGCCATCAAATTATGCAATAGCCCGACCTCAGCTGTCAGTTTTCTCCTTTAGACAAAGAACAGATGTCTCCATATCCTGTGCTCAATCTGCAGCATAAAAACTAGATGAAACATGAAGCATTTCCCTCCTTAAAGATGTCATTTGGATTTGGGAATTTGAGATGTCACATAATAGAGTAAGACTTTCCAAACCTGTGCAGCCCTTATGCTTGGAGGACACCAACATCGCAAAGTTGAGCAGCAGTGTGTCAGTATGTTGAGAACTAAAATCAGTGTTACTGCATCAACATATGCAGCATCAACGGGAATCCCTGCAGTTTGAGTTGATATGTCACAGGTCTGTGTGAGAGGAGCGGGATGTGGTGAATGCAGAGCCAAACTGGGTCAGGCCGGGGCTGTAAATTGTCCCATGAGTTTAGGACACAGACATTCAGCTGGCCTGAAGGCTGCTGTCAGCCTCGGTGTCAATAAGGTGATTCATCTTTTCCTCTTACACAGTGTTTAAACTCTGCTTCTGACAAATACACTGTTTTCCTCTGTCCCACATGTTCTCTAACGCTGATATTTTGTCCATAGAGATTAGTTTTTTGGTTGTTTTTTTTTAATCTTTATTGTGGGGGGATCTGGAGGAAGTGGGCGTGCCTTGTTGCCTTGCATGCTGAGTCACATGATAGGCACGGGTGGGAGGGTCAGGCAAGCTGCTTCCAGAGCTACAGCAGAGTTTGGCCTCTCACTGGAGCGCAGCACTTCGGTAGGGGACAACTCATACGCACACTTAACATACGGTGAGTGTTTAGCATAGCGGTGAAGTGTGTGTTTTTGCTATTTGTGGGGGGTTTTCTCTTCTTTTCTAGACAGAAAATATTTGATCATCTGTTGTTTTCAGATAAACTTGCTAAATGTCTCTGCATGCCATCCATACCTGGCTGAGGGGTCCAGCTGTTTAAGTGTTGCTGCTGTTTTTAGCATTTCAGCATCAGGTTTAATTCACATGGTGGCTGTGCTAATATGTTGGCTTGGTTAGTTCAGGTGTAAATTTGTATCTGTTTGTAATTACTATTGTTCATGTTGCATTTCATCACCTAAATGTTGTTGGAGCCTTTTTTTATCTGTTTGTTTGCGTCTCTCTCTCTCTCTCTCTCTCTCTCTCACACACACACACACTTGTATATGTACACAATGGGATGTTGCATCATGCTTTGGCTGCTACTCTGTTTAAAATCTAATTTGTTTCATCACTCCTCTTACTGTCCTCACGCTGGATGTGTTCCGCTGTTTCTGATAATGATTTATTACCGCATCACATGGCAAACACTCAGAAATGTGTGTGGATGCAACAAAGTGAGAGTTTGGCTCCACACATGATTAGTAAAGGGTTCTGCTTTACAGTAGCAGAGGCCTTAGCTAATGGTGGGCATTGAACAGTAGGCTTCATTCTCTTGCACTGGGAAATGCAAAAATATTAAATTCTGACCAAAACTAAAAGGTGTTTTCTTTTTTGTTTATTCTTTCAGTTTATTTGTTGTCTCAGCTTTTCTGATGAGCCCTTTCCTTCTGTTTGAGCAGTGAGAATAAGGTTGTGTGAGCTCTAACTGGCTGATGTGGCACCAGTTGGAATAAAGCCTGACCTGGGGAAGTATAAGGCTCTCTGACATGATCAAACCAGTGGGAAAACAACAGCCACCCTTCACCTTTTCAGAGAGTCAGCCGCCTCTGTTTTGCCTCAGCATGCACACACACAATTTTACCCACAGAGAGCTGTTGAAAGGAGCTCTGTTGTGGCCTCCTGAGCATTGCCAGGCGAGAACAGACAGCGATCTTTCACCAGTGTTTGACGGTGCACGGAAAAGGTCATCGTTAACTGTACCTTCAGTATCTTGTGTGTCTGTGTATGTTGCGAGTCAGCCAATAAGTCAGCGTGGTAAGATTAAGTATCTGTTGTGGAATTCAGAATCATTACTTTGAAATGCAAACTATTTTATGAATGCAACCGGAGGCCTGTCATGTGAAATTGATAAGGTTTTGGCAGCTTGGTGCAGATGTGCATATGCATTTTGTGCTCATCATGGAAGAGGGTTGTAAAATGTGAGGCACTGGAAGTTGTGACTTAGTTTTGACTCTACTTGTAAAACATGTCGCCTACAGACTTTGGAAACATTCTTTTAATTCAGTTGTCCCAAGACCTTTAGGTAAAATGTCCCCCCCCAAGAGTACTCATTGTGTACTCTTGGTTTTTGTATGTAGGTCAGCCATAAATACTGCTCCTGAGGCCTGGAGAAGACAAGGCCACAGGTCTTAGATCATGCATGCACTCACACACACAAACGGATTGTAGAGTGTGTCCAAGGACGTAAGGACTTCTGCTGGTTGTTGTTGACTGAATGATGCATATGTGCGCAGTCACACGATACAATGAAACATTTTATTTTTGGTCTGGAGACCTCAAACCTTTCTGTCTCTACTCTGGAGAAAGTTGCCTTCTCGTGACCTGAAGACATGGCACCTTTTGGGTCAAGTCAAACAGATGTCTGTGGTAGATGCAGTATGGATAAGATCACTGGGCCTTTTAGCCTTCCCAAAATACAGAGGTGGAAAGTAACTGAGTACTTTTATTCAAGTACTGCACTTAAGCACAGTCTTGATATATTTATATTTGAGTATTTCCATTTTCTGCTACTTAATTCTTCACTACATTCAGTGACATACTGTATTTTTTTACTCTATTTTGGTAAATTAACTTGTCAGAGTCAGATTAGTAAAACAAAATGCCATGTAATCATAAGACCTTGTTGATCCTGGGTGGAAAATTCTCAAGATTCCTGGCAGTAAAGTCCTTTAAACTTACAGCCTAATAGTAAAACTGAAAACAGCAGATTATCAAAACAGCATGTAGGGTAGTTAAAACTAGTTCCATCTACATATTATACAACAGTAGCGTGATGTATATAATAATGCGTCTACTTTTACTTTGGGTACTTCAAGTATATTTTGATGCATATAGTTTTGTACGTAACTGCTACTTGCTATTTGTACTTAAAGAATCAGAGTACCTCTTCCACTGCTGTCAAACTATAGTCTGTGTTTTGCTACTCTGTTGTGCCAGGTGGAAATATTTCTAGAGGATTAGTGTCCAAGTGTTCATCCATATTAAACCGTTGTTGTGGGAGGTGGTTTGTTGTTGGTTTTCTATGTGAACATCTTGTTGTATACAAGTTTGACTTCTTCTGACTGTTGTCCCTGAGGTATGTGTGAGGACAGATCAGATTCCCGAGCCCCCTGGCCCCGTGGACCCACACTCACCAACAGCCAACCATTTCACTGATACACTTTGACCCACGCGCTAAGATAGAGAACTACACTGGCTCAGTACCACAGCTCGGCTAATGACTTTAACAGCCTCTGTCAATGAGCAGCCAGCTGATTATTGCTAGCTAACTCACTATTCTTTGCAAAAAGCCTCAGAAAATGAACAACTTCCTGACTCACTTAGTTTTTGTCATGTCTTAATATATGGATGAAACTGTGGAAAAGACCTTTTTTCTTGTGAGTTGCTTGGTGTCAGAGGCCATTAAAGCACCTCGAAAGACAACCGTTGTCTTGTGTGCCACCGCAGTATGGAGACCGAGCGCATTCCCCTGGGTTTCTACTGTCACTGCTGCATTTTGCAAACATTTCTCAACATTCTGCAAAGTAACACTAGCTACTGAAGCTGCTTTCACTGGCACAGATACAACTTGGGCCATAGAGACTCAAACTACCAGTAGTTTAGTGAGAATCCGTACAAACTTCACATACTGTGTGAAGTACACAAGACATACAACTAACATGTAATAAGTAGAAAGCATACGCATATGTAACTTACTGTAGGATGCATGCACACAAACACACACACACACATTGTTTAAAGCCAGGTGACATGATAAGCAAGTTGAGCCCTGAAGGAGAAAAAGGGCATGTTTCTCCGGAG
Organism: Monopterus albus; assembly: GCF_001952655.1. Taxonomy (NCBI): domain Eukaryota; kingdom Metazoa; phylum Chordata; class Actinopteri; order Synbranchiformes; family Synbranchidae; genus Monopterus; species Monopterus albus. The sequence goes on along the minus strand of NW_018128054.1, from coordinate 719,474 downwards.
AGCTGAATAATGAGGACTCTGGGAACTGGGTCTTGCTGCACACACACTCCGACTTTAATAACACAACAGACAGTTTTTCACTGCCACCACTCCAATTTCCCCCTTTTATTAAGAGATTCTCTCAGAGGGTGGGAAAACTGTGTGTACATACATGTTTATGTCCCTCCCCTCGGCCTGTTGCGGTCTGAGGTATCTAATTCTGTGCTTGAGGGCATGGAACCCCATTTCAAAATAATTGAGTAGGCACACACACTTTATTCTGTGTACACTACTTTCTCAGTTGTTTGCACCATATCTTCCACTTGTATGAAATCACCTGTCAAACTCGAGTCTAAAAAGAAACATTTTTTGGATTTTATAACGGTGAATAAGATTTGCAGTGGCCCAAACACTTCAGAAGAAGTCGGCGTCAAAGTAAATTAGATTCAACTGCAATGCTTTATCCTGCTGGGAATGTAAATACAGAACAGCAAATGTTTTAAGAGAGGGGCCATAAAAAGATTTTAGACAAGAGGAAATGTCTCATGTAGTGGTTTAGTCCACTGATGTGTGTTTGACATGTTTCTCCCAACAAGTGGTGGAATGACTTAACTTAAACATGTGTTGTGCTCAGGCTGCCTCTTGTTTAAGGTCTGCTTTAAGATTACTTTGTCATACAATGAGTACCTACGGTACTTTATATTCTAGTTGTATTGTCTAGCTCACAAGTATTGCTGTGGAAGTTTATACCTAGAAACTGTAATTCATGTTTACCATTTGCAGTCTGAATACCGTGTAATTAGGGCAAAGTGGAATGCAAAACTATCACAGTAACACGAAGACTTAATTCAGTATCTATGTATATCACACTGTTAAAATGTGGAGAACCTCGTCTAGCTGATCCATTACATTAATTCACATTACATTACATTAACTTGAACAGAGAGCCGAAGTCATGTCGTCACATCCAGTTAGCCTCTGTTCCACTAGCTTCGGTGCAATCTCTCATTTAGCACTTTGTCACCAGTCACTGTAAGAAAACTCAAGCTCGTTCCCCTGGATTTATTTATTTTCATATTCTAAGACACCAACCGCTACAGCTCTTACTACTGAAACCTTTTGTGGTTTTAACAAGGTTAATTAACTTTTTATTTATTTTGCATTGGAAAAAACTACAGTTCCCATGGTCCCTTTGCAACATTGTGGTTCACTTCTATTAGCCAGATTTTGAGTGTGGTTTTCTTTCTAGCAGAGCACAACCCCTTAGCTCCGGTGTGCTGTACTGGTATAAGTTAGTCAAATATGCCAAGGAGCAAATTGAAGACAACATTACAAAGAATATCAAAGCTCATTAAAATGGTGGAAAATACTTTGTACATACTGTATGATGCAGTCCTACAAGTGTCAAAATAAAGCAAAAGAATTGGCAGAATCACAGTTTTGAGGAACTAGATACTGTACTAGGTCCACTTTCCCTCTTCCCTCTTTTTCTGGGTTCTTCTCTTATGTAACAAGTCAGTCAGTTCGTAGGGTCAAACCCATGGGTTTGTCATAACCTCAGCACAACACTTTTCAAACCTAAACTGGGAACACAGCCTCTGACCTGCTCGCCACGCTGTCAGGATCAACACCCTGGACCGCTAAAAGCATGGCTTAGTGGTTCTGACCGCATTGCCACTAAACACAGACAACACTGTCACACTTCTTCATAGTTCATGGTTTTGGTGCCTTATAAAAATACCTTGCAATGACCAGTGACATGTTTAGCTCGTTTCAACTGCAGTTACATCCTTGTGTGGAGGCCTGTGTGTAGTTACTGAGGAATGCCCCAGGCCCAAAAGTGGAATAAATCACAAACTACGCCACAAAGTTTTTTCGCCTTTCCCTTCCCTCCTCCTCTGTTCTGTAGTCTGTCCTCCTTTTCCTGACCTTATCTGTCCTACCTCTCCTACCTCAGTGGTCCTCTTCCCTTGTTTCTCCTCTTTATCTTCCAGCTTTTTGTGACAAAATCTTTTCCTCTTACTTTGACTCAACATTTCTTTCTCCTCCCTGCTCTTGTTTCTCCTCTTCAAAATGTTTTGTGGTATTGGAGCCTGCCACATTTACAAAAGGCAAAGCAACCTGATACTTTTGGAAGCAAGAAAAAAAATTCCTTAGTCTGCATAATTGAAAACAGGATCAAGCCCAACGAGTCATTCTCTGCTTTCAAATTTTTAGAGTTATTTTTGCTCTTTTACCAACTGACAAAATACATTATCCGTGGCGTCCCGTAACTGGATCTGACAGGGGGGTAAACATTTTAGAAAACAGAGTTGTTAACTTTTAAATCCATGGTGTTGTATGTTATTGAGGCATCGGTCACTGTGAGGTGACTTAACCCAAATCATTTTATGGTGCCCACAGAAAGTTATTAACACTCGTCACTCTTTTCCTTACATGTTGGATCCCACGGTGGGAATTTGATCAAAGACCACTTTCTTAAATCATGTAAGCACCAGGCCTCTCTACAAGACAGGACCACAAAATCTGCAAATGCTGTGGGGCCCACCGTGGTTGATATTATACTTTTAGTGGTTCAGATATCTTAAATGTTGCAGTTAATTCACTTATCTGTGGGGATCTGAAATGGAAGTTTAAGACGGCGCGTCAGAAGGACGCTGCTGGTCATTTCAGATGTGGCAGGTGTTTTAATATACTTAACATGATTGTTTTTGAAAGATGGAGCCAGATCACTTGACTTGCAGCTGAGAGAGGCTCATTGACACATTTTACACCATAACTACATCATTTTTATTTATAATGTATTGAAATACCTGATGTGTGCGGTGTATTGTACATGATGCGGCATGAACCTGACATTTTTCAGTCTGTCTGCGTTTGGTGAGGCTGGGGTAATGTCCGCCAACTGGTAAGCTACCAGGTGAGACATTTTTCATGTGGAGGTCCAAAGTCTTAACATTTTTAGGATAGTGCTCTGACCAGCTGTCTCCTGACACCTGCGTTTACCGGCTAGGAGCTATTATCGTTCTGCAGCACTTTGGCAGGGCATCAGCTGAAGGTACACAAATACCTCTGTCTGATAAACGGCCCGTGTATCCAAATGTAAGCTGGAGTCCTTCACCGGTCTGGTTTTATTCAGTTTCAAAGCAGCCTTGATAGTTTTCTTCACTCACATTCTTATATGAACAGTGCGACATTGTGGCATCTGTAGTATTGAAATAGTTGAGGCAGCTCTGAAACGGTTTATTGCCTTTAATGAAATGGATGTAGTTTCACTGCTGGGTAGAGCAGGGTTTCCCACAGCAGTGGCCTGGGCATTTCTTTTTGTGCATTTGCCAAGCGGTTTATAGTGTTCAACAATACTTTGTGGAGTGCATTCATGAAGGACCGTGGGCAATGCTCTGAAGGGTGTTGCTGTTTGTCTGGGAAACCTGCTAGTTAGGTTGCAGGATACACAGACAACTCTACTGCTTGTTCTCTCTCCTGTCCCATCCACCCTCTTTTGGTGCCTTTAGTATTTAGGATATTACTGTGTTCACTGTTTGCTAAACAGAACAGACACCTTGTAAATATAATAGATGTGGGCACCGTTTTTCTTGGTACTCTGCATCCAAGGACAGGACCTCATATCAGATACATTTGTTTGTACGCAAAGCTTTCAAATTGGAATAGTGACCGAAGATTAAACACTCAGGCGCAAGCTTCACCATGTATTTTGTCACTGATTAGGTAAACAAGTGAAATTCATTATTGCTTGTTTTGGATTTTGCTGGTATCAATAGGATGTAGTGCTGCAAAAAGAAGTAATTGCTGATTATCTTCTCAGTTAGTCACTGTCTGTAAAAGTCCAGGGTGATGTCTTCAACTGTTTATTTGTCCAAAATCCAACAATAGTCTCTTCAGAATCAAAAAAAATCCCGACAGCTGAGAAATTAAAGCCATTAAATGTTTATTTTTCCTCTTCCTGGTTCAGTTCTTAAAGATGTCTCTGACATTGTGACCATTCAGTGTGTCAGATTATCTCTTGTTGTAAACAGAAGAAGGCTGATGGTTATTTTAATTGTTTTGCTGAAGTACAGTAGCTGCTGTTGGATTTAAGAACACTGAAGCTAAGACTAAGTCTCAGGTGTCTGTTAACGTCATTGGTTTTATTTCTATGTTGCGCTGCTGGTTTCGTGCCTCAGGTGAGGCTCAGCTGTTGCAGCCGTGCCCATGAAGGTGTTGCTAGCCCCTGGTCAGCATCTCTGTTTACAGCACACAGATTAGAGACGGCGTCGGATCAACATGAGCAGAGGATAAAATAATGAGGGCTGTGCAAGGTGAGATAAAGGTCACCAAAAGCAAGGAGTTTGGACAAATGACAGATGTAACATTGAAGGTAAAAGCCAGATGAACAGGAGGAAGAAGATAGAAGGGGAGAGACAATAGAGAGACAAAGAGACTAGTGTAAAGGGAAATTGATAACAGGAGAGAATCGATGTGTGGAGGCAGGAAAGGGCGAGGTCGAGAGCAACGTACAGGAGCAGAGCTGAGGTATGGGAATGTAGGTGGTGCAGAGAAGAGGTGGAGGGCAGCGAGTCCCAGTAAGGTGCTGATTGAGTGCTGGAACAGGATGGGGAAGTGGAGAAGGAGGCAAGGAGAGCTGTGGGTGGGTCTCTGTGACACATGTACGCACAAACACAATGGAGCACATTATAAAACTAAGGCTCAATGCTGAATGTGAACAGGTGGTGTTTCCACAGAAGTGTTTTTCTTCATTAATCAACCCAGTGCCAGCTTTACATGTGCAGAGCAGTGATGCTGTTCCCTGTTGCTTTAAGTTCCACAGGCATACAAATGAACTGGCCACTTGTCTGGACTCTTTCTCCATGTGGCAGGCCAGTGTTGAGGAGTAAGACTTGTGCCAGAGCTGGAATCCAATAGCTGTGAAATTCTTGGCAGCCATTCTGTGCTGACGGTAGCCTGTGTGTGTGTGTGTGTGTGTGTGTGTGTGTGTGCTTGACGTGTATTTGTACAATTCAGCTATGTGATCAAAAGGGGAAAAGGCTGTGTGTGTGACCGCTGTGTTTAAATGTGCAAACTCAAGCATGTACTTTGTGTTTGTTGTGTGTGTGTGCGTGTGTGTGAGCCAGGCTAACCTGGTGAGTATCATGTTTCACTCTCTCTCTTTTTTCCACTCTCCCATCAATGGGTGAGTAACCGTGCACTGTGGAGAGCAAAGCCAGGGAGGCCTTGTGAGGGATAGCAGCTATTGAACCACCGTACATCCAAACACTGTAAATTCACCTACATTGTTCAGCAGCACTGCAGCCACTCTCTGGGTGCTCAGACCTTAGTGAACATATTACACATTGAATATTTATTTTTCAGCAATCTGTGAAAGGACATTAGGTTAATCATTGTCAAAACAAGCTGCAGTGCCAAGTGCAAAGTACTTGAACATTAGTGTGGTTGAGTCTGTGTTGACATGAGACCAGCCATCACCTCTGTTTCAAAGTCACTGGGTGGTTTTATATGCTCTTATTATAAAGCAGACTAAACAATGAGTATTTCATCAGCATGTGTATCTAAAGCACTGATTAACTAGTTTGTCAGGGTTTTTAACATGTATAGTGATTTCCATGGATTAAGAAGTAGTGTATAAAGCTCAAAGAGCAAATCTCACCAATAGTTTATTAATATTCTACCACTACAGTAGTTTATGATGAAGTTTTAGAATTTTTTTTTTTTCCCCTTGTTGTACTGTTACTTCTCTCCACCTCCATTATGGTCATACCCTTAATCGTCACATAGTAAACCTCAGTAACGTCCCTCAGACCTTGTTAATGTCAGTGTATTTATAAAGCACACTTAAAAACAACAGTTGCAATAGTTATAAAAGGTTGTGGGGATGGCAGAGAGTTCCAAACAATACAGAGTATTACAGTCCTAAACCTTAAGGTTGAAGCTGAGTTGTGTCTCTCGTTCTCTGCCAAATCAGGGCCAGAGGCGATTTCCAGCTACAGCAGCAGTGCCATGTCTGAGGTGGTGGTGCCTGATGCTCTGGCGTCCCCGGCTGTGGGCGGCCTGTATGGGGAGAAGGCCGGGGGCGCCGTGGTGGACTTCAGTTACGTGGGCATCGATGCCATTCTGGAGCAGATGAGAAGGAAGGCCATGAAGCAGGGTTTTGAGCTCAACATTATGGTTGTGGGTGAGTACAGCTCAATTATTATGGGTTTCACCTCTGAACATTTGATAGTTTGATGAATACAAATGCTTATGCACTGTGAGTTTTGCTCATGGCATCACTAGGCTGCATGCATGATAACACACTGTACACTGTATTTGTGTGTTTTTAATCATGAAGAGTTTGTCTCTCATTCTCTGATCATTGTCATCATGTATAGAATATGTTAGTGTATTTATCTCAGAATGAGCACAACCAGCTGTTGTAACGTGTCCTGTTTGTCCCGACTGTGTCTCCTCTGGATGACGTCGGTTTGTGTTTCATCCTCTAACATAAAAGCTTTCTTAAGCCTTAGGGTTGTGACAGAGTTTTGAAGGTAGTGATAAACAAAACAAAACAGAACAAACTCTGTTTCCATGTGGGGGTTTTTTTTTCTGTATTCAAGTGAAATGATATTCGGCCAGTGCAGGAAATGGCTTTTTTTTTTTACTTGATGAAAGGGTTCATATTTTTATGGTCAAGGGGGTGTTACAGAGATTTTGCATGATGACGAACAGTGAAGTGGTGGCCTCAGGACACGTAGAGTCACTTTAACCTGTTTTTATTGGGTGGGATATGGTGCAAAAGAAAAAAGAGGGGTAAGGCTGTCTGCATCTGATTTCTAAGACGCACGTGAACTTGATGGTGTAGAGAAAATATTGTCACTGTTGGGTGATCATTTGATTTTCATTTTGTTCTTCTTCTTCAGCAGTATTATAAAGATTGTTAGCCTGTTTTTCTTAGCTGTTGATTTTGTCTTGTGACCGTTTTAAACGACATCTGCACCCCTATGGCCACATACTGTGGGCGAGCCTCAGGTTTTGGCAGCATGCTGCTGTTGTGATGATGACTAGTGAAAGAATGCTGGACCAAAACACTTGGGGAAGTGCAGCTGTTCACAGAAATGATGGACACTAAAAATGGGGGCATCAGTTCTGCCAAAGCATTATAGCAGATAAAATCCAAGTCTGGCATGTAGTGATTACTACTTAAACTTCTAGCTGAAGTCTAGATTTCATCCAGAGAAATCTGCTGCTGTTGTCTTTCAGTATTTACTGTATGGATCCATCTGCTTCTGTTTGAGAGCGTCTCCGTAAATCAGTGACCTCGACATTGAGGTAGCCTGAAGTTGAACCAGGAATGTTCACTGGCCAGTGGGCCCCCTCCCACTCCTCCTCCTTAATTAACCCATGGTGAGGTTAGCATGGCGTACAGGGGTCTCAGATAGTCCCATCCATAAAAACATTTAGACAGTTGTTAATGTCCCAGAGATGGGCGCCTCACTGGTTCATCACCCTCTTTGATAAAGGTGCCCTCAGTATATCCGATGAGCAGATGGAGAGCGGTATCACACTGTAATGTCATGTTTTACAAGAAGAAAACTGCTAATGTGATGGTCTATTTGGAATGTGTGTATCTGCAAATGGTAAATTATCTAATTAAAGCAAGAATAAAACTTGATCTTATAAAGGGTCCTAATATAAACTCTTGTTTCTTGTTAAATCTGATGGTTTTATACACATTTGGTTTTATTGTATATATCGTTTTATTGAAAAAATTACTGTTACGTACTTTAACTGTTTATAAAAGTGCTTTTTAAATAATGATTACTGAGTTCACTACTTAAATTATTTTATAATGTCTTTGACTTGGTGTCACCCAGAGTATTAAAAAGTTATTATATTAAAGATAGTATTTAGTATTTGACTGTACTGGCTCACATCAGTGTAGAGAGATGAAGTTCTGTTCACTCAATGCACAGAAAACCCTGGACCCAGGCTCTTTTTGGTTGTGTGTTTGGGTTGTAGTCATGTGTCTTTTCTGGCAGTGTTTGTGCAGACAGACGCCTGCAGTTTGTCACTGCTTCAGCCTGACAGCTTGGACTTGTCCTGAGTTTTAAACTGTCATGGAAAACAACCATTGAACCTTGTTTTGGTTTATTATGACACCAGCGTTACTGTGTAGAGACTAGGTACCTACTGTGCAAGCAGGCGCAATGGATTTTTTTTTTGTTTGTTTGTTTGAAGGTGTGTCTGTTCCTCACAGTCTCCCTGTCTGTGTTTTTGCTTATAGGACAGAGTGGCCTGGGAAAGTCTACTCTGATGAACACGCTGTTCAAGTCTAAGGTCAGCCGTAAGTCAGTGCTGGCTACAGCCCAGGAGAAGATCCCCAAAACAATTGAAATAAAGTCAATCAGTCATGGTATGGCACTCTTGAGCCCCCATTTCTTTTGTGTTCCCTCTTTTTGGCTGTTTTACATCTCATACTCTCTTTCTTCTGTCTTTACATGTTTCCCTATGTCAGCCATGGTTGTTATATGCTGCTGTCTAGTTACTCCAAACATTTCCTTTTGCATCTTTAACTTGTTTTTTTTTTAGTTCAGATTTTCTTGTAATTACAGTAGTACTTTTGAAAATGTATTACAAAATATCTCCTCATTTTCTGAATACATTTAAAGTTCACGTGGTATTTTTGCTGTTGCACTATACAGTGTGCCGGCACTGACTGAGCTTGTGTTTCTGTCCAGATATCGAGGAGAAGGGTGTGAGAATGAAGCTGACTGTCATTGACACACCAGGCTTTGGAGACCAGATCAACAATGAAAACTGGTACACTACAGTTCTATCACTGCCTTAACTATGTGAACAGTGAGATTAAATGGTGTCTAACCAAATGTCCCCCCCGCCCCCTCTACTGTCCTGTTGTCTTATTTTACCCTCCCTCTCCCCTTCACTTGGCTTCCTAATTTCATCTTTTATCCGTCCCTCTCCTTTCACCCCTGACGTGGTCTAGCTGGCAGCCCATCATGAAGTTCATTAATGACCAGTATGAGGCATACCTGCAGGAGGAGATCAACATCAACAGGAAGAAAAGGATCCCAGACTCCAGAGTCCACTGCTGCATATACTTCATCCCCCCAACCGGACACTGGTAAGGACACATAAAAGCACAATCAGACATGGTTACAAGTAGATTTGGTGTACCTGAAAAAAAACGACAGAATATAGCTAAGAAAGGCCGAGTATTCTCAAACCTAAAATGACATCAGTGTTGCTTTTTGCTGCTCTTGGGTGAGAATGTTCTTTATTAAGCCGATGGCTAGCTTAGCTTCAAGACAGGAAATAGGGGACAGCTGGCAACGAAATCTACCTACCAGGACCTGTAAAATCCTGGTCGCACCACTAAATTGCAGTCACTGCTCAGAAGAAGCTTGAGCGGACCAAGGTGGGCCCCGCATTGCGAGTTATTGCGGGTTGCTAGGCAACAACAGCATGTGGAGCAAGTCTGCTGTTGCAGCAGAGTCTGGGTTCACTGGCCAGACTCTTCGAGGAGGTTGACACGGTGCTGTCTTAAAGAATGTTGCTGTCTTGGAGCTGGAGTTTGCTCATTCATCTTCAGCTCTGTGCTCATAGCTCAGGTCGTTTCCTTTCAAAATGTCTGGACTAACTATAGTTCTGACCAGGAGGGGAGGGGCCCACAGGGGCGTGACCTCTGTGCAGGTTTTCTAATTACACCTCATTCATAAGATGACCTGATCTGATGCATTTTAACATGTTCCATGCTTTAGCCAATGTAATTGTGAGACTAATTTCCTCATAATATCATGATGTACAGTATATCAAGACAGAACATTACATTTATACACCAGTTCATGCCAGATTTAAACTATTGGTTGCTGCATTTCAAGTGACAGTTGTTACAGTAGAATCTCCAATTAAACTGAAATTAGTAGCAGTATGAATATGCAAAATACATTTCAATATCCAGAACTGTGAAATTCAAATTACAATTATGTTTTTTGGAGTCTTTGTAAAGAGGGAGTGCAGACGTCCATCTCAGTTCATGTGTCTGTGGTTTACAAGCTACCTTCCTCACAGGAAAGGCCAGCAAAATGCCATGTGGAATGTCTTTGAAAAGCACTTCGGCCAAATCCTAATAAGCACCCCAAAACCAGACGGTGCCTCATCTGGTCCTCCAAAGGCATCTTTATCAGTGATTTTTAACTGTATTACTCTAGTTGCTCTCTCACTTGCTCACAGCTCGGTCTTGTCCAGGTTTGACTGCATGTTGTGACGGTGAGAGGTCAGTGTCCGGATGCAGGAGAGGGGAGACTTGGCGCTTCATGCCCAGCACAGTCAGGCCATTTAATAATGAAGGCTGACTTGTCCTTGCTTTACTCAGGAGACAATATAATCTAATAACAACAACTGGAACTTATCACTGGCAGTAACCGGGTGTTGACAGATTGTATAGTGTATTGCTGCAGGCTGTCTTTGTTTATTCGGAAGCTTTTCAATGTGAAGCACAATGGTACATCTCTGCTTTTTCACCCCTCATTAAACACACACATTGTACATGCACATTTCCGTTCAGCACGATGCAACATGTCCCAGCACACCAGTCCACCCTCCAGACACACACTGGAAAGATAGCCTGCTCTCTCCAGGCCCTCGAGCAGACCAGTGTCCCATGTTTCTCTCCCTGGATGTCTTACAGACGCACACATCTGGCTCTGATCGAACTGCAGAAACAGCCCTCCCCCTCCCTCCGCACTCTGTTGGTTCATGCAGAAACAGCCCTCCCCCTCCCTCCGTACTCTGTGGGTCTCCACTGCACTGTTCAGAGAAGCAGAAGAAATTTGGGAGAGGGTGCACACAGTCTCATGTGTCCATTAAGTGATAGATGACGGTGCATTTTATAGCTTTTGCATTTGTGTAACTCTAGACAAGTGCAGTGGCCGGTCTTGGGAAAAATGTTGAAAGCAGCTGAGGATTATCTCGTTTGAACACACACACACACACACACAGAGAGAGACAGTCGATCACAGAGCGCCACTATTAATTTTTGTCTCATGACCTGTCTTTTACTCAGGCTGGTGGGAAATGGCCCCGGTCTCTGTGCCCCATCTAGCATGTTGATCCAACACTGCAGATGTCACATGGCCCAGCCAGCAGCTGCTTTGCCTTAAAACGCGAGAGACCAGGAGTAAATGGGTGCAATCATTTCTGCACTGTCGTCTTCTGAGTGTGCTCTTGCATGAGTGCACAGGACTCCATGTTGACTATGGCTAGTCTTTGTTGTGAGCCAGGCCAGAATCCACTGCTCTGACCACATACAGATGCTTTCATCAAACCGCGGGAAAGGCCAGAGTGTCTCAAACTGACCACAACTCCTTTCTACCTCATCAAGAATGATTAGGTCATAGAGGCAAACTGTAAAATATGTTTTGTTAGTAACATCTGCCCTCTGGTGGAAGACTTTTATGTTACAGTTTTACTTGTGTTTTTACATTTAATGTCTGATTTACCCCGGTGTCCCTCCAGCTCTCTTATGTTTCCTCTTTCCTTCTCAGTCTGCGACCTCTTGATGTAGAATTCATGAGACGCCTCAGTAAAGTGGTCAACATTGTCCCAGTCATTGCCAAGGCTGATACACTCACCCTGGAGGAGAGGGACTTCTTACAAAAGAAGGTAACATCTGTCTTTTGTTTTTTGTTTTTTTTTGTTTTTTTATATAAATTCTGCAATCTTTAATCGTGAAATCCCTCAGTTAATCTACAACCATCCTCTCTCTTCCTTCTTCATTATTGCTTTTTTTCATGTTTGAGATACAGATCTCAGGGTTTCTACTCATTAGGAGTAAGGAGGTTAAACTCCCCCTGGTTTGTGTCTCTGTGTGCATGGCAAACTTGGTGTGTGCACAGGTTTATGGATTGGCATCCCTCTTGTCACTGATTTCTGTTTTGTTTGTATGCAAACAGAGATTAGACCAAAGCCCAAACTTTTGAAGTCAGTTAGTACGCAGATTAGCCCTCTGTAATACAGTGTGTGCACTGTGCAGGTGTACGTACATTTGTTTGATGTTTCCTGAGATTACATCCAGCACATCTGCCTGTTTACTCCTGTGATTAAAGGCCTTAGTTTGTATCATTTCAGAGCTGTTATGTGTTAAAGATTTGTTCTTTCTGTGTATGTTTGAACATGCTCTCGCCAGATCAGGGAAGAGCTGCGAGCCAACGGGATTGATGTGTACCCTCAGAAGGAATTTGATGAGGATGCAGAGGACAGAATGATCAATGAGAAGATCAGGGTGAGGGAATCATCTCAAAGCACTGGCTCTAATACATGTGTAACATTTGTGCCAGGAACTGTTTCAGTCATCCTTATTTAGGCACAAACATGCTTGTCTGTAAGCACTGTCATTCTGAATCTATCCAGTGTCATTCCTAATATACTTGGTTTCAGGCTTCACTGTCTGTTGACCTTTGAGCAGGAGATGATCCCATTTGCTGTGGTGGGCAGTGACCAGGAGTACCAGGTCAATGGCAGGAGGCTGCTGGGGAGGAAGACCAAGTGGGGAACCATTGAAGGTACAACTCTCCCTCCCATTTCAGTCTTCATTTTCCCTTTTTCATTTGTTCTCAGATGCACTTTCCAGAATCTATCAGTATGCACATAACTAACCAGAGAAAGGCCAAAGATAATGTTCTCAGTGAGTCAGCCAATAAAACAATGCTCCATTCAATGGTCTGACTGGTTTCGTGCACCATGCAGCTGTTCTGGCTTGCAGCAGACACTGGGTAAATCCCAATTCCCTTTTTTTATTGCTCCTCACTCCTTAGTTATTGCTCGAACTGGAAGTCATCCCAGTCCTCCATCTTGAAGGACATCCCAAAGCTCTTATTTCTGCTCTGAGCAGCGAGCAGTGACGAGTGAGGATGCACGAGAGCATCCTTCACAGAAGCCTTTTACCGACTGACATGACCATTTATTGGAAACCAGCTGGCAACACTGACTGTGTATAAAAACTGGACCAGCCCACCTAGGTGACCTGATGTCACCTATTGGTTTTCTGAAGAGTGATTTTGAAGCTCAAATCTGGCCATCGCCATATTGGTAGCACTTCACTCCACCTGCACTGTCGAATTTGTTTGTTGTTGTTTTTGGCTTATAGTATACAGTACCTGTTGAGGGTTATCAGTTGGCCAATAGTGTACCACTATAGTGTTGTTAACATCATTCTTATTTGTCTTTCAATATTTAATTATGTTATTCACTCCAGGCAGGAGGTGCCATCCCCCCAGACAAGTGTCTCATAAAGGAACTTTCATTTCCTGCAGACACAGCGGCGCAGACACACACACACACACACACACACACACACGCACGCATCTGGCAGGAATTTTTTTAGTTAGTCTTATCTGTTCAGAAGAATGCAAGTAGATGATGTTGCTAACAGACATCTGCAGCAGACGAGGGCATCAGAGTGTTGAGATGATGTACAGTACCTACCTATGTCTGTGTGTGTGTCTGGGATTTCACACTGAGGTCACTAGCTCCTCCTAGTGGACTGTTCAGGAAACTCACTCACAAAGCTCACAAGTTGTTTGTGTCTGGGTCTTTTTTTGCCAGTTCCATCTACTGCTGCCTGTTGTAACCAACGTTTGATCCTTTCTCTTTCCTTTAGTTGAGAACATAGCTCACTGTGAGTTTGCCTATTTACGAGATCTCCTCATTAGGTGAGTGATTTTGTCTCCATATCAGAATGTCTTTGTTTTAAATTGTCTTTTTGTGCAGCCTGCTGCACATGCATCACTGTGCACAGTGGAGCTAAACCATCCAAGTGACCACATTTGGATGGAGTGGGACATAAAATGTTATTGTAAAGTGTGCAGGCTTATCATTCTCTTCTACTGGGTTTTTATGTTTGTGTATATGTGTTTTTGTTTCAGGACCCATATGCAAAACATTAAGGACATCACCAGCAGCATCCACTATGAAATGTATCGTGTGAGATGCCTCAATGAGAACAACACAGCGGTGGCTCATGCTAACGGTATCCCAGAGCGTCACCTCGTCACTCATGAGATGTAGATGCCAGCTGCCCTGTCACAGCTGACCTCGAGTGGGTGTGTTTCATTTGCTACGAAACTTTCACTGACAACCTTCCCACCACTTCAGCCCTCCACTCCAGCCCCCATCGCACAGGTGGGACAGCAACTTAAAGGCCTGCCAGAGAGACTTTTTCCAGTCATTTTCGGTGGCTGTGAATGGACAGTTCATGTCAGTTAAACACTATTCTGTCACTATCACTGACAAAGAGAGTGAAGAGAACTTTGGTTCTTCATATTGTGCCTACAGCTTGTTTTTTTTGTTTGTTTGTTTTTTTTTTTACCTGCTTCCTGATCTTAACCTTTGTGGTTTTTACTTGTGGTGCCAAAAGTTCGGTAACTGCCAAATAAACAGATGCTCACCATGTTTTAGTCAGAATTGCCTTAGTCAGTGATATGTTAATTGTGTCCACTTTAGAAAAGTAAACATTTGATATTTTTAGCAGTGCTTATAAGAATTCATACCACAACAGAAGCACAGTGTTTTTTGTTTCTGCGCACACGTGACGTGATATTCGTTATTGCACTCCATCATTTGTCATCAATAAAGCATGTTGTTAAAGGGCAGAGCAGCACACACACAGACCAGTCTGTCTGATGTAGCGTCATTTAGCTGTCACCCCCCCCCCCCATACACACACACACATACACAGTTAAAACAAGAACGGTTATCAAATAGCACATCATATGTTAATCTTTTCTCACAAGCCGTGTGTTTTGCTTTAACTGTTATATGTTCATGTCACATTAAATATGAATGTCAGGTCCTTGACATGTCTTTAAATTCCCAGGAATTAACAGAAATATCTTAAGTGTGATTTAAGATGAACAAGTATTTATGCACGAGAGAAAATGTGAATGTTTTGCCATCAGTTGATGTCCATGTATTCATTACGCATACAAACAGACACTCGCACACACACTCACACACACTCACACACATGCCTTTCCTGCCTTGGGGTCCATCATAGTGTCTTACAGTATTTATTGGAGAATGTCTGGTCGTATTTCGGCTGAAACTGGAAAGAGAGCAGGCGTGCTGCTGCCAAGCTGCCTGCTTTGACAGTACAGGAGACATTTCTGTCCTTTTCCCTTGATTATTTCGAACAAATCTAGGTTTTCATTGATCAGCCCACTTTTTTCTTCTGTTTTCTATAACATGCCAAGGATCTTTGTCTGTTTGAACCATATATAATTCTCTAAGCTGTCAGTGTCGTGCTCTGTCCTGTATATTCTTCTGTGTTCTGATACATATTTTCTATTTGTATTATTGATAACAAAATTGCCTTTATCTTATTTTAAAGAAATAAAGACTAAAGTTGTACATTTTTACTTTCTTTGATTTAATTTGTGTATTTTTGGTTTTGCTTCAAAATCTCTCTTTAAAACTTCTGTTTTCAGTATATTTTACAGACCCAGCCTGCAGAGGAGCTTAAGATGAACAAGCGAACTACATGAATTCATCTACTCGTACTTCCTGATTGTATGCACACTTTGGCTGATTTTCTACTACACCAGATTCCCACAGTATTTAATCACAGGTGTAATTCACATAGTGGAGCACTTTAATTGCCATGTCATTAAGATTTTCCTTAATGAGCGTCTGAAATCAATATGTCTGTCTGCTCGGTCAGTGCATGGTTGATTAGCACTAAATACTTGAATGTAGGAGTGCATGTTGTGTTCCTCAGTAAGGGAAGGTGAGCAGACGAGTGCCGAGGTCCAGACAAGGCCTCGGATCAGTGCGAGGATGTGCGGACATCAGCGTCCTGAGATCCTGGAACAGCAGCAGAATGTAGACGTAGTAAGAAAACAGCTGATGCCAAGTGAAATCACCTACAATTGTGTTGATATTGTCTGGTTGGTTACTGTGAGCAATGGTTAATAAGTGTTAAATATTTCCAATATGTTGAACAACATGGGAACAAGACAAAAAGCTTCAAGCCATTTGAGATCACTTAAAGTTAGTGGCATTTCCAACATTACAATTATCACGTTGAAATGCTAAACAAAGTTTTCTCCTCATCTCAGAGTCATCGGTGCACAGTTAAATATGCCAAAGGTTTGGCGAGTGCTCCTGTGGAAGCCCGGCACACTGAAGAAAAATAAACTTTGTCTAAATATGTGAATCTGAGCATGGCTGAACCATTGGTAAAACAAAGCATACCAAGGGCTAATATGAAGTCAGGCTGTCACATTAACAGCCATGTGGTCATGTGACCAGACAGGTCTCCAATCTGCCTTTCAAGTGATAAAAATTAACTAAATGACAGATATTTGAGTGATGCGAGTGTCTGGATAGTTTTTTTTTTCCCCCAGTGCAGAGTACTTCAAAATGGCAACTTGCTGCATCATTGCATAAAATGGCACCTGCTGTGCCCCATCCTCCACAATATTCAGATGGTACATGCCTGCTACATGCCTGGCCCCAACCCTCTAGCAAGCCTGTATCCCTTAACTCATAAGTTGAGACCCCCACATTCTCATACTCCTTTTCATCATCTCCCCCGGGAGCAAACAGCAGAGAAGCAGCTGCATCTCTCTACTCACACTAGCCGTGGTTCATCCCCTCCCTACATGCCACCCAGCAGTCGTTCTGTTGGCAGCCACCCAGCACTTCAGTGCCTGCCTTAATGACATTCATTAAAGAGTTGCATTCGTTCTGGGTACTAATGAAGTCAGGCGACTCAGAGACAAAGAACCTGTGATGGTAGTGCCGAGTTTGTTTACTGGCTGTGTGCACATGTAGACTTGTAGCTGCATTTCACATATTTGTTGTGCAGATTGTGGGGGTATTGTATATGCTTGAATGCATGTAAGAGTTTATCAATTCTTACACATGCTCCATGTTGCACTATGCCAGATGTTTTAATGGTTGGTGGGCACCTTAATAGCCTTTCTGCTCTTGTGCCAGATTGCAGAGCATGTGTAGGGCGTGTCAAATACCTCTGCATAGTATTACTAGTCATTATGGGATGGGCATTAATAGATACGGGCTCACTGGTCAGACCTGGCTCAGTGTGATGGATGGGACCTGTCAGAGCAGTGTAAGCCCTCGACAGGAGGCATTTTGATAAATGTACATCCTGGTTAATGTGTGACTGAATGAATACTCGAGGTGATTTCAGTAGTGTATCAGTACATTTTGACTAGAAGAGTGCTTGGAAGTGAATTGTTATTGTTACATATCTAATGTTTAACTAGAAACTGAGTTTTATTTTTTCATCTTGCATAAACTTCTTGATGGACACTAACATCATCTGTCACTATGCCTCTATGTCCGATTGCCTAGGTTTTGGTCAACAAAAATAAACTTCTTGATGGACACTAACATCAGTGCAGGTGTCTGCTCTCTGTCACTATGCGTCTATGTCAGATTGCCTAGGTTTTGGTCAACAAATACGTTGCATCTCGTTGCCACATCTTGTTAGTGAGAGCGACCAGCTCATCTCCACAGACCCAGTGTGCCACCAATTAATACCTGTTTGTAAAAGAGTCTTATTTACCTTGTACTACTTTTTTTTATTTATTAATTAGGCAAGTTGATTGCAGAATCTGTGGAGGTGTTTGTGACAGTGTGATGCCTTCTGTGTGCGTGTATATATGTATATATATAATTTTTTCGTGTATGTGCATGTCGACCTCGCTTACTCTCTGTCTCACGGCATGTGTTCTTCTTTGCCCCCATTTGCCGTCTCCTTCCCCCATCTGCTGTTTCTCCTTTGTTGGCAGACACCTCACCTTCTCCTCCTCCATCCTCCATCCTTATTTCTCCCCTCGATTTCAGTTTCCTTCCCTGCTCTTGGCTCTCTGCCAGGCACTCAGATATGCAGGGGGAGGGGCTGTCTGCCATATGCAAATGTTCCAACTTTATGCAAATCAGCCCTGTTGTTAATTAAAAGTCAGTAGCAAATTCAATTAGCTGACTGAACAGAAAGAGAGGAAATGGGTTTACACCAAATGAAGTGATGTGGGCTTGAAAGAAAAAAATACCAAAATAGTGTATTTAAAAAAAAACTAAGAAATCATGGTTTGGGGGTTTGGGAGAATGTAAACTGCGTTAGATACAGGGCTCAAATGGGACCTTTATCAAGGGAGTAAACTTTAAAAGCCAGGTCCCACCAGTCACTGTTCATAATATAAGAACAGACAATGGTGTTGTGGTTGACATACACGCTGCTGGAAAGCAGTTGAGACAGACAGAGTGAGAAACATCCAGACAGAGGAGAGAGGTGAGACAGAGAAGAACGTCGTTGGTAGCTCCTGCCTCTGGCTAATTACTGTGAGTAATTAAACGAGTCGCAGATGTATGTCAACGATTATGCTGCTGTTATGGAAATGAATCGGAGTGGTTGTGTGAATGTGTGTGTGCATACTTGTACAGTAACTGTGCATGCTTACGCGTCTAAGTATATAGGTCTGCAATCTGAAGGCTTTGTGATTTTAGGTCTTCATTTTTTCTGCTGCCTTTGTGGACACTTTCATCTAAAGCATTTTAAAGTTTTAGTCATTTTAGCATAGGTAATCCATGTGTGGCACAGGAGTGATGGGTTTAGTGTCATGGTCGACTCACAAAATGGCACGGACAAGAATTAACCAAATTGCTTTTTAATTGAAAGCTTTTTTATACATGTATTAACTGGAACCATAACATATTGTGTTTATATAAGGATAAATGTGCAGTAGATGTGTAAGTTTCAAGGCAACACAGCAAAACACACCAGCTGTCGAGTGCCTCAGAGAGGTTCAGAGGTTTGGTTGGTGCTGTGGAAGCATCACCAACACCCTTCACAAATACAAGTTTAGGCAGAGGAAAGTGACATTTCTGCCAGTGAGACGTATAGAAAGATGAGGATGAGGGGCTAAGACCAACAGACCAGCCAGCAGAGTTGATGGATGGCGATAGGTTTGGGATGAACAGAGCAAAAGAGAAGAAACTTAATGTGAAAGGATAAAAATTAGAGACAGGAAAATGGCTGCAGGACAAGAGGATTTGGAAGTGAAGGATGTGAGATTTAAAAAACAGCATGAATATGAATTTCCTCTCTGATAACAGAAGAAATCCCTTTAGAGAAACTCAATACTTCCCACAATTGTGTTGATGGGTAGTTCCTGCTCCAGCTTGTCCTCCTGAAGACTCCCAGTCGATATGGTGCTCAAGCCCTGGCATCTGTTTTCACACTGACTAATGCTTAATTTTGACCACACATGACGTTTGGTATGCGATGTTATTCCAGATGGCAATGTGGAATTGTGCTAGCACTGAAACATTAGCATTTATTGTACAAAATCATGATTCTGATTGGATCCTGGTGCAAAAACAAAAAGAGCAGCAGAAAACTAGAAGAAAGTGCTGAAGGCATAGGAATTCTGAGGATGCAGTGCAACAAGGACAGCCCTCATCTGTAGTGTGTGTGTTTGTGTATTTCATCTGCATGCAGGACTTACCACAAGATCTAATCAGTGTGTATGTGCCTGGGGAAATGTCCTTAATGTGCTCCTGTAGAAAAGACACGCTTGTCAAATTGCTGTTTGACTTTCCTGCTCCTGACAGCCTGCAAATTCCACCAGACTGCAGGTGAATAGTAATGGATGGAAAATGATTCAAGCCACAGCAGAAAGGTTGTTGATAAATAGAGTAAGGAGAAAAAGTGTTTAGTATTTATGTGTAGCATAGATGGAAACTGTTACAGGACACAGGCAGGTTGGAGAGGAGGGTCATGTAATAAGAAATTAATTTTCCCCATGGTTGCACATCCGTTTGAGTGGTGATACAGACATGTGATTGAATGGACACACATATACACTATGCACACACTTGTACAGGCACAAATACTTGAGCAACACTGGAACAACCCCTCCTCCACTCAGATGCCATTCAGTGGAAAAAAGTGTATATCAGCATGTAAAAAGATGAACGCAAGGAAAGGAAAATGTGACCTAGAAGCTTCATGGCAAAGTAAACTGAAAACAGTGTTTAGACTGGGTAATTTAATACAGCAGCAAAGAAGAGAAGCGGAGACAAATAGAGACACTGTGAGCAGAGAAACACAATCATTTCATTTCACACTATTCGCCTTCAGCACTGACGACCACCCAGGTGCTGCCTCTGAGTTTTAACATCAAGTCATGGTTGATTGTCTGTCCATCTTTTTGTCATCCAGGGTATGGAACTGCCATCAGGTGTCACTGAGAACAAACACATCACAAACAGCACAGCACAGGTAGGTGCATGTTTCCTTTTATTTCCCCACTGGTTATTTGTTATAAGAGCCAAGTTGTCTGGCATGATAAACTCCTCACAAAGCCTCAGATCCCTGCGTAATTAAACACGTCTCACACCAGCAACCTTCACCCCTGTGACCCCTTATTAATGTCAAAGATTTCATAACACTACCCGGGCAAGTAAACTGTTTTATTGTCATGTGAAAACATCCTCAGGGTTTTAAATCCTCATTTATCAACTTTTTTTTTCCTCCTCTGGATGAAACGTTTGACATTGTGGTTTTAATATTATGTGAAAGCTCCCCACCCACCTCCACACACTCCCCGTGGCTGCAGCAGTCAGTCAGATATGAACCAATAAAGCCAGTCTCCCTAAGCCTGCAGCCAAAAGCAGAGGGCGAACTTGCTCTTTATTAGAGGAGAAATGTTATCACAAAGTCCCTCTGTAAATTCACTCTGCACTGCTTTACTGATCCTCTTTGCTAACTGTCTCCCCTGCACCCCCGTCTCTGCTCTGATATATTAAATATTGTTCCATAGGTTCCATATGAAGCTGTGAGGTGTGAGCCATTTCCACCCACTACAGCTGACAACAAAAGCACTTCTGAGTTGGCTACATTCCCCTGTGAGTGGTGGGCGGAGAGGTTGTTTTTGATCAATAACTGGCATATCAAAAGTGGTATATTTAGGTACAGAATGCTCTGCAGACCGTAAGAGGAAAGGGGCAGAGGAGGTGTTTGATTTTACATCTGTTTCTGCACATGACAAGCACTATGAGCAGCTCAATTAAAAATAATAATAGAGCTTCTGTGACCACACCATATACCCAGTGATCCTATTGCTGCACCCAGAAGGCTTTGCATTTTGACAGATTTACCACTAAGAATTTCTAGTCATTTTTACCACTGCCACCAGTGAATTGTATCAGCTGTAACTAGCTAATTAATTCAGCTAAAGTTAGCTCCAAACACCCTGGCTGACTTTTTAATATTTCAAATTGACTTGTTTTAAATTGAAAATCCTCTAAAGGGTGTTTTAAATATGTACCTAAAAGACTGAGGCTCAATCTGCATGTGCCAGGAAAAAGCCAGAGTCTTCACCAGCTGATGATCCATATACAGTATATTTATGCTGTGGTATGAATAGCCAGCTGACTCAAAGTGGCTGGCATACTTAAAACTGCATATAGACATATGTTGTATATTCAGTCAGGAGAAAGATCTGATCTCAGAGGCCATTTTGCTTTCATCCTAGAGCAGAGTGGAAAAAATAGGAAGTGTAATAAGATCCTAAATTTAAATGTGTGTCTTGATGTGATGAAATAAAATATTCAGTACGGTATGCAAAGCACATGCAGTGTGTAAATCTACCCAGACTGTGTTTATCAGTGGTGTGTAATGATTTAGGGGTTCATGCTTTGCAACGCACACACATGCACCCCCATCTGCATGGAGCTTTGGGGATTATGCACCAGGCTGTCTGTACAGGATGACGTCAGCGCTCTCTCCTATTTTTCGTATTTTATCTCCATCCACTGATTTGACCTTTCTGTTTCTTTCCCTTGTTATTCTTCATGTGTTGATTGCTTCTTACTGGATGTTCGAGGTGTCCCTCTCTGCAAAGCTACATGCTTTATTGGACCTGACCTTCACTGGTGCATTGCAAAATAGTCTGTAATATTCATTGTGTGTGTGTGTGTGTGTGTCACACTGGCAGCCTATCCATTAACCTGGTGCTAATCCACACACATACTGCAGAAACAAGTAGATTAGAGCCTGCCAGCCTCAGCAGCCAGCAGCATTTGATAGGTAATACCTCTCCCTCAAACACAAGCACAGTTTCACACCAACAATCAACTGGTCTAGTTTTGTGCTATAGAACAAGTATTATAGAATATGACCCCACGTGAAATTATTAATTATTATCTGCTCTGACTTGAAACTCTATGTGTGTGTGTGTGTGTGTGTGCATAGCTCAATTATTTATTTTTCCCCTTTTCTGCCATCATGACAACCCATTGCCTGTGAAGCTCCAAATGAGACTGCTTAATAAGGAAGTACAGTTGTGTATGTGGTTTTAGAATTTGTACTATTTACAGCTCTCCTGCTCAGGGTTCATTACAGAAGACCCCTGGAAGGTTTCAGTCATGGGATAGGAGGCCTGGGTTAAAAAAGATACAAGCAGGGAATGTATTATACTGTAAAGATTTGATCTGGAATTGGTGCAGAGATAGAGATACAAAGAATGAAAGCAAGAGGCCTTAATATCCTTTATTCGGTGGATGGAAGAATACATCCTGGTCGGCATGGCTAAGGGCATGCTGTTTAGTTACTGTGGGGTTTTTTGTTTTTTATAGAAGACCCACATGCAGTCTTTCATTTCTTCTAATTAAACAGAGAATTGAGAACATTTTTTGTTCAGGTACGGTATGACTAAGGTCACAGGAAATGTGCACGTGTGAGTTCACTTGGCTGCCAAGTCTTCTGTCGTGCTGTATTAGTAACAGCACTCAGAGTATTTATAAGTCTCACTGAGCAAAACAAATGGCTGGTGTCCGAAGACAATGGCTTCATACCAAGGGTTTCCTCCTGTATTCCAGGAAGCTCTGATATCTACCTTGAACTAGATAGATAGCATTTCATTATTTGCTTGCTTAATCAAGTATTACTGTGTGCACAATAAATACGAAGCTGGGGCCAGCAGCTGGTTAGGTTAGCTTAGCCTAAAGATTGGAAATGGAGGAAAGCAGCCAGCCTATCAGCAGAAGCTCCAGGAAATTGTTGGTTCTGGGAAAGAAACAGTCCAGCATATAACTCTTCATAAAAATGACGAACTGTTTGTTTTAGATGTATTTAAATAAACAAGATACACATGGCAACGACTGAGCTTTAGACGTTCTGGTAGACACAGTTTGTTACCTTTGAAAGCAGCAAACTGAAGCTACTTCTCAGTTTCCAACCTTTGTATTAAGCTAAGCTAAGTGGCAGCTCATTCCAGTTACATATTCAATCTTTACAAGTGTATTTACCCTGCTCTCAGCTACACCACCATGCTGTCTAACACAAACACTGCAGATGAAAGGTTCACTGGGACAGATGAGGTTTCAAATTTATTTTGCTACCATATGGTTTCATAAATGTTATTACATGCTTTGGAAATGTAACGTTATTGTTAGTATGAAGGACTTGTTTAATTTAATTTAGTGCAAAATAGATCACTTTATGGTTTTTAGTACCAGTGTCATTTCAGCTGGGATGCACAGATAATAGATGATGTGCTGGTGTCATTTTCACAGCAGTCTAGTTCAGCATCTGTCCAACGGGATCATGTGAAAGTAGTAAAGCTCTAAGAGCTTCAAATTATACAAACCTCTATAAAGACACAGAGAGTTTTGCAGGGTACTAATAGCTTGCTGTAAATTTATTAAGGATGTGGGAATCTTGTAAAGAATGAAAGAGGATTTTCTTGTTCTTATTACAGAACAAGGAAGAGAAGTTTTACATGTACATATAGTACCTGTCCTTGTTCTTCTTATCCTTTATTCACTTTTCTCAAGATTTCTACTTACATCACAGACTAATACAGAGAAATACTTTGTCACACGCTTACAATGAGTGAATGGAAGGTCATAAAAACTTGTTTTGAATTGCATTTTGTCCAGACCTCTGAGATTAATGCCTAATCTCTTTCTTAACTGAACGGTAAAACTGTAGAAGTTCTCAAAGTGTGTGTGTGTCATGGACAGTCAGCCTAAAAGACATCCAGTAATGTAACTAAATGGCTGTACTCTGGGGGGAGCAGACTGAGGCCCCAGGGAAATGTTTATCCTGTTGAGGAACTGACAAAATAGAGGCTTTAATGGCCATGTTGGACTCTGCCGCAGGGGTACATGCATATAAACCCTAATACGCCAAATTAATACAGGCACACAAAGCAGGACTTAATGGAGACGCAATGATAGAAGCACAAAGCACTGCTTTTCTCCACCTGTCTAATGGACAGCCGAGTACTCAGCCCTTTCATTACATCCTACAACTTTAAATTGTTAAAAAACCCAAAATAAAAAAAAAAACACTACATAAATGGAAGTGTGAAAATTAGAATGCACTGTTTTATGGGAGGCTATGTGCCAGACTATTTTATTGTATCATCTAGCTGAAATTTTCACCTCAACAGTACTGATGACTCACCGCCACTAGCACAACCACAGCGTTTCACTTGTCATATCTTGCCAATCTCTTGCTGGAAAGTCCACATTATACCAATGGAGCTAGTGCCAGTCCAGAGAAAAAACCCAACGTGGCACCAACCCTGCCACTGAGCATGTGCAAAGCTTGTGTTTGCCTGTATGAGAGTAGTGAGAGACAAAGTTTCACTGACTTTAAAACCAACTGTCACAATGTCCAGGATGAGTCACTGCGGCATCTGACAACAAATATATCCAAAAGCTCATTTGATGTGAGAGGAACTCATGTTCTGATTTCAGAAAAATAGGCAGCACATACTGTATGTTTGTGAATTATTTATGAATCTGATCTGAAAATATTTTTACATGAGATAATATTTCCCAAGTAACTATTTGTTTTCTTTTCATATTGTCTTTCTCTGTAATCATTTTGGGTTTCCATTCAAAATGCAATGTAATCTACACCAAAACATTAACATTCATATTCATTCTTAATATTACATTGTAATACATTACATGTTGGACACAATACAGTCCTAAAATCAGCCCTGCTTTTGTTGTAGCCCCCAACACTTACATTTCAAAACATCAACAATGATGTGGTAATACGATAATGATATATTTTTCTTCTGTAGGGTATTATAAACATTTTAATCATTGAATTTTGCTCTGAAAACATGGTCACAATGCACTACTCATTATAGGCTAACATTAACTATAACAGTTTTCCACATTACCAGATATTGCTGTGCAAAATAATTTGTTATATAATAATAATAATACCTTGCTAATGAGTCAGGCCTAACAGGGGGCTGAGGATACTATGGCATAATTCAAATGGTGTGTACAATATATACAGGGAGCATTAAATGACCTTTACCCTCTGGCTCCACTGAGGCAGAGGTCAGCTAGGACACTCTACAAGATGAATACTGCCTAGATGCTATCACACACACAAACACACACTCCGAATATACTTAAAGACACACACCTCCGCTCCGAGGTGTAACTGAAATTCTCCAGTTTAATTAAGAGCACCCCACTTTGTAGCTGCCATTTCATTTTACTAATTAGTCATGAATATGAAATGGCAGGATTTTAATTAGCTCGCCATTGTCAGAGAGGGAGGAAGAGAGAGAGAAATCACAGACTAATTTTCTCTCCTCGCTTGGCTGTACTTTATATCATAAAGGCCTGGTAGTAATGTGATTTTGCTCCTTTGTAACAATCAAAAAATTGTAGAAGAGCACTCATTTTTGTTCTCTTATTTGTGTGTATCTTAATTTAGTGTTAATATTTGTTAAATGGATTCATTTAACATTTTTAATTGTTTAGTATTTCAAACATTTGATGAAAACGTAGCTGAAAACAAAAACCTCTGGTTGTTCATTTGTACTTAAGTGACTACAGTAATGACACCTGCTCTTATTGGGGGGGTTCCCCACCAACAAATCATCAGCTACCTTTAATGAAACTCTAGCGGGGAGGGGGAGCCACAGAGAGAGTCTGGACGGTTTAGCAGAGAGAGAGAAATTGGTCTGGGGTCTATTCTGTGGTTGGTAATTAGATTGATTAAGGCTGAGCTGGTGTTGGAGACACGACGACAGCGAGTGGGAAATGGAGATGGATGAGCCTGCAGGGCTGCAGCTATGAGATAGGAATGGTGAATAGAGCTCATCTCGGCTGGCTGTCTGGTTGGCTGCTGAGGAGAGAAGATAGGTCATTTTGTTACAAGCTTGTCTCCATCTCCATTCTGTGCCTGGACTCAGCCGGGCACAGGTTCATTCCCACCAAGGTGGTACTGGGCTGTATACTTGTGAGTTTGATCTTTGTGATTGGTGCATTAACTCTTCTTGGTGTTTGCATTGTGCTCCATGGAGCCCTCTGGTATGTGACTGTTGTGTGTTTCTCTCTTGATTGCTGAGGCAAGCTGGAGTTCAGCATCCTTACACACACACACACGCAAGAAAACAGGTGGGCTCGGTGGGTGTCTGTCACTCCCTGTAGAGCTACTATTTGATCAGGGAGAAAAAGAGAGACCAAGAGCCAAAGTATAACTCGCCATAATTACTTTCTATATACAGGCAGGGCTGTAACCAAACCACAGCTTCCTCAGTCAGTATCAGGTTTCAGGACTGCAACTGCTAGGTGTTTTCCAGATATCTTTGTGGAAATTGACATCCCACACATGACATTTTCCCCAAGCTAACACAATCAGCCACCAAATCACCAATTTCTTACCTGTCAGACACAGCTTGAAAGAAAGTCTTGGAATACATTACATTTAATGTGGGCTACTGGAAAAACTGCCCTGTTCAGCATACAGTCTCCATCACGGTGCCAAACAAAACGGCAATTAACTCACTGGCCACACATGCCTCAGTACATTAGGGATTAGGCAGAGTACAAAGGATCAGGGAAGGACAGTGACTGATTGGAGGCTGAGTGGTGAAACATATGCTCGATAAGTAGGTTTGATGGGAGACACGTACTAGAAGGCCTCATGGACAAGGCCTTACACTCTACAGAAATAAGAAATGACCTCTGGAAGTAGATTATCCAAGTCAATAAATAGACATTCTGTTCTTTGCATCTGTGAGACATCAACCTAATTCTTAATGAGCAGCTGTGCTAGTAGCACTCAGCAGTGTTATGAGCGAAATGCTAATGTCAGCATGCTAACATGCTGATGTATAGCAGGTAATGTTCACCATGTTTTCATCTTAGTTTAGTGTGTTAGCATGCTAACATTTGCTAATCAGAACACAAAGTGCAGCTGGGGCTGATGTGAATGTCATTAATTTGATCATTAGCCAAATTACACAAGTATTGTAAATAGAATTTTGACCTGATGGTGGCACTAAACAAAAATTCACAGGATCACCTCATATTGAGGACAACAGGTAAAACAAAACTGCACAAATAGTCCATCCAGTAGTTGCTGAGACATTTCAGTCAGAACCAAAGTGGTGAACCATGCACACTTCTACCATAACTGTAATATTTGTTTTGGTAAATAAAAATCAAGATGCAGCATATAAAACCATCCACACCAGAAAACCTTTCCAAGTGGAGAGAACATAGATAAAACAAGAGCATGGATTCAGATTATCTTGAGGGGTTTGGATATGTTACGGCGTTGTGTCTGAAGCATAGGTGGCATGCTTTGCTCCTGCCTCTCTAACAGAAGAGGTATGACATCCATCTAAATCTCTCTCAGGAACTCTTGAGAGCTGGCTGAATATCAAGACCTCAGCCTTCCATTCATCACCAGCATGTGTGAGGCAGTGTGTGTGTGCTTGCAAATATTGTCTTAAGGGAATAATGATATATTCCCTCCTTCTCCGTCCCTCCTCTTCTCTCTCCCCCTCTTGCCCTTTAGCACTCACACACACAAGCATACAGTAACCCACACTGAAACAAAATTAAAATATTAATGGTTATTGATCTGTG
Organism: Monopterus albus; assembly: GCF_001952655.1. Classification (NCBI taxonomy): domain Eukaryota; kingdom Metazoa; phylum Chordata; class Actinopteri; order Synbranchiformes; family Synbranchidae; genus Monopterus; species Monopterus albus. The sequence goes on along the minus strand of NW_018128054.1, from coordinate 691,535 downwards.
GGTTATAAATAATCCCTTTGTTCCTCTTCTTCTTAAAAATCTCCCTACTTTTTCAGTCTTTGCCATAAACTACTAAAACCACTGTTAATAAACAACCAGCAACACCTCAGGGTGTGAAATGTGCATATATATTTTATTTCTTTGCTAAAAAGCCACAAACAGGTTTCACTTCTTTAAGGAAATTGTGTAATTTAAACAGTTTGGTAGTTTACAGCTAACAGCAAAGGCTTCACCAGAGAAAACCGAAGATGTGAAGGAAACAGAGCCTCCTACGTTTTCTTCATGAGTCCTGGGATTAAACAAAGTTGTGAGCTAGGGTCCGAAGCTTGACTGGCAGCCGTATTGAGTATTGATAAGTTGTTGTGAAGGATGTAATGTCAGGGCACGTGTCTGGTCTGGTCTGTCTGAATCCCTGATCTCTGACCTCTCCAGGGATTCCCAGTGGATCTAGGATTGACAAGGTACTTCATGCACACCTACTGTTTAAATGATCTGTCTTAAAGCAGACCTGTCTCCCGTCACCTGTCTCTTTCTTTTCACCAACTCTTTATCTATTAATGAACCTCAGTTCTCTCAAGAGCAGGAACTTGTCAAGTTATCACAGGCTTGGTTTGTCTGGCCCACTCAACTCTTAGCTACTGCTTAATATTACAGCCTTTGTGTCAGTCTCTCTGGTTCATGTCTGTGTATTCCATATTTCTTCATTTTTCTCCTTCAAAGTGCTTGTCAAGCCTTTTTTTAGCTCTCATCATGTTGTCTGAGTTCTTTTCATCTTTCTTTTTCATCACCTTCTTCTCCTTTTCTCTCTTTTTCGTCCCCTCTCTGCTGCAGGTGCTACTGCTGAGGATCTTTGTGAATAGTCAGGAGCGCCATCAGGTCAAATTTCATTCTCTGTTTATATGCATCAGCCGGAGTCATGTGCACAATTTCTTCCTCAAAATGTGTTTATTACAAAAATGTGTCCCCAGAAAAACTTGCTGTATAGGATTCCACATACAGATGATGCATCATATTTGCGGCTAATAGTGTTAATATGCTCTGGGAAATGTCTAATCACAGAAATGTGATTTTTATAGGCTGATTACCATAAACATAATCTTCTCTGCCATTGTACCTCACATACTTCATGAATTTGACTGAAGGTGGAACGATGTCGTTTCTAACAGATATGAAAACATGCAAAATAGTATGATTGTGTTGTCTGTGTAACAATAGTTTTAGCCCATGATGACAATATTATGAGCAGCACAATCCACCTCAGGTCTCCCCTCACCCACTGCAATACAGTATGCTAATAAGCCACGCTAACAGCCACAATAAAAGTAATGGTGATTACCAGGCAATGGAGGTAGTAAAATATACAAAGGCTGTGATGTACTGTAAATTATAAATGTCCACCCTCTTGTAATTTCATGCTTAATTCATAATTTTATTCAGGGTTAGCCAAGCTTTGTGAAGCATGTGTGTGACTGCAAATATGCTAAGGAGATTTACTAGCTTTTTATATTTCATCTGCTTATTGCATGTAAGTGAATGCACATGATCCCTAGGTGTTTGTTCCTACAGTCTTTTTTTTATTATCTCAGTTTACCTCAGTTTAACATTTTCTGGAAGCTGAAGTGAATGTGGGATATAAAATGTCCAAACTGTGCATGTATTTGTGTCCCAACATCAGAGAGATGGTGCTGTATTGCAGATGTTGTCACTGGTAAATGTGTGATTCACCTGCAGGTGGCGGTGTATTTCACTGTGTGTGTCTATACATGTTTGTATATGTGACACCCTTGGAGCATAAATGCACCTCTGATTGTGCAGTTGAACACACATGCAGTGTGTGTGTCTGTGTGTGTGTGTGTGATGACAGCATATGCTGTGCTACAATTTCTCTCTGGTTGGAGCATCAGCAGCTGTCTGATCACTTATGCAGCACACTGTCTGTTTTGTCATGTTGAACGTTCTGAGTGTCTCGAGAGGGAAGCACACTTGACAGTCACCGGGGGCTGTCCAGTTGACTGATTTGTGTTGGGACATACACACACTTTACACACCATCACTTCACACACTATGCCGCTGATGCACGGACCGATGTATGTGTACATGTACACACACATCTCGCTTGAAGGTCTGTCACAGTTCCCCAGTGAGATTGCTGGGTTTGGGTTTATTGCCTGTATTGATTATGGCTCAGGCTGAGTAAAGGGATCAAAATGTGGATTATAAGGGGGAATTAACTCCTCAGTGCTGCCCTAGAACCCCCTGAGTCCTCAGACGCCTCTCACATTCACCTTCAGCACCTGAGCACCTCCATATGTGAGAGAGATAAGGGCAGAGAAGCACACATGAATTAACTGTCTGTGTATGACAGTGAACAGACAGATGCATGTTGTGTCCAGAGGACTAAAGTGAAATGAAAGGGGTCACACCAGCCTCTCCTCTTCCTGTCAGCCAACCTGCCTGGATACCCCACAACCCCTGCAGTAATTGACATTTTCCATTTGGCATGTTCTGTATCTCCTTCCTCCTATTTCTATGGCAACCAGTGGTAGGAGCCTGAGCTGAGTGAGTTGGCTGCACCCTTGGGCCAAAGTGTCTAGTCGGCTGCCTGCACCTAAAAGCTGACAAGAGAGCACCAGCGAGCTTCTTACTGCCCATTTAATAAGGTAGATAGACACTCTAATAACGCCTAATTCTATTTAGGCTTCTAATTCTGAGCTAACAAGGTGCATGGTGGTAAGACTGTGTATTTTAACAACAACCATAACGTCTACAGTAGACACTGGTAACGTATTGGAACTTCAGTTATTTTTTTTTTCATTTCTGATTAAGTAGAAGTGCTGCTCTACCACATGTCTTTAACTGTATAGACTTATTGCATGGAACTGCCTGAGCAATACAAGTAATTGTTCACATTGTGGAGACTGGTCTTGATGATTAGCCACTTTTCACTCAGTGTAAAACTCTGCAGAAAATGTTCAAGGTGATAATGACCACTCTCCTTCACTGTTCCCTGGATAATGGCACACAGCATGACAAGCTGGTAAATTAGGTGGATTTTTAATTTTCTTTTAGGCCGCTATGGAAATTAATATAGGAATCTCATAATGTCTCAGGTATTCAACTTTATAGAGATGAAGAAAGATTTTTTTGTGTGAATTTCTAGTTTTTCTTCCTTTTGTTAGGTATTTTTGCCGGATACAACACTTTATCCTCTCACAGTTTGCTTCTTCTCCCAGATTCTCCTACATGGGTGATAATTATTACTGTCTCTGTCACACTGCATTTCTTTGCTTTTGTCACTTTCTCCAACTTACTCTCACTCTTCCTAGTTCCCACCTTTACTGAAAAGAGTGAGCGAGAATTTTAAGAGCCTTTCCCAGCGGCTTCACTTGTAGTGCAGCAATTAGCAGCTGGAGAGCTTGTCAAGGTAACAGCAGAACTAATACACACACACATACAAAACACAAATTATCTGTGCCCTCAGACTCCTGATGAGGACATCAAAGGCATTTGGATGTGAGAGATGGGAGGACAGGAGAGGAAGGGGTGAGGTCTTGGTGAGTGGATGCATTAACAAGACAAGAAAACACTCAGGGTCCTTGAGATGGAAGAATAAGCTTTTGTATGTCACAGAGGGTGATAGATAATGGAAGACTTAAGCGCACTTGTTTATTTCCCCTTATGTGCGGAGCTTGCCATGTTGTGGCCTTTTGTGGTGTAATGGCTGCATTTGTCAGTGTGGATTTCACTTTCCTGTCATTCTCACAGCAGGATAAAATATACTAAGATGCCTGTGTGTGTGTGCGCACATATTACTCGTGCTGTGGAAACTAAAACCTGTTTTCACACACACTGTGGAGACTCGCCCTTCCTTGCTGGAACCAGATACTGGTCTGCACCATGTAAATAATTAAATTTTAGGGTGGCAATGTGGTTTAAGGTTATGAGGGCTAGGTTATTGTTAGGGTTAGGCAAATAGCCATGGTTAAGGTTAAGGTCAGTTTCCAGGAATGTAAGTTGATATAAAGGTTGGATTTACCAATCTCAGCCAAGACAAGCTGTCTGATGCCCATGGGGAGGTTCTTCCAAAGGAAGGGGTCACACCAGGAAAATGCCCTGCAGCCAGCAGACTTCTTGTTAACACAGGACAAAAAAAAACCCTCTTGGGTTTTTGGAGCAAAGAGTATGGGATGGAATATGCTGGGCTTTTCTGTACTGAACATACAGGCACAGAAAAACAGACAACTCCTTGCTTGTTCATCACTGCCTGACAGACCGACAGCTCATCCTTTTTCTAAATGTCACTAATAAAGAAGATATTTTGCTTCTTCCTTGTAACTCTCTGGTACTTTCCATATTCATCTCATCTTGCCACAAGGTGCTGGTTTTTCCTCCTGAGTTAATGGCTGGTTGTACGCTGTGTGCATAACCACTAGTCCATAGAGGTTCTTCTAAACCTTTTTGACAAATAGACAAATAAATACAGTGCTTTTGTATGGTGGCTTATATGACAAACAGCTTTACTGCTCATTGTCTCACAATGAGTATGTGTGCATGTCTGTGTGGTGAATAGTTGTGTTCTCCCACTGTGGTGTAGACATAACTCAGCCTAATATTAAGAGATGTATGATCTACTGGGCCTCAGCCAGAGCTGTTCTTAAAGCTTCTTTTAATTTTGTTGATCTGGAGTATTTTTTGCTCTCCTAAATGGATTTTAACTGTGTCTCATCAGGACCCAAGAGTGTTCAGCCTCTCATTCCAACCAAACAATACAGCTGCTGATTTCACTTATTAATTTCCCTGAAGGGGAATGAGCTGTGTAGCCGTAACATAATATTCGAAGCCAAACAAACCCTTTTTATTTTTACTGTTTTGATAGGTTTGGTAGGTAAATAAAGGTACTGTATGAGAAGAAAGATTCAAGAGAACATAAGGAAGGAGAGAAGAGTAGAGGGGTTTTTACTCAGGGGAAATGGTAAATCTATACAGAGTTGTTGAGAAACTGGAGACTTTCCCAAGCTTTATCTAATCTAGCCTCACATGTTTGCCTCTCAACCTTCCAAGACACAAGGACAGAAGAAATCAAGACACCTCCATGTGAGCATGTGTGTCTGTGTTCACTTCTCTCAGTGACATGCACACACCACACCTGCATCAGAAGGGGTGGTCTCAGTCAGCATTAAGTGTATTATTAGCTGGCTATGATTTAGAGGCCTGCTGACAAGAGTTACAGGAGCAGATATCATTAGTCTGTAACAGATGCTATAGTGTACACACAGTGCTGTTGCAAGCCTGAAAGGATTCCTGTATATACATATATGCACATAGCACTTTGTGATTCTGATAAGAATTTAAAGTTCTGGCCAAAGGCTGTCTGCACAACATGAATTTGGCTGAAGATGTTAACATGTTGTCACCTTGGAAAATAATGTATTTGTCTTGGACATGTCTTGGCTTTAACCTCATTTAGTTCAGTTCAAACAGCTTCATATCCATGTTTATATTATATTTAGGTAGATAGACACCTTGTTTAACACAAAAAATCATCTCAGTCTTATTTACTATATGAACATCTTTATTAAATTTTAAAATATCTTAACCGGCCTCCTCATAACATGCTTCTTATCCATTACATCTTTTTAATCTCTTTCACATAATATTGTCTTGCATATTATCCATTTCATTTTGAGCTTTTCTCTTGAATCCCTCTCCTTTAACCGCTTCCGTCTCTGCTTGCTTCACTCTGTTTCTCTCTCTGGGGAGAGGGCTGAGGGCATCATGTGCTGCTATGAATGATTCATCACCCTCTGTGGGGTGTATGTGCTTGGACTAGAAAACAAGGAGGGCAACAGAGGATAAGGTAGATGGTTGCAGGAAGGGAGAGGTGGTGACAACACAAAGAGGATTTTCCTTATAATATCTGAGTAAAAAATACAGTACATACACAATGTTATTTCATTAACATTATGTTTATTCCATTTTCTGCCTTAAGGACAGTCTTTACCTTCACTGACAGAAGATTTCTGAAATTAATGTTCTCATTACTACTTAGAGGTGTGTCCTCAGGGTGTTAATTGTAATTCATCATCCTTGTAAAATTACCTTTTATTGTCCCATTAATCTAAATACATCTGGTGCTTGTATAGTCCATTGTCTAATTTATGCACCTTTTCATTCTGTTTTTTCCAATAATGATTAGCAAAATACCCTTCTCATGCACTCCTAATCTTGTATATACAGTGGGTACGGAAAGTATTCAGACCCCCTTAAATTTTTCACTCTTTGTTATATTGCAGCCATATGCTAAAATCATTTAAGTTCATTTTTTTCCTCATTAATGTACACACAGCACCCCATATTGACAGAAAAACACAGAATGTTTGACATTTTTGCAGATTTATTAAAAAAGAAAAACTGAAATATCACATGGTCATAAGTATTCAGACCCTTTGCTCAGTATTTAGTAGAAGCACCCTTTTGAGCTAATACAGCCATGAGTCTTTTTGGGAATGATGCAACAAGTTTTTCACACCTGCATTTGGGGATCCTCTGCCATTCCTCCTTGCAGATCCTCTCCAGTTCTGTCAGGTTGGATGGTAAACGTTGGTGGACAGCCATTTTCAGGTCTCTCCAGAGATGCTCAATTGGGTTTAAGTCAGGGCTCTGGCTGGGCCATTCAAGAACAGTCACGGAGTTGTTGTGAAGCCACTCCTTCGTTATTTTAGCTGTGTGCTTAGGGTCATTGTCTTGTTTGAAGGTGAACCTTCGGCCCAGTCTGAGGTCCTGAGCACTCTGGAGAAGGTTTTCGTCCAGGATATCCCTGTACTTGGCCGCATTCATCCTTCCCTCGATTGCAACCAGTCGTCCTGTCCCTGCAGCTGAAAAACACCCCCATAGCATGATGCTGCCACCACCATGCTTCACTGTTGGGACTGTATTGGACAGGTGATGAGCAGTGCCTGGTTTTCTCCACACATACCGCTTAGAATTAAGGCCAAAAAGTTCTATCTTGGTCTCATCAGACCAGAGAATCTTATTTCTCACCATCATGGAGTCCTTCAGGTGTTTTTTAGCAAACTCCATGCAGGCTTTCATGTGTCTTGCACTGAGGAGAGGCTTCCGTCGGGGCACTCTGCCCTAAAGCCCCGACTGGTGGAGGGCTGCAGTGATGGTTGACTTTTTACAACTTTCTCCCATCTCCCGACTGCATCTCTGGAGCTCAGCCACAGTCATCTTTGGGTTCTTCTGTACCTCTCTCACCAAGGCTCTTCTCCCCCGATAGCTCAGTTTGGCCGGACGGCCAGCTCTAGGAAGGGTTCTGGTCGTCCCAAACGTCTTCCATTTAAGGATTATGGAGGCCACTGTGCTCTTTGGAACCTTAAGTGCAGCAGAAATTTTTTTTGTAACCTTGGCCAGATCTGTGCCTTGCCACAATTCTGTCTCTGAGCTCTTCAGGCAGTTCCTTTGACCTCATGATTCTCATTTGCTCTGACATGCACTGTGAGCTGTAGGGTCTTGTATAGACAGGTGTGTGGCTTTCCTAATCACATCCAATCAGTATAATCAAACACAGTTGGACTCAAATGAAGGTGTAGAACCATCTCAGGGATGATCAGATGAAATGGACAGAGCCTAAGTTAAATATATGAGTGTCACAGCAAAGGGTCTGAATACTTATGACCATGTGATATTTCAGTTTTTCTTTTTTAATAAATCTGCAAAAATGTCAAATTCTGTGTTTTTCTGTCAATATGGGGTGCTGTGTGTACATTAATGAGGAAAAAAATGAACTTAAATGATTTTAGCATATGGCTGCAATATAACAGAGTGAAAAATTTAAGGGGGTCTGAATACTTTCTGTACCCACTGTATATAAATTCATATCCTCTCAAGATGAAAACACTCCACACTTGCCCCAAGATGGTGAGACCCTTGAAACATGATTTTTCCTTATCTAATTTCCCACAACCTCAGATATGTTATCTACAGGGTAATTAAGACCTGCTGAATAATTAAGTGGACAATAATGCTAATTCATGAATAATTTATCTGTTTATGATAGTAAAGCATAGATAGTGGTTGCTGCAGCGCTGACAGGAAGACTGATGTTGTGGCCCAGATAGGATCGCTCCAGTGAGGGGATGCTGCTGACTGCAACGATGCCCATATTCATTAGGCCACTGTCACTGGCTTCTGTACGTAATGACATACTTATGTATAATTTACAGGCACATCCCAATGCAGAGGTGGCATATATGAGGGAATGGAAAAAATGGGGTTTTCTGGACAAGGCATATGGCATTTTGCTTTAAAATTCTACATTGCAAATATCCGATCCTTTACTTAGTTTAGTTCTATTGCATCTGTGTTTTTCTCCTCACTCTGTCTGAAGAGTAACTGAGTGTTGTAGTAAAGCATGTAGTATGTCCAGCTTGTCTTCCAGTACTTTGCTCAAGTGTGGTTTGTCACATAGGCCGATGGTGGACAGTAATTTAAATGCCTTGCACAGTATCATGATGCACTGTAATAACGTGTAAAATTGTACATGAGGTACAGAGAAACAAAACACTAAGACTCTCCCGGTCCTTTCAGCCTACCCCACCCTGTTCTAGTGCAGCCTAGTGCTGCACATTCTGTAGCACCCCAGCCAGTTTGATTACATTTGCATTTAGAGCTGTGGCCAAGCGATGGTGAATTATGCCTGAGCTGTTACCTTGCTGTAGCTGCTGGGGAAATGAGGCAGCTAGGCTGCATTTGCCCCACTATACTGCTGACCTTGGAGGTCATGCACAGGAAAGAACATTAATCACTTTGACACATGGATGCTGTAGGGACAAGAGAGAGTGTGTGTGTGTGTGTGTGTGTGAATACAACTATTACAATTACAGTATTATTGCAGCCAACACTTCTGTGCTCCACCAATATTAAAGCATGAGCTGAAGGTATGCAACCTCATTGTTTCCTGTACTGTACTGAACTAAATGGAACTAATCTTCTAGAGATTTTGTATTCTCTATGACACTGTTGCTAATTGAAATTGGTTAATGGTGTAATAGTTTTACAAGAACAAATACATTCATGGTTTCTGGTGAAAACTGATCTTCTCTCTCTCTCTCTCTCTCTATCTGATTCTAGTGTCTCTTTACCATATTGTTTCTCTCCTGTTTTCTGTGCATATAATCATGAGTAGCAGACAAGTGTCGACTGTGACCACTGTTGGCATAAGTGTCTATGTGCTAACTATAAAAGACTCATTATGTCACAACAGATTGATATCTCTGCCCCCAAGGACTTTAATCTCATCTCAAATGAAAATAGAACCAATCATAGCTGGTGAGTGGGGTCACACTTTTAGGACTGTAGCATGTTCATCACTCTCCACTCCCACCCAAAACAGCAGCTGCAGCCTGCAATTGAATGCACTGACTTTGAAGGATGACAACAGATAATCTTTCAAAGCATCTCTTCTTCCTCTGCCTTCTCTCTGTGGGGGAGAAGCCTTACTCTGTATTTGTGTCTGTGTGCTTAACTGAGTATGCTCAAGAAGATGTAATGCTAATGATAAGAAGGAGGACAGACACAACATACTGGGCGAGAATGGATAAAGGTCTGAGAGACATAACAGAGAATGACTGAGTTACAAGGAGCAGGGATAGAAAACAAACAAAAACATTGTGAAGGCAAATAATGTTTCCTGGAGTTTAATTGTTCCGTTGAATCATTCAAATCCATAAAGGCACACAATTATGTTTATGCATATCATAAATCTGATTAGCGCCGAGTGCTGCTCTGCGAATGCAGTATAGTTTTCAGGATGGGGGGTTAATGCCCACCCACAAAGCTCACACCTGATTAGCTGCAAAGCACAATCACTTATCTGTCTTTCTATTGCCATGCTATCTAGAAAGTGAAATGTTATGATGTATCACTCAAACTAATTGTTTAATCTTTTCTTATTTGGAGTGTGAACATCAGTGACAGGACTGTTAAAATAATAGCCACGCTGAATGAGAGATCTTCATACAGTCACTGGCCACATTTGTCATTGAAGCAGTGCTTATAGTCTGTTTATTTTTGATGATGTGTGGTTATGTATTAAATAAATAAATTAATTGTTCTCTTTAGTAGAAGAAAAATAAAGTATTTTTATATACGGTCATCACAGCTTTTCCTTTAATCTTTTTCTTGCCTCAGTTCCTCTTCATAAACACCAAGATCCTCCATTAGCACCATTTCTGAGAAAATGTTATCAGATCACTTGTGGTTTGCTCCCTCATTCACCTTCCTTGCATAAATACAAAATGCTGCACGAATGACAAAGATAATAGACACCAAAGATCTTTTATTAGCCAGACCAGGACCAAATGAAACAGTTTGTCCCAAATTCAGGGTGACCGGGATGTAAAAATAAAAGGCAAATGCCAACATTAAATGGTGAAAATGCACACTACAAACATCTTAACTCCTGTATCTCATCAAACCTATACTGATGGCCTCCACTGACTCCCTCCAGTTTGCAGAGGACTGACACTGACATTAGCAATATCATCATTTACCCTTACTAATGAACAGGCTCCAGGCAATTACACTGTCACCTGCTGTTTTTCTAAGATTCAGCTTGGAGTCATGCTGCCTTCAGTGGTTTTCAGATGACTGCTCTAATGTAGCAAGCATTACAAGCAAAGAGGAAGAAGATGATATGTAACGTCTGTAGAGATGTTGTCTGTATTATGCACACCTGGCAACTTTTTGTATATGTTTGACCTTTAAGACCCTTAAGGCATGTTATTCATTGTAACTGATGCATTAATGTAAAGTAGCACTACTGTTATACTTAGTCAGGGTGGAGATCATTTTAAATAATCTACATATACTATAGACTGCTGTTGGATAGTAATGAATCTGTCTAGTGACTCATCTACAACAGCAAATCATATTGCATAAGCTCATCATATGTTTTGTAAGCAAAATCCTAATTTGTAAAGTAATTATAGCTCTAAAATGAATGCAGTGGAGTCAAGTGTACAATATTTAGCTCTGAACTGTAGTAGAGTAGAAGTATAAAATAACATAAAATGAAAATGTTTAAATAAAGAAGTACTTCAAATTTCCACTAAAGTATGCTATTTAAATAGATGATCTTTGTTACCACTGCTGATTTTTAGCATATGTACACTGTTTATACTAAAGCATAAGCATAAAATATGACATCTTATGTTGTGTTTATGTGCCAGAGCTCGTTTGCGCGTGTATTCCATAGCTTTACTCTCAGCCAGACAGGTCAGTCGGCCAAGGTCATAATTGAATTTCTCAGATACACATCGACTGGCTGAGCGCCCTGATCAATGCTGCTAAATTCCACAGTGGAGACAGCATGGTCAGAGTTACTTGTGTGGATCCCAACAACCTATACATACTGTCTTGCACGTTTTAGATGTTTTCTTTGAGGCAGACGTGCAAAGAGAAATATGTCTATTTATTTTTGTCATAACTGTCAGTTTGTGAACATGGTTGACAAATATCAATACCACTAATCTGCACTCATCCTAGCTCACTGATGTTTTTTTAAATCAGGGACTGGTACTGAATTCTTATATAAATTTTTATTTTAAAAAATCCTGTCTCTAGGGTTAAAACATCTCTTTGGGCTTCGTGCACACAAACACAAAAAAACAAAGAAACAAAAAACTATATGTTTCAGAACAGCTCATGAGAAATATGAATCCAGCCATATCAGCATTTCTATAGCAGATTTAAATTACACTAAAAAATAACAGCAAATAATTCTTTGACAGGTTTTTGTGTTATTTTCATTTAAACTGATAAACAAATTTATTGCACTGCAATGCATCATTATTATATTAGCTCACGTCAACCACTGCAAACAATGGGCTGCTGTCTTTCACATACTTAATGTCCTCAGCTGGCCTAAATCTACCTGTTCAGCCCAAATGGCACTGCTGTATGTAGCAATGAAATACAGTCAACCAGCGTCAGTTAAATTTGTTTTTACTGTAGGACGGTAGCTCACTTTAACAGCATCAGCAACAAAAAATTGAGACAACATCATTATAATGTACTGTGTAGTACAAGGAATCACACGAGCTTTAATTTCTATGCATGCAAATGTCAAATATGTCCTAAAGTATGCTTGAACAAGGCACCTATTATATAATGAGCATTCACTGTACATTAAGTCATACTGGATTAGAGTTAAATAAATCTTTAAATCATCATGAATAGAACAAATATAAAATCTAAGCTTTCAACAAGGTTTGAAACAACTGGTGAAGGTCTCCCTAGAATATGGCCAGAGGTACACAGAGGCAAGATCACACACAAAACACATAATAGATCATTTATAAACTGCCATGACACACAGAAGATTCATCTCCATGTTGCGTGATTACTAGTGCCTCCCCTCCTCTCTTCCCCACACATTTCTCCACTTGCACTCCATCACCTCATAGACTGAATAATTGTGTTTTGCCACCATCACTGCAATGCATAGCATCTCTGCCATGTGGCTGACAGCACAGTCTATATGGCTGTGACGACAAGTACAGATGGTTCTGTAATTGTGAGCACACTGTGGTGATCGCTCTGTTTTGTTATCAGATTCATAGTTTTTCTTGTGGGCATTCACCATTTGATGTTTCCAGAATTCATTTCCCTATCAGACGCCAATGGGGTCTCATTACGAGTGGACAGATAATGAGATACAGACAAGCGTATTTAGCTCCAGATCTGGTTCATTGAGTGGTGACGTAATGGCCTGCCAGGCGTGCCACTTTAACAGCTTCTCTTCAGTATAATTGTGGAGATACGTTTTCCACTGAACCGTGCACAGAAGGTTTTGAAGTGGCCAAAATATTGACTTTTGAAAGTAGCTTGATTCATCATCAGTGTATCAAAAATGCATGTGAATTTGGTGGCTTGAAGTTCATTATATGTATTATAGCCACTTGTTTGTAGAAGACACATCCCTTCTAGAACAGACATGCAACTGATGTGTTGTTGTTTTGTGTACAGTATATGCCAACATATTGTAGTAACCTTACAATATGGAAAATTACAATCACAGTCTTAAAGACATACTGTATATGAAGACAATACAAATTTTCCAAGAGCTTATAAACACCTTTTTTGTATTTGATACAGTTTTAAGTGCATTTTATTTAATTAGTTGATCAGTCACAAAAAAAAACAACCTAAAAAACAAGAGGACAACAATTTTGCTCAACCAACAGAGAAACATATGATCCTTTATCAGAAGGAATACAGAAATTTGAGGCATTCTGTTTTTATGTTTATCTGTCTCACAGCTGGTGAAAACCAGCTTCAGTCAGTGGCCTGTTCTGTATGGAGTTTGTTCTAAAGTCAAATCAATTTTAATTGTGTTGCCAAAAATCCCAGATTTGCTTCAGAGGGCTCCACAATGTGTATAGCCTAGAAGAACCTTTAAACAGGAAATGAAAAGGAAGAAATCTCAAAAAAAGCAACAGAGGAGGGTTTGCTCTTTAGACACACAAACAATAGATGTCAAATGTCCAAAAAGAATAATAGCAACATGCCGCTATGGAGGTCTGCATGGGTTCTTTCTGGGCTTTCCCGCCACAGTCCAGAGATATGCAGCTTAGGTTGAATGGCAACTTTGCCCACAGGAGAAATAGAGTGTGGTTGTCTGTCTCTAAGTGTTAGCCCTGTGATAAACTGGTGACCTGTCCAGGGTGGACCCTGCCTCTCACCCAATGTCAGCTGGGATTGACTCCAGCCCCCGGTGACCATTTTTATGATAAGTAGTATAGATAATGGATGGATGACACTGTGGAAAAACAAAATGACAATATTAGCTACGTAAAATGAAAACATACATGTAAATATGTAAAACACCTAGGTGCTTCCACAAAATTCCCCTCTACCACCATGTCCTCGTCTCATATCACATGGATTTCCCCACTTGCTTGTGTGTGTTTCTAGGTGGATACTAAGTTTTTGCTGTCTACACAGAGTCATAGCGATTAACAAATAAAAGTATGGAAAACCAGCTTGGTTGATATGCCCTAGAATTATTTATGATATCTTTTCAGTAATTTGTAGCAGTACATAACAACAAATCCCAATCATATTCAGTAATATCATTAAATAAATTCATAGAATATGGACCTAGGCAAACAGCAGAATGGATGAATGGATTAACCAGTGAAAAATGATTCATTCATTTTAATTAATTTAGGTTTTCTTGCCAAGATCTTGACTTGTCCAACCTGTGCTGATCATCTTTCTTGTAACCATAGCAGCCAAGGATAGGTATTTAAGGGTTTTGTGAATGAAATTCTACTTTTCAGGGAAGAGAATTCAGTGTTTTTAAATTAAGACTTGCAGGCTCCGTGTTACATGAGAAATTGTGCCCTCTGTTGGTGGACAAAAACAGTACAGATTATATGATGCACAAGCTGCAGGTAGAGCACAAATGCTATTATATTTATCCTCACTGAGCTATTCACTTTTCACACGCACTTTATTGGCTTGTATACTTTATTACTTTCTTATTTAATATGTATTAGAAGGATGGCGGTGGCATCAGCCCGAGAGCATCAGCGCACAGAGGACAGTGATGGAGGGGCTGCAGTTGTCATAGAAACACGGGGGCGGAGCTCTGAGAAGTGGGACCCGTTTGTTTTGTTATTGAAGGTCACGTGTCAAGGTGAGGCTCCACCCCCGTTCCCCCGTTACCACCGATTCAACCGTCTCGAGCTCCTGCTCCGGTCAGTTACTACAAAATGGCTGCAGAGGCTCCGCCGCCAACGAGAACCTATTGAACGCTTCATGGTAGGATTTATTCATGCCTTTGACGCTTAGCACGACAGATTTGCACCGTGTCGCGTTACGCTTTCGGAAATATAGTAATTTAGAAGTTAAAAATGGAAACAGAGCTGAGAATGAAGATTCTTTCAGCTCAGCCCACTTTCACATCAGTGTTGTCTTCGCTGCGAGTGCTCTTCAGTGCAGTTGTCGGTGACATATCAGTCCTTATGTTTAGTTGGTGTTAGCACAGGTTTAGTTAGGTTTTTCTTGACCGTGGCTTCGTGGTACCTTCGGCTAGTGAGACTTTTACTAACACTGGCTGCACAGCTGAAATGATTCAAGGGCAGCTTGTGTTCTTGCATGTTGAGTCGTCGTAATTGTAGTAGCTTGACGGGCATCGGTTGAACGGTCGCGGTTGCGTTGCTGTGTAGAAGAGTTGACATGGATGTTGCTGCAGCTACGCAGAGGGGCTGCCTGGACCCAACATGCATCACCTGACTGGCAGTAAACGCGTTAGCTTAACGTTACCGTATTCGTGGGGTTGCTTTTCCGGTTGCATTTACAGAGTGTAACCCATCTGTTGCTTATGCAGCCTTGCCCATTGCTTTAGTCTGGTGGCTGTTGGCCTTCATTTTAAAAGACATGTTGGAGTGGCTACTTTTTAAGCAGTAAATACAGATGCTGAGATTCGAGACCTCTATTTTAGCTCGGTGTTTAAGTGCTTTGACATAACCTTGGGGTGGCTGTTGAAATTGTAGCTGGATTGCTTAATATTTTATAAAGTGTATCTGTTGGAAGTCTTAAGGTGTAAGACCCTGGTTAGAGCTGTGTAAACACTAACATATGACAAGTGATCTCTTCCTGTATTCCCTTCACCATAGAGACAGCCATCATTGTCACTGGCTCCTGCTGCAGCTTGACATCCTGCAGTGGCACACACACTTCTTCGTGGTGTGTGCAAACTGGAAATGCCAGCACTCTCGTGCATGTAGAGGGCAGGCTGATGTCAGCTTTGAGGCCTGCTGGTTTTACTATTGTGTTATAGTCCATAAATTTGGGTCTGCGTCTGGAAAAGGATGTAGTGGTGGTGCTAAAGCCACAGGGGTGGGGGTGGTTTCTGTCCCTGCCAGCTCAGGGGCCCCATTCTGCACACATATGCCTGAAAGAGGCAGTGTGTACTCACAGAGAGGCACCAAAGGGGAGCTGAAAACAAACACAGGCCACTAAATACTGTAATTACTATACTGCTTAGGTTACAACTTCTTTTTCATTTCATAACACTCAATGGCATTTGCTTAGTGCTGGACTAGAGGCCTGAGATTTTGCCAGATTGTGTCATTTGGTCGATTGGTTGGTGTCAGCGATCAGATGTTAGGCTTGAGTCCTCAGTGGAAATGATGAGCTTGCTGTTTGTGAAAAGCAGTGCGTTGCTGTCAAGAGTCTGAAAATTTAAAAAACTAGTTTGCTTGAATGCTACTTACATTCATCCTCTTTTGATATTTGGACAGGTCGTTGGCAGATAAGGTGTCGGACTCTTTGACAGTGTTTTTAGATAAGAGCTACCGTTTTGTTTGTTTTGTCCTTTGCAGAAATGAAAATCAGTAGGACACAATCAGTCTTAATGTAGCCGAGAGTTATGTCTCTGCTCTGTTATACATACTCTTACTCCACACAGGCTTTTTAAATGTAAGATGGCAAATGTGAGAAAGCTATGTGATTGGAGTTTACTAAGACATTTGTTGGCATTTTTTTGATCTGTGCCAATCTCTGAAACTGGCACCTGACTTCTGAACAGGACACGGTGCTCTTGGAGAGTGTCCATACAAGTTATTTTAGGGCTTGTTCAGAGTGCCAGGAGCGCAGCATAAGTTTCCCTTTTCCTTGTTGTCAGCCTTGGTCAGAAGGCATTAACATGACCGTACTGAGAATAGCTTCAGGTACTTTAGAGGCTGCAATCCTCTTTGCAGAGAACAAGAGCTTGGTCAGTGTTTACCCAGCAGCTTGTAAACCTTCAGTTCACACTCAGTTTCAAAGGTAATTACAAAGGAAAAATAAAATGAGACGGAAGACTTTTAAAAATATGTGTCCAGCATAAAGTCAAAGTTGAGAATAAAGTCGAACGTTCACATTTTGACTTTATTGTTGACATGCAAAATAATAAAAGAAACCTTCCTCTTCTAATTTTTCTTTCTTTATTGTGGCTCTGTCTGAGGTAGTAGTGACTGCTTGGCCTTTTGCTTTGTGTTATCTTTTTTGTTGTTGTTATTGTGTTTGTTTTTATGCATTTATAAACATGCTAACAATGTAGCATACCAGCTAATATTCAGTGGGTTATTTTTCTAGTTTAAACAGGTGTGTTGTCCTAACATGCGATTGCGCAGACGAGCAGAGGACGCTGCACGTTCTGTCACAGCTGTGGGGGTGGCTGCTGTGGTTGCTCGCCGTGTTCTTGTTTGGCTTGTGTGGCAGTCCTGGCTCTGTGCCCAGTGACTGTCGGCTAGCACCCCCTCCCCCTCTCTCATACATACACACAAACAGCCCCTTTAATCGCAGCCCCCTCATCTTCATTGCTTCAGTGTGGGTCATTGAAGCATTTCTGTAGTGGCTGTGACAGTTCACCTTGGACACATTGACTCTCCTTTCTTTCCATCTCTGCTCGATTTTCTACCAATTTTGCACCCGCTTTTATTAGTCTGTCCTTGATCTCTCCCCAGTCTGACTGTTTTTCTTTTTTCCTTCCTTTGTCAGCAGAGTGAGCGTCTGGTTTTAAAAGAGACACCAAGCTCTAGTCCTGTCCTTCTGACAGGAGGGTATAGTTCCACAATAGAGCTGAGCTCATTGACCTGTGCCCTTCGTATCAACATGAGCCATGCTTCCATGCTACGGATGTGGCTCAGCCTGTTACTCTGAGTAAAAATCTAATCTTTATGTATTGGTTAAACTTTGTGTTATTCACAACTCTGAATCCAAGGGACACATCTACCCAGGGCAAGCAGGTGCTTGTAAATGAAATGGCAGCTCTCATTGAGAGAGACTCTCCCTGTCCTGCTAAGGGACCAAATGTTTCTTGAACTGAAATCATTTTGACGCTTTGCTCAGCACTCACTCCCCTCCTCCAGGTCGAAGGCCGACAGCAGCTCACAATAACTGGAGCATCTCTGTTATTCTCTGATCCTACGTGACACAAGCCCCACCGATGCCTTTGAAAGGAGCAGCACTCGCTATATTTAGTGTGGCAGCTGCACCAGCAGGTTTCATATCAGTGTGTGGAGGTGAAAATACGCATTTATGATATGAATTGATAGATAGGTCTGTAGCCGTGTTTTTTATATGGAGAAACAAATTGCAACAACCTAATCTCAGGCCCACAGTCTGGACTGTAGTTTGGTTATAAAGTCTCTGTTTATCATGCAGCTCCTTTTCACTGCTGCTGTTTTGAACCATCAGGCCTGTAGTGCTGTCAGTTCAGTTTTCAGCTCCAGCAAGCATTGAAGGCATGTGTGTAGAGGCCCGATGTGCAAGTGAGGGATAATGTCAGAAAATATTGTAGCCAGTTTGTAACTGTCAATACTTAATGATGGCATTTTTGTTTAAAAATAAAACTAGTCTCCACAATCTACAGTATAATTGTTCCAATGATCCAAGACTGACATCTTGTGTTTGTTTTATTCAAGATAGATAAATCTTTATTGTCCTCAAGGGCAGTTTTTTCACAGCCTGTAACAGGGCTGGGTGATATGACCAAAAAATTAAATCTCGTTTTTTCATTGTTGTGGATGATAGGTAGGTAGGTAGGTAGAACTTTATTGATCCCACAGTGGGGAAATTCCATCATTCACTATTGTAATAATTTTTTTCTGTCTATATGGTCTCAAGCCAAGACATGATTAAAAACATTAAAACTAGATGCTGTTCCCCAGTAACTAGAGCTATGTAGCTATATTAACCAAAGAAAAACATCAGTACTAGCAGGGCTGTTCTCCGTTTACATATTGTAAACACTGTGGATTGAAAAAGCCGTCCCTGGTAGGTTAGTAGTTAAGGTGCAGCGCTCTTGCCGCTGCGGCTCAGGTTAGAATCGGGGTTGTGTCAGGAAGGGCATCTGGCATAAAACACGTGCCAAATGGATTGAACACTAGGATTCAGAGGGTGGTGTCATTTGTCATTGCAGTGCAGTGTGTGCGATGTCTGAGAGGTCGGGAGTAGGAAGGCAGATGATCTTGGAAGTGGTTCGTGTACATCTTGATAAGCTAGCTTTTGTTGGAGATGGTTAACTTGTTTAAGAAGCAAGGAGAAAGGTTCAGCAAGAAGTGGACTATCCTTTTGTAAAGCAAGTAGGACTGGACCTGAATATCTTAATATTTGGATAATTGTTGGGTAGGAAATTGGTTTTCAGTTTTAGCATATTCGAATATTCACTGCTGTTGGCCGAAGATTGTTTATGAGGTAAAGAGGCATCACTCTGTAACACCACTGAATAATCAGAGTGAACAGAGTGGGATGTCTTCACAGGGAAAACTATCAGTCGATCTCACATCAGTGATGTAAATGTAGTACATTTTGAGTACACGCAAATGGTTATGAAGATTCGTTCTGTTCATCTGTTACATGAAATATTACATAACTTTCATTAGCTTTTTGTTTTGTTTTTGTTGTTGTTTTTTTAACCAAAAGTACTTCCAGATGGGCAAAGAGGTAAATGTCTGCCCCGAGCCACCGGAGAATATTTTAGTATTCGGAGCCCAAAATTTGCCATTCAAGACAGCCTTAAAAGCAACACCAGCAGGTCAGGAGCAACAGGAAGTGCTGTGAGTTTGTGTTTAACATGAAGTCTCTGCTTAAATCATTTATGGATATCACTTATGTGCCTGTTAACGATGAGTGTACTGTCAGTGAGCCCAAGATATTTAAAGTTGTTAACCTGTTCAGCTGTCTTACTGTGGAGGGAGGTGGGTTCAGTTCAGTGTGAGGTGTGTTTGATAATGTGAAGAGCAGTTTTTTTTTTTTTTTGTTTTGTTTTGTCAAGGTTCATCTGTAGGTTATCAGTGCACCGCTGTGTGAAGTGAGAAATGGGGAGTGAGAGGCTGTAACACTTATTGTCATGGAGTAACGAAAGTATGACTGCATCATCAGAATATTTGAAGGGGGGGGTGGGTGAAGGACTGATACAGTCAGAGCGTGTAAAGGAGTGGACAGAGGGCTCTGGCTGTGTGGATCCCACTGAACTGAGATGATCAATCCATGTGTATTTTCTTTATGAAATGTAAGTCAGTGTTGTTGCCACCCTACTGTAAAAGCCAGGAAACCCAAACTGTTTTACATGAGCTAAATGACTGAAACCTGTTCATAATAATTTTAGTTATTTCTAAGGCATAATGTAAAACATTGTTGTAAACTGAAAATCTTAGAGTTTTGGGCTGTTGGTTGAACAAAACAAGGCATTTGAAGGAGTCAACAAGGCATTTTATAGACCAAATGATTCACTGATGAATCAATAAAATGGTCTTGTTAGTTGTAGCCCTAGTTTAACTCTGTAAGTTCAACTGAATTCTCTTATCACTGTAGTTTTTTAAATGTTCCTTTACTGTTTTGATTGACATTTGCCGTCAAGGTCAAAGAAAAGTAGTCGCGAGAGGGGGAAAGGACAGGTTTTGTAGTTCCTGTGCTCCAGACAGCTGACTCTGTTGCTTCATTGGACGCTCAGACTTGTATTTTAATGTATGGTGCTTGTCCCATGTTCATCTTCTTTCTCGTTCCATTATTGAACCTCCACAGCCAAACTGATTAAGGGTGCTATCTGTCTCCACCCGACTGCTCACCAGGGCCTGGGGGAGCACTTGTTGCCAGGCAATGGCACAACTGCTGTCGCCTGCAGCAGCAGACATTTAGCAGGATAAATAGTCTGTGTACAATTTCACACTTAAGATTCAAACAACTTGATTACATTGCGTGTTTTTTAAAGTTCCTCTTCCCTCAGTCCATAAACAAACCTGGCCAATAGCTTTTACTTTTTCATTTATTTTTCTGTGTAGAGGATCAGGACAGATGAAGACTAGCTCTGAGCTGGATGCACTTGCATATGAATCAATGGGGCATTGTCATGTGTTTTCAGCTCTTGCGTGTCTGTTGTAAACATGTTGCCTCTCAGGGCCGAGTGCTGAAGATGTAGATGTTTTTTGAGACCATGTGAACAGATGAAAGGTGCACATAGTCATCTGTATTTTTATTCTGTTGTCTGCTCACGTGTTAGTTGTGTTGGGATCTGGGGACCTCGTCTCATAGGCCTCCACTATACTAGACCTGCAAGGCCTTCATAATGGTTCCCAGAACCAACCCTACACATCACAAACCTAACACACATGCACAGTTGAACACATCACAGGTTGTAAAGAAATATGCTACTCAAGAGTGAAATGCAAAACAAGCCTGCCTTCTCTGGTTTGGAGATTGTTTCACTGCTACACACGTGACCTTGTGTTACAACAGCAGCATCGACAACACTGTTTTTTACCTTGGAGAGCAACAACTGAGCAATGCTACTAAATGAGTTTGTAGTAATCGCTGTAGCAGGTGGTTACCTGCTGAGGAGCGGTACCTTTCTTATTAGTTGGTGTTTAGGATTAAAACCATGTCCTTCTCTCTCTCTTGCTCTGACTCTCTCTCCCTCTTTCTCTTTGTATTTAAGCTGTGAGAAGAAGCAAAAAAACACAAGCAGACAACCATTTGATGGAAGATAAGAAAAAGAAAAAGCAAGAAGAGAAGAAAAAGAGAGAAGCCCCTCAGAAAAAGGTGAGCTTGCGGGGGGCACACTCATCTTTTAGCTCTATTTACATCTGCCTACTGTTTGATCAGAACAAGTGTGGTACAGTACTTCCTCCAGCAGTGAAAAGAAGCACCACCCAAGCAAAACGTCTACTTCCTTTTTCCCCAGCCAGTCTTGGACGAGACTGGTGTGAAGCATTCTGCTGTTTTAAATGTTAAGAGGTGTACACCCAAAGCACATCTCTCCAGAGTGCCCAGGTGTTTTCTCTGCAGTTGTGTTGTATCAACCACATGCATATTGAGCACGTGCATTTTGTCATGTGTGTTTCCACAGGAAGCATCAACCACCCCATACCCCTGTTTATCACATTTTCCTTCATTGGGACTTATTTCAGTGTTAGATTAACAGGTTAGCCTGCTTTCCTCAGCGTTAACAGCACGTGATTGTGTATCCTTGAACCTTTTCAGTGCTGGCAGAAGTACTTTCTTAATGTGTGAGATGAGCATTTGTGTTATCTATTTTATTCCCTATCTAGCTAAAAGCCCAATGAACCCTGTCGAGGAGTATGAACATCAACG
Organism: Monopterus albus; assembly: GCF_001952655.1. Classification (NCBI taxonomy): domain Eukaryota; kingdom Metazoa; phylum Chordata; class Actinopteri; order Synbranchiformes; family Synbranchidae; genus Monopterus; species Monopterus albus. The sequence continues at coordinate 669,389 of NW_018128054.1, read as the reverse complement.
TTTAGCATGTTGATTAGCATGTTGATTGATGAGCAAAACCAGTGTCTAAACATGCAGCTCAGATGTTGATGGCACATCAACATGGCCCATGGTTTTCACCTGTATGTGGGAAAGATGCTTGTTGTATCATTTTGAGTTATTATGAGTTTTCTTTCTATTGCTAATATATATTCTCTCTCTTTTCAGGCCACAGAACAGTTAACCAAAGGTGAGTTGTGGACTTTTTGTGTTTAATATACATTGATTAAACAAGTTAAAGCAGTTATATAAAATAGGAGACTTTTTGTGCTGTTAAATCTTGTTTAGTGTTGCAATGTTCATGCAGGGTAGGGCAGTCGTCTCCTGACCAGCAAGTTGGTGGTTCGACTCCCGGTCTCCCCGCATGCCTAAGTGTCCCTGAGCAAGACACTGAACCCCGAATTGCTCCTGGTGGCTTGACTAGCGCCGGTGCATGGCAGCTTGTCGTCATCAGTGTGTGAATGTTGTGTGTGAATGGGTGAATGGTGTATCATCTCTGTAAAGCGCTTTGGCCAGTGCAACACACTGTGAGAAAGCGCTATATATAAAATATAAAAAAATACAGTCCAATAACACGGGTTTTCTGTGCAGGCAAAATTAGACTTTTTGTCTGTTTATCTGCCATGAACCTTGCTGAATTTGGGATATAATATTTTCAAACAGTAGGGAGACTGATTGTGTGTTACATCTAAAGACAACTCGGTAGACTGCCTTGCAATTTGGATATGAAGTATTAGCTTTTATTGTAGTAAAATATCTTACATTTTCAACTGAAAACAGCAGCAGCTACCTGAACCAAAATGGAGACTAGGTCCCCATACAGGACTAATAAGGAGCATGGGGCTGGAGCAGCTGCTCCTCAGGCCTCCCCATGGGCTCCTCAGGCAGACCTAGGAGGCTCGGGGTGAGGAGGAATCTCAGAAGGGGAGAAAGCAGAGCAAACATGAGAAAGGGAGGTGAATGAAGTGGAGTGAAAGGTGGCTTCTGTAGGAGGAGTGTGCTCTGTGGCCGCTGCAGACCCACATAGTCTCCCTGAGCCAGTGCTATTAATGAACAGAGAGAGGTGGGAAGGCAGCGATGGACAGTCAGTTAGCCCAGGAGCAGATCTCCTTGTCGGGATGAGCAGGCAGATGGGAGAGGGACTTAATGTCTCACAAGGGACTGGCAGTGTTAAATCTGATTAAAACTCCTGGTCACTGTTGACAGCATGGCCTTACCACAGTTAATGACAGCAGGGGAATGGATGCCTCATTACAAATGTGTGTTTTTGTAATCGGCTGTGTTCAGATAAATGTGTCTTTTGTTTTTTGTCGCAAATTTTGTCTAGATCAGGGATTTTCAACCAGTGGCCTGCGACCCCCTGGTGGTCTGTGAATGCATTTCACTGCATTCAATAATGTAGTTTGACTTAAGAAATCATTTAAAAAGTAAAATTAAACACATTTCCATGCATTAGTTATTGCTTGTGAATAATTAAATTCATGTAAATTTATAACATTTAGGTAAGCCAAGGTGATCTTCAGGATTGAAATAATGCCCATCCAGTTTATCTAGTGGCCCTTAGGTTGCTTCTTAGTCAGAATGGTGGTCCCTGGGTCACAATCAGCTGAAAACCCCTAGTCTGGATCAGTAAAAAGGCCTAAACTGACTTGTGCTCTCTTCTTGTGGGTACATATGACTGTGGACTGTCTTGACCTCCTGTTCTCTTTCTGACTGATGAGTTAATGGGACTAGTGTCCTCTCTCGCCTTGCCCGAGTCACCCTCAGGCCCGCACAGTTTAATGCACTAATGAACATGATCTGGGTTTGCTGTGTTCATATTCTCTTTGTCTCTTACCTACTTTGTGCTGTTTTGTTGCATCTGCAAATTGACCTATATACTTTGCTTTCCTCCCCATCATCAAACTAGGCTGTAATGTGCACAGTTATTTTCTTGGCGGCTGCTCGTAACGGTTAACGTGTCCTGACCTCATTTTCTTGTGTTCTTCACCTCTTTAAATGTCTCATTTGACTTTTTTGCACATTGTGCCTATGTGTGCTCCACTGTGTTCGTACCCACCATTTATCTAGGATGGTTTTCTTTTAAAAGAATTTTATATTTGAGGATTAAGTGTTTTATTTAACTTATCAATAGTTCATTTAATTGAAAATCTTTTGACAGGTAGAAGAGTCTCTTCAAGAATATTAATAAATATAATTTTGATGGCAAAGATGTGATTCATTTAACACTAATGACTAAACACTAATGGCTCAGCCACTATAAGAAGAGCATACAAACAATCAATGGACAAAAATCACATTTTTGACAGCGATTAAGTGACTGATCAACTTACGGAGACAGATTGTAATACTAATGCAGGGTACACTGGGAGCTAATTAAGAGAGAAGGTCTAGCATGGAGGCTGAATAAACAGGCATCCATACACAGGAGATCTCCAGGAAAACCCTGAGCACCATAGTAACACTACACCGCCTTCTGTCTGGTCTAGCAGAGAGGCCCACCATGGGACCAGAGGGAAAGGGAAGCATAAGAAGGTGGGCTGTTAGAAAAGAGATGGGATGAATTATTGTGGTTACATTTATGCTAAGTATAGGGTAGCGGCTTTTAAAGTATGGTGTCTTTGGTTGATGTGAGAGAACTGGAAAAAGGCATGTGAAAGCAAAAGAAACAGATGGAGCCAAATGAAAGTGTGAGAGTGCCTCTAGTTTCCTGTTTGCCAGCACAGTGAAGGGGGCCCTTTGTGGGATATTTCTAGTGGTTCATTTGGTTGTCTAACACACATTTTTACATATATGGTTTTGCCTTGCTTCTTACAGATGCCACACAAAACCTTCTTCCTCACTATAGCCCACAGTAACAATCTTGTTAATTTCATTAGCAGTTGTAGCTTATTCATTTATTTTATAACAGTAGAGTTTTGGCATGTAGTCTATTATTTTAAAAGCCAGGACCTGTTCCAGACAAGAAGAACTGAACTCTGCAGGTCTTGAAAATTTCATTTCCTGAAAATAAAAAGGCCTTTAAAGGTATTAAAAAGTCTTAAATTTAATTTAGAAAAGTAGTAGGCAATGTTTCTTGCCTGCTTGTTGGCAGTAATGTCTGTTATAAAATGTTTCTCTGTCTGTCTGCAGTTTCTTAGGAGACACTGCACACCTGTAAACTGAAATTGAGCCAGAAGGGATTGGGATTATTGCAACAGTGCATTTGTGCGCGCAGGAGGCTATTCAGCCCTTTTTGTGGAGTTCAGTCAGCACTATCAAACCTATAGTCAACACTGTCACCTCGGTCTTTATTTTAGCAAGAAAGTAAATAAATGATCATTTTTAATTGATAAGTTCATTCATCTATAATCCACTAATATCATTATAAATAATTGCCATCTACTTATAGGCAGAACTGGAAAAATGTATTTTTATAATAAATAAATGCAGATCATATTGTCCTTTGCATTCATCGGCTGATATGTTGTTCTAAGTAGTGTTAAAATGATTTTTAAAAGTCTTTATTTTAACTTGGCAAACCCTGGAAGTAGATGACGGATGAGTGTGATAGTGTGAAGCATCAGCCCCATCACAGGTCTTGTGTCCCACAGCAGAGGCCTCCTGCCATCACCAAGTTGTACTAGAGTTATTGTCTAAGGGTTAATGAGTTATGTCTTTCTCTTCATGCTGTGCGTTTTTATCCCTATCACAGATGAAGGTAAATGTAAGTTCACATTAAGGTGCACATTTACTACATTTACTAGTATTATAAAGTAGTGTCACAGCAGTAATTTCATAACAGACTAATTTGCTGTTTCACACTCTCTTAATTACGCCCAGCGCTTTGTGTCAAAGAGTCATACATTGCGGTGCCATCAGGTAGGAATTTATACCAGTGTACCTCTCGTCATCATTGCCACCTTGTTTACCTCTTACCCCATAGAGTACAGCTTAAATGGATACTGCAGTGGTGATGATAAACAACATTTTAAAGAGCTACGGCAGCAACAGCTTGATTCTGTCACTGTGGAGTGGAGTTCGGTCATTAATGCAGCTGACAGGTGGACCTGGTTTCGACTCTCGGGGTACAGTGTAATCTGCCCAAAAAACTCCTTTAAGGGCCACACAGATGGTAGAGTTTAGTCTGTCAGGAAAAACTGAGGTGCCTCTGAATGTTGGACAGTTTATTTTTTCTTTTCACTTGACCCACACAGGACTCTCTCTAAGTAATAACAAATAGTTGAATCTGGTCTGCCTGCAACTGTTGGCACAGCATGGTATGGATGAGTCCAGGGAAGCTGCTGTCCCTGTCCTCCACCTGTCTTCTCAGAGCAGCAATCCTCCTCTACTGCGTCAGCCAGCTGTGACACACCTACCAGAATGTATATAAATATATATATAGTTCTGAGATACTTATTAAAATATGAGCATGATTACTGCTGCTGCTGAGAGCAACTGATGCTGACTTACATTAGTATATTATACCACTCACATGTGTGATTATGAAGCTCCATTCAGACATCTAGAGCGTATTTGATAAATACTCTGATCTAGCGTATACGTATAGCCTTGTGTTCTTTATACTTCTGTCAGATATTAAGCACTTTTAAATAGTATTTTTCTCTGTATGAATGTAGTGCAGCTAGGGAGGGTTTTCCTCCTTAACTACAGTGTCATATTTATTCACTTTTAATTAAGGCCTTTAATCTTCATTCTTGTGAGACACACTGCTCACATTTTAAAGCCCACAGGAGGAAAGAGACGGAGAACCTTACAGACATGCCCCCAATCCTCACTCTTCATTCATTGATAATATTTCTCATGCTCCCTCTTTAATAGACATCTGATAAGGATCTAGTAATTTCCCTGTTTCCTCTTTTACTTCAATCAGAGGATTATACTATGACAGTTTGGCAGCAAGGGCATCGGGAATGAAAGGCTTATAGTGACCTTTTTAAACAACAAACAGGAAACATTTTGTGTTGGTTTACTGGTTTTGATTCAGTGTTGGGTACTTAAATCTGCAACTTTCAGATTTTATTTCTTTGCTGAGCTTCATTTTGTCACAGGACTTCTGCAAAGGACAGTTTTTGTTAAGAAGAAGAAAAAGACTATGCCAGTCATGTCTGTCGTTTGGACATTGAGTAACAGTGGCCCTGTTTAGAACGAAATGTGCCGTAGGTAGATTTAAAAAGCGTCATTCAGACCTCAGCTTGGCCGATTAAAGGCTCAGCTATGGAAAGCTTATAATCACTTGTAAACTGAACTTTTGTATGCATATGTGTGTATACTCCACCCAGGAGCAAGGCGACCCGCTTTGCTGAATGGAAAGCAGTGTCACCATGGTGCTTTTATTGTAGCCTAGGTAAAAGTACATTGATAGTATTGGAATCGCCAGCGATCCATCTCCCAAGCACTGAGGTCCACATTTGACGTTCTGCCAGTACCAGCATTTAGGTGACATGCTCTTTGCACAGAGGAAAACGTCTCCTGCAGTTCAGAACAAAGTGCTTAAGATTTTGAAGAGCAGTACACAGTCCATTGTAATTTGATAAAATGTGTGTACTTGTAACTTGTAAATGTCCTGCAGTGATTTCTTTTATTAAATACAACAGGTCAACACTGGACACCATTACTGATCTAGATCAGACTAGAGTATTCCAGGTTTCCTGACTGTGCACCTCCACTCATAAAACATTTTATCTTCGGGGTCGTGTGGCCTGTTTTTGTGCTTTCCCTTCAGGGGTGAGTTCCCTTCCATATACCTTTAACTCTCCGATATATTCTCAGGCAACCTCCTCACAACATTTTGGTCTTAAACAGTCAGGCCAACATGTTATCATCTTCTCTTGCGGTAAATTAAGACTCCTTTTTAAGTGAAAACACATAGGCCTAAGGCCACAGTGCATATTTGATTAACCTCTAATTTTCCTGTGCGCCCACACAGCTGAGGACTGTGTCAGAGAGAGTGACTTGGATCTCTTTCTACTCTGGTTCACGATTTTTGTGCCAAACACCGCCCAGTGAGACTTGTACTTAAAAGCCACACTTTCACGATGCAAGAAATATTTACTTGTTTTTATCTGTGAGTTTCATCATCAGTATATATGTAATTATTAGAACAATTACTTTAGTTCATCTGTTAGTTTGATGCTGATGAATGTGCAAGGCTTGCACTGTTCTTTTGAAAAGATGAGTCTAAAGCAGCGTGGCATACTGCAGGCAAATAGTGTTCTAATTGTAAGCGGATTTAGACCCAAGCTGGATTCAGGCAGTGAGACTTGAGCTCACAGTGGAGCGCACAAGGGGGTGGAGACTGTCTTACATACGCACACACCATTCTCTTCATCTTTCGTCCTCCCTGCTCTACCTCCTTTCCTTCCTCCGCAAGTCAGCTGATCATTGCGCTGCTCTCTCCCTCTCTCCCTCTCCTTCCCACTCCCTCTGTGTCTCCTCCATGTGATTGGTTGACAGAGCAGCAAGCTAGCTCCCCCCCTCCCCCAGCTTCCAGAAGAATCTACGTCACACGTCAGAGAGTCCCAACTGTATAACGCTTGCCTTCATAACTATTATTATACATTATGGCACAACCACAGAGTCCTTTGTTTTTAAGAGGAAATCACCTCTTAAAGCCAGCAGCTAGGATTTGCCTGGAATTATTGTGTCTGTCTGCCTAATGCAGTAATAATAACAAAAGGATAACGGTAGGTTACAGTGAGCGAAGGAGAAAGGAAAGGAGAGCACAGGAAGGCAGAGAGGAAATGGAGCACATGTAGAGAAATATGATGAGAGGCAGACTCCAGCTTCAGAGAGAGAGGGGGACACACGGACACAAACTACTTTAGACCATGCAGTCATTGGTTGTGGTACCGGGGGCCAAAATTACATAAAAAGCCTCACACATTCTCAAGCAGTTGGTTGTAATATGTAAGCGAGCATGTCTCTTAGTATTTACAAGGCTGTGCAAATATATGTTCCCCGACACCATCCCGTCTTTCCCCTCAGTGTGGGCCTCAGCATTACATAAGTCTTTGTTTTTGTGTGTGTGTCAGTCTGGCCGCATGTGTGTGAGTTATTCACTGCTTCACTGCACACACTTGGGATGGCAGCCAGTGGTGAAGCACTGCTCTTTGTAACTCATTTAGGCCACACAAAGATTTTCTTTTTCTTCTGGTCCCTGCCTCCATAAGTGTTTTTTTTTTTTTCTCCTTTCCCATTTTATTTTATTACCAGCAAGGAACGCTGATCAACTGATGTTTGTCTACAGCATGTGTAGGTTTTAATCACCTTTTTTTTTTGCATCCTGTTTACATTCTAGTCTACCAGCTTATTCTGTTATGTAATGAAATGTATTGAGGCAGTTGTTCTGTCAGCTTTGTGTCCCACAATACAGCAGCAGGCATGTGACCCTCGAGCCGATCTTTCTGTTTGACCTAATGGTGAACTATTCCACATTCAGTATATTAGCCTGCTCAGGATTTTATGCTTTGTTTATAGCTCACAGTTTTGGCTTCAACTTTCTTTTTGGGGTGTGGAGCTCGTCTTTGGGCCAGGTATAACAATGTGCAGAACATAGCTGCGGCAATTAGTAGAAAAATAATCGGCAACTATTGTGATCAGTGAGTAATTGTTTTCAGTATTTTAAAAAGTCTAAAATTGTTTTCTTCCTTCCTTCTATGATGGTAAACTCAGTGTGTTTGGCTTTTTTGGTTTGTTTTTGGAAGTGACCAAACGAGACATTTGAATAGATCACCTTAGGACTTGGGAAATTGGGATGGACATTTTTCACAATTGTCTGACTTCTTGTTGTCCCAGCAACTCATCAGTTAATTGAGAAAATAATCAACAGATTGATCAGTTAAAAAAAAAAACGACGACGACTGTGCGCTACCTGCTCAGCACCAAATGGCAGTGAGACACAGGTAGAGAGTAGCTGCTGAACATCGTGGATCATTTAGCTACTAAAGGGTTGGATATTTCTCTAAGGAGTTGCTAGAGACCAGAAACAGCGAACTAAATGATGGTGAATGTTTGATTTACATTTGTCAGGTGGCCAGAGATACAACTCCAAATCGATGATAATGTTGCTTCGTAACTGATGGACGCGTAAATAAGCAACTGTTTTCTAACAAATTAACCACATTAACGTAATTAAAAGGTGATGATATATTGATGTTGTGATTAGATCTTGTCTCCAGTGCTCCCAAGTGGTGAAAAATTCAAGTATTCAAGGTTTAATTCGGGTATTGCAGGTTTAAGAAAGAATGAGAAAATGTATTTACTTCTAGTGCCTCTGTTAAACTTGGCTTCTTGGCTGAAATGTTGCAAAATGATAAGAAACCAAGCCAAACATAGACCATTGGAAATGACTGGCAAGAGCCAAGGTGTGTGTGTGTGTGTGTGTGTGTGTGTGTGTGTGTGTGTGTGTGTGAGAGAGAGAGAGAGAGAGAGAGTGGGAGAATCGTACTCTGTTGCTAAGGGTAACTAAAGCTAGTGGGACTGTAAGAGCAGTTAATAATGAACTACTTTGGTAGAGCACTGAGAGGTGATCGTTTCAGGGGCCACAAACCATGTATAGCTTATGTTGATGGGGCCGAGCACTCTTTAGTGTACTGTCCTGACAGAGACAATAGCCTATAATAATGCTGCAAGCAGGTCCAAGTCCATTATCTGCTACTTGAACTTTTCATTACTTCTAATCTGTGACCAGGCACCATGGCAGACTGTGAGAGTCGTGTGTCTTGGCCATCCCTAAAGACTGAAGGTTTATTACAGTACCGCCCTAAGATTATTACGGTTCTCTGGTTCTCCAGAGAGCAGCCATGTGTTTAGGCTGACCACTGCCTAAAATCCAGCTTCAGGCTGCTGGGAGAAACAAAGACTCTTAGTTTGCCTTTATGAATTTAACATCCTGGTCGTCATCCAAAACTGACCATGACCTAGAAAATAAGCAATGCAGGAAATACACAGCCACTGCCGTTTTCCAGAAATGACTGTACTGAAGCTGTAATGGTGATTGTTTTTTGTATGCTTATATGTGCTACTAATATAATGCAAATATTAAATATAGTTCAAATATAATGACACATTCAATCAGTCATCTTTTTGTTTGGCTTATTGACTTATTGCATTTTAACATACAGTGTGGGGGTGTGGTATGCAGGCTCCACAGCTGAGGACAAAAGGGCTTTGCAGAGGGCTATAAACACTGCCCAAAAAATCATTGGCAGCCCACTGCTCTCCCTGGACGACATAACTAGATCCCGCTGCCACAGAAAAATTAAGGCCATCACAGGGGATCCCCCACATCCCGCCCATCACCTGTTTGACCTGTTGCTTTCTCGAAGGCGCTTCAGGTCAATCAAGTCTCATACCACCAGACTCACAAATAGTTTCTTCCCCTGGACCATTCAGATCGCTAACAATCACTGATACCTTTCCCCAATACACACACAAACACCTATGTACACGCTACCATAACCATGGACTTCCTACTTTCTACGTCAGTGGAATTATTAGGTCTTAGGCCTGTCGGTATGTAAGACTATTTATATTTATATTACAGTGTGCTCTCTTTCTAATGTGTATATTTATTGCACCTTATCTTAATGTTCTAGTGCTTATTTAACTTAGCCCTTTTGAATTTAATGTTTATTTTATGTCCTCTGAAGTGCACCATTGTTGGCAGAGCACCCACGGTTTTGTTATGCTCCTATTGTGCGATGACAATAAAATCTACTCTATTCTGTTCTATTCTATGAATCATATTAAACAGTCAGTAATTGTTTTGGCACCAGTGTGCAATCAACAACTCTGTTTTTGCCTCCTCTACCCCCCTCACCACTTTCCCACTTCCACAGTGCCAGACTCTGCCAAGTTCGACCCCACCCCTCCTCTTCCCCCTGTCAACCCCAGTGCCATCCCATCGGTATCCCCAAGCAGTGGCAATGGCAAGCGTGCCCCCTCCGGAGGCCAGCCACAGACAGCACAGCAGCTCCAGACTCTGCTTCAGCAGCGCTACCTGCCCAGAGAGGTACCCCCTCGCTTCCGCCAACAGGAGCACAAGCAGCTGTTGAAGAGGGGCCAGCCTCTGCCCTCTGGGACCTTGCCTCTCACCACCACGGGACTTCCTGCTACTATTGAACCTGCAGCAGCTATACAGTCTTCTTCCTCTACAGCCAGCTTACCTACAGGTTAGCCTTGGCACCCTGTTGGCCATTCATTATCTTGTATCAAAAGGCATTCACTGGGTATTGAAAGGGAATGCAGTTAAAATATCTTGGAAAAAACATCTAGTGTAGATGCAGCAATGGGGGTTGCAGTGTATCTATGGCCTGATATAGATGAGATGTGTGACTTCACCTCACCTGAGAATGATGACTAGAATTCAGTAACAAAAATAACAGGTCAGTTGACTGAAAAACTTCAGCATGGAGGCACCATTCACTTTTGTCAAGTGACAGTTCCAGTAAAGTTTGTTCAAACAAGACACCCACAACCTCAACAAACAAAAAGAGAAAAAGCAGCATTATGGTGAACAGTCGTACTGTGAATGCACAGTAAAAGAAAAGAAGATAAAAGTATGGAGGTGCAAATGGCTACAAGATGTAGACAACATGGCCTGCTCCGCAGCAGGTTTTGGTTTTACATATCACAGCAGTCTCCGTCAAGTTTAGTAACAACATATAAAAAACAACTCTAATAATATTACAACAAGCTCATGACAGCTTTTAATGCATCTTTTGACGGCCTCCATTGGAACTGTTTACAAGACAGCTGACCAGTATCCAGAATCCAACCAGTTGTCCAAGAGCCAGATCCCTGATCAGTCTTCACCATGACCCCATTCAAACTGCATGTTGAACAATAACCAGTCTGACAGAAATTCAGCCGAAATCTAATATTAGTCAGGGGTGACGAGTGTTAGGGTTAAAATGTATCCATAAAGTGTGTGTCTGGCTACACAGGGCACTCAAGATGTTGCCGTTTTTATTTAGCATTCATCCTGACGGCGTTTGACTTCGTATCAGCTTTGCCCAGAGTTGCTGTATTTTGCATTCACTGGCCTTCCCAGATGACAATGGCTATGTCTGCTCTTGTTCATTTTTTTGTGGTTGTAATAGTGTGATGTACTTGTAGAGAAGTGCAAGCCACTTGCTTCACAGGTGCTGCTGACTTGTTTATTTTCACTTAGCCTGACTGGGAATTAGAAATGTGGATAGAGGAGTACAGGGGTAGAGAATAGAGAGTAAACACAGCTGGCTACAGTATCTCTAAAGGTCTGTGTGCTTTCTTTCCTGGTGCTCTGCATGTCACTGTGAACCAGGTTCTCATGTATTTCTAAGCGGTAAAGGTCTATTCTTTCATAATCAAGTATCATCCGGTCTTGGATGATGATGTTTAAAATTCTTTTTAGAGCACTTGGCACTTTTCACTGTCTGGGAAGGAAGACAAATTTTACCAGAAGTGTGTGTCTGAGCATCATCCAAGTCCTCTGATGCTGTTTGAATGCAGCTCTATCTCCATGGTGATGAGATGTTTATCCTGTCCTTGTTTCTTCCTCCTCCCTCTCATCATCATCCTCCTAGTCTTCATTGAACTTTGCCGACCAGCCCTACAGTATTTCCTGTTTTTGGAGGAGGAGCAATATGGAACTAGCTAGCTGGCTGGGTGCCTCAGTGGGTCTGACCTGGCGCTGATAGAAAGACTGAGAGGGAAAGAAAGAAGGAGAGAGCAAGCATGGCAGAGGTCCAGTACTGCGGGCTGAAGTGACTCATAGCTTACGGTAAAAGCTGCTTCTTCTCTCCGCCCCTCTTTGGCAAGCCTGCTCTGCTCTGCTCTGCTTTTGCTCTCTGTGTGTCTTTGAACTGACTGATTACATTAGGACAGACAGAAGGAGCTTCCAGCCTGAAAGACACAAGTCCAGTGGGAAGTTTTTGCATATGCCTAAAGAGATACTGCAGTATTCATAGTGACTAAAATGTGCACAGAAGTTTTCACACAAGCACAAACCTCCTCTGTGTCCCTTTACATTTCTTCATGTGTTTCCTCAACCATTGAATGTCTTAATTTAAATCCTCATAACTTAAAGCTTATATTTTGATACTGAAAAGGCTCTTCTGCCACAGATTACCTTTATTTCACTCTTGTGGGTTTATTTCTTTTTTTTTTTTTTTTATTATCAACCATCCAGTAGCTGTAAAATACCAGTATAACCAGTGTGATGCAAAATATTTACTCAAAAGTGAGTAAATATTTAGTAAAATATGCAGCAATGTTATTTAACACACAGTGCACCACAGGTAGTCCTACCTTCATCACTCTGTCCCTACTGCCTTGTCTGTGCTGGTAGAATAGTTGTTCCTGTTCCTGCTTTCACTTCTTGACGATGGCTCACAGCAGGAGCACTCTCCACTCTCCCTCTTCTTTCCCTCCATCGACTCCATGTGTTCTCACCCCGTCTTTCATTACCCGGTCACATGGCGGCTCTCTTGAAAAGTAAGACTGATAACGGTGGTCCGTGTCCAAATGTAAACATGATCATTCAGGTAAATACACAGATGTTCTCTTCCTCTGTATGTCTTCACTAGATTTATTAGTCTTAGTGTGGATTATCAGGGGTAGAACTAGATAAGTATTACTTCTTTCTACTCCTTTGCAAGCATGTAATGATCATTTATCATCATGAGATATTTTTTTCCCTGGGTCTGGTTGTTTTGAGGTATATATTGATCATGATTTCTTTTCCCTTATCTGTTTTATTATATGCTTGGAATTAATAAATAAAAAAATAAAAAAATAATGCACTCAACAATCTCAGCCAGTTTAGTTTGATTAGTCTAGAATCAAAGATTTAGTTTGTAGTCCTGTGATGTGTCGGTGATATCATTAAGTAGATATAGTTACTTCCTGCCTTTGATTAACACCTTTGTTAAACCCCATAAAATAATGATCAAAGGTTTATGTACCAATAGACACGGTACCTGCCAAATACAACACAGGCCGACACCAACAACAAACATCTTAATTTGAACAGGCCTTGTCAAGTGATAGAGCAGTGCAGCTAATGTGCAAATAGCTTGTCTAGCGGAGAACAGAGTGTATGCTGGTTAGACTCGACGTGCTCTTTAAGTCTGCTGATGATGCAGTAAAACAGCCTTGGGAATCCCCTCAAAGAGGACTGGGATGTGCAGTGTTGTGATTGAACATCAGCTGTCTGTTCACCACAAATCTTCAGCACTCACTCTTGTTTTTCTTTCTCGTCTCACTTGCTCTGTTCCCTTAACTTTCTCTGCTGTGCTAGTCGCTCTCAGATGCTCACGTGTTCACCTCTTCCACCTCTGCTATGCCAACACCGTAGCTCACACACACCATCATTGGCCCCAGGGTAGCCAGGATTAGTCAGGCTGCATGTTATTATACAGTATGTATGTCTGTCAGTGTTCCTATTATTATAGCCTTCTCCCAGTGTTGCCTTTTGCTTGGCTACCAATCCATATCCCAAGGCACTTTCATGTGGAAGAGGCATGAGAGAACAAGCTATTTTAAGACTGGCATGCTGGAGAAAGCCCTTGACCTGGTTTATCCTTTTGAGGAGGAGGAGACAGGATTCTCATACGCAACTATGATGGCCAAATGTCTTAAATGTGTACTTTAAAAAAAAGAAGAACCTTGACATCATAACATTGTATTAACAGGAAAGCAGCTGAAAAAAAAGAGCATCCAGAAGGAACAGAATTCCTTGTTTATATTTTTGTGCACTTCATGCCATAAAGTCTCTGCTGTTGTTTCTAGGATGAATACAGTTCAGCATGCCATCTGTGCCACCTCAACATATTCCCAACAGTAGCAGCAACAATAAAGCTACAGTGTTATGTGTGCGCTCGGCCTAGAGCACAGTAACTCCTGATTCTGTGTATAGCTAATGGCAGCTGGCACTGTATCCTATTTCCTGTGGCATGTCAGGAAACGCAGACCAGTGTTGCCCTGACCCTCCCTGAGAGTGCTCAGACTCTGTTCTCTGAAATTGATCAGTTCAGTGGAGTTCCCTATACACTTGCATTTAGAGCAGCATTCACAGTAGATCAACTGAAATTTATAAGTGATTTGTACCATGCTGAAATGTGAGTTTTGAGATTCCTGTGGTAGCACCATAACCAAGACAAATGCTGTTAACATAGAGGATTTATATTAGTAGATGCAGGCCATAATAATTTCATTATTCAAAACTCTGATTTAGTGCCTAATCAGTTTCATCTTTAGATCATTTCAGCTGCTTTAAGTATGGTTTATGCTAAATGCAAACACATTTAGACCTGCAACTAGCAAATATAATCAGTATAATCAGTTCAATTTCTTGATTGAAAATGGCCATTGCATTTCACAGGGCCCAAGGTGACGCGTCAGCTTCATTGTTTCCTCAGAACAGTGGTTTAAAAAATAGCAATTTTCAGTTTATTCTTGTATGACCAAAAAATCCCTTGGATTTAAGACACTGTGACATTTTGGTTGAGATGTGACTGAAATGCTTAATTTATCTAACTAGTTAATTTATTGTAATAGCTGATTACAATTTGAATGCAATTTTATGTAAATCAAATAATTAGTTATGCAATTAATCATTACAGCTCTAAACACATTTACGTCGCTTAGTTACTCTTAGTTACTAAGCCACTTAGTTACTTGCTGTCAGTAAGTGGACCTGCTGTAATGTTACTAATAACTTTAAAAAACAGTCAGTGTAACCTAAGCACTTCCTGCTCTTCCTGTATAGCGATGTTCTGTTTTAGTGCACCAAATCAAAGTTATTTGAGGTGTTTGTGATCATTAAAAACACAGAGGTAGCAAATTCCTGTGAAATGAGGTGTGTGTGTGTCTGTCAGACTCATTCATCTGGCTGGCAGCCTGCATTGTTAGCTGTGTACCATCCAGCCTCTCTGCCCCTTTGGGGCTTCATTAAGACAGGATCAGTCCAGCTGAGGCCCACACGGCCCACCTAGATTACTTCCTCCTTCCATCACTCAACATCTATGTCTCCTTCATTTTCTGTCCTCTCTGTCTTTGTAAATTAATTCCTCTGGATCCTTTTTTACCTGACCCTCGTTGCGAACCACCTTCCCACCGTTCATATATGTTGTCCGTTTTGTTAAATGAAAGATGTTGGAACCCTGAAAGAAAGTAAAAAGAGAAGTGTTGCCTTCTGAGCTGAGCATTAGGACAGTAGTGTGTGTTTTCTATTTGTCAGTATTTTTTTTTTTTTTTGTTCTCACGGAAATGTTACGTCTACAGTGTGTGTATGTCAACATGCAGAAAGAAGCAAGCTGCCATGTAGTAGCACAGCACAACCTCACCACATGTTGTGTCCTCACAGTGGAGAAGCACAGGGGGCTGAACCTCAGCTATAAAGGGACGCTGTTCTCCACCAAACATTGACTTATTGTGTTTTTGCGTGGGTGTCCGGATCATTTGTAAACAATACCAGCCTTGATCCAGGGAACTGCAGCTCTTTCCTTCTTGTGCCAAGTACCCATTCCATTATCCTCCTCCCTCCATGCCTTTCGTTTAGTCTCATGCACCTCTTCTTCTGTTGTCTTTCTATGCAATCTCTGTACCTGCTGTAGTTTCAGTGCCATGTTTAGAACTAGATCAAAGGTCCCTAATCGTTCACTGTGACCAGATCCATGTGAACTTGCTCCTTTCAAGTTCTGCCCTGTGACCAGAAAGCAGCCAAATGCAAAGGTAGCAATCTGTCCAAAACGTAGTCCTTCTGCTTTTGACCATAATAGACATTAAGCATTATGGATGTTCTGATGATATGGCTGTTCATAGATAAACACGTGCGTGTGTGAGAAAATTGCCATTCCAGCATCGAAGGAGGTGCTGCAGGCTTTTGTGAGGTTTCTCTTGAACTCTCTTGCCTGCCACAGCTATTCATGGGGCCTTCTATTGTGGGCGGCAGTGCTAATTGCAGATGGAGTGGTCTTGGCTAAATATTTTGTGACAGTTTTGAAAGATGGGAGGGCGGGGGAGATTAGAAGAGTCCCCCTTTTGTTTTGTCTTTCCCTCGTCTTGTGAGTGCATAATGAAAGTCTCCAGGCTTTATCGTTCAGCAGTTAACAAACCCATCTCTCCACTGCTCCCATCCCCTCCCCCAGCTAGCTTTTTTCAGTGCTTTTCTAGTGAGAGACTGTGAGAGGGAGAGAGAAAGAATATCTTCCTCAGGATAGGAATAGAGCATGATATAAATAAAGCCACAGGGAGGCAATAGATAGAAGAGGAGAGACCCAGCCAAAGCTGTGCTGGTGGGAGGGGCAGAGTATGAGGAGTGAGGAAGGAAGGGAGGGGGGTTGTTTCATGCCGTGCAAGAGCTGTGCAACTTCTTGGCAGCATTTCAGAAATGAACCTCAGAAGCTTGGCAAGCCGAGCAGACATATTGAGACAAGGATGGTCGCTGCGTCGCACAAAAACTAGCTCTTTACAGGATGGTTGGGAGGCATCTCTCCACAGGTATTTCACTAATGTGTTGCACATCTCCCCTTCTTCCTTCTTGTCTCCGTTTTTTTTCCTCTTGCCTTTCTCTTCTGCATTGTTTTGGTTGCTTGTGTTTACATACTGTGTGCGGTTGAGTATTTTTAAGCATTAAAGCTACAGCGTCAGCATGACCCTGCATTTTAGGGTTCTTATATTTTGAGTTTCTTACTGTGAGTGAGGCATGTGTGCTGTTGAAGCAGTGGTATTAGAAATAGCTCAGAGCCTTTTTGGCTTTAGGTCAGGACTGAGAAAATGGCGGTCCTGCACTTCTCAGTGGAGTGACGCTACAAAACGACTGTGCTGTGTGTGTCAGAAACACAGTGCCCTCTTTCTCGCCCCTGCTCTATCACTCACTCCTCTCTCTCTCTCGTTTAGTTGCAAGCATTGAAGTCAGGTTGAAAATGGGGGGTGGTACGCAAATGCTGTCACTTCCC
The DNA here is from genome assembly GCF_001952655.1 of Monopterus albus. Taxonomy (NCBI): domain Eukaryota; kingdom Metazoa; phylum Chordata; class Actinopteri; order Synbranchiformes; family Synbranchidae; genus Monopterus; species Monopterus albus. Next base: position 652,425 of record NW_018128054.1, on the reverse strand, counting down.
TCATGTAATTGTGACACAATATCTGTGTACAAACTAAGCATGCATGTAAAGGCACATGTAAACAACAGCAGCTGTAGCACGATGGACAGCTGAAATGAGAAATGAGGTGGCACCAAGCTGATCAGTGCAGCAATAATGATGTGCAACTTGGCTTACATTTTATCAGCATAGTCCATATGCACAGTAGAATTCAAGGGAGTTGACTCACTCCACGGGGCTCCAAGAGAAACAAGCCAAAGCATTACTTTGTACAGGCAGATGAAGCTGATGGGAGTAAGGAGTCAGGCTGCTCGGGGCTTGTGCAGAGTTTTTCTGCTTCATGTCAATAATTGTACTGGTTAGAAGGTCAGACATTAAGGAGGACTTTGCTGCACGGTCCCTGTTACTGATGACATTCTCCAGTGAGATTCCCCAATATGACAAAATATAGCATAACCTGAAGATACAGCACAGGACTTCTCATTTCATATGTGACAGAAGCATGCATGATATAATGGCGTTGATCAAAAGGATTTCCATGTCGTACAGTTTTCATTTGGTTCATTTTTAACCCTATAGTATTTGCTAAATATTTTGTATGTATTTACTGAAAATGTAATAACTTTTATTATCAGGTTTTTATTTATTTTTATTATTACAACAAGCAAATATTAAAATTCACATTTGAAGCAAACTCAGATAATAAAAAACAAGCCAATTAAGGTGAATCAAGCCCCTTGTAGCTCGCCCCGTGACTGCTTTATTGGAGCGATATTTTTGTAGTACACATACTTAAACCACCCTGTAGTGTAGCCTGTAATTATACTTTGAACATCTTCACATCTGACTGTGAGATCATGATTAGCATTGGCCCTGTCTTGTTTGGATAGAGTGCATAAATGTTGTATTTATTTACTAATTAAAGCTCTCTAGACTATCATGTTAGTCATTCTCCCCCCTGTGTTTGCATTTCCAGTGTGGGTAGCATTAAAGCATCTTGTGAAGTCTATTAGTCTTATGTGTTGCTATGGTAGTTCAACATTACTAAGCTATGTGGGTGTGATGACGTACATAACTTATATCTCCCTTCTCTCACCCTCTCACTCATGCCAGTTTTCTATTATTTTTCTTTCCTCCCACACAGAACTGCCCCCACAGAGCAGCCAGGGAACCCAGTATGATAATCCCCACTGGGGACACCTGCCAGCCAACAGGAGTGCCACAAGTGCTGCATCTTCCACCAATCTCAGTGGCTGGGAGCAACTGATCATTGACCCGAAAGACACAGAGGCTTGGCCTTCTATTACTCTCAGCCAGAGCCAGGCCCCTCCAGGAGGATGCCCTTTGGATACTGACTCTGGTCTCCTGACCAGCAGCAGCAGCAGCAGTAGTACTAGTAGTAGTTGTAGTACAGTGAGCATGGCCACAGGGACCAATAGTCAGACAGGCCACTTCTCTGCCAACCACCTTTGCAGCAAGGCCAACAGTGGGCCTAGCTCTGCCAGTCATACTGGAACCAGCATGCTCTCTAGCCAGGTTGCAGCCAATTGCAGCTGGGGCTCTGGGCCTGGACCCTCCCATTGCCCCACTCAGTCCTCAGTGGGGAGTGAAGGGAAGAATGACAGCCCTGTGATCGGAGGAGGCAGCAGGTGCTGGGGCTCTTCTTCTTCTTCCTCCACAACCAACTTTAACTTGAACCTAAACCCTAATGCCAACCCGTCTGCCTGGCCTATGCTGGGGCATGATGGGGGTGGCAGAGGGGGAGGCAGCTCAGGAGGAGCCAGCACCATTTCACCTCCTCAACCTACACCCAACCTCTGTAATCCGCCTGGCCCCCCACCAGCCCAGACCAGCACATGTACTGGAGCCAACACTAACAGCAACTCCTCGGGAATTGGCGGCGCCTGGGGTAATATAATGGCTTCTGAGACATCAGAGCCGCACCCCTCCCCGTCCACGAATGTGTCTTTCAGTTCAGAACCTCAGAACCTTAAAACTGACGGACCAAATCATACTAATAAGCAGGAACCCCCCAGCCCTATTCGCAACTTACCTGGCTGGGGTAGTGGACCTGTAGGCTTGGGTTCCATGGGCCAGTCCCCACCTGGGGGTCCACAGGTTAATGGAGAAGATGGTAGTTCAGTATGGGGTAACAGTGGTGACTCGAAGGCACCTTCATCTAAGGAGGCACCTAGCTGGGGCCATGGTGGAGGTGGAGCAGGAAACTCTGGAGGTTGGGGTGACCAGTCCAGTGGAGACTGGGGGAAGCAGCACACTGAAGAAGCTCCGGGAGGCTGGGAGGCCCCCAACTCTCCTCCTCAGGATCCACAGGCTAGTTCCTGGAGTAGAGCTATGAGTACAGCTGGTGCCAGTGAAGGGAGCAGTGACAGCATGGAAGGACATCCTCGGCGAAGAGACCACCCTTCCAGAGATAATCCAGCTCCTCTGCTACCTGCCCAGGATTTGGACCCCAGGGTGCTGTGTAACACTGGCTGGGGACAGACCCCTGTTCGTCAGCACACCTCCTGGGACATGGATGATACTAAGCGTAAGAATGATGTAGGCACTGAATCATGGGGCTCTGGCCCAACCACTCCAAGTGATGTCCAGGGGCCCTCCAACACTAACATGGGCCACACTCAGAGGGCTGACTCTGGGAGCAAAAATGATGTGCCTGGTTCTCAGGGAGCTTCAGGTTGGGGTGGAAGCATAGCTGCTACCAACCAGTCCAGCTCTGGCTGGGGAGAACCACCCAACAACATTAAGCCCCCAGGTGGCCCTGGTGGCTGGGGAAACCCTCCAACAGGAGCCTCCACCACCACTATGCCCAAGAATGGTGGTCAGTCCTGGGGAGAGGAGAAGTCAGCTGGGTGGGATGAATCTCAAATCAAGACACCATCCCAGAGCTGGGGAGCACAACCCAAAACATCCCATGGCTGGGGCAATAGTGGAGGGAGCAATAACACAGGGGACTGGGGAGAACCAGAAGAGAGCAAAAAGAGTCCCACCAACCCTGCCTGGGAGGGAGAAGCAGGAGGCTGGAAGGAAAACCCACATGGTTGGGGAATACCTAATTCAGGACCTGGGATATCTGGATCTGCAGGAAATGGGGGCTGGGGAGAGCCAGCTTCCCAGCGTTCCAGTGGCCCTCCTCAAGGTTGGGGAGGTAAGCCTCAGGATGGGCCCAGTGTTAGTAGTGGAGGAGGGGGCATAGGCTCTTGGAGTGCGTCGGGCTCAGTGAAGCAGGGTGGAGGCTGGGGTGGCAGTAAGCAGGAGTCCTCAGGTGAGCCTACAGGCTGGGAAGAGCCCTCCCCACCGTCAATCCGACGTAAGATGGAGATAGACGATGGGACCTCAGCTTGGGGTGACCCTGGTGCCTACAACAAGGCAGTCAACCTGTGGGACAGAAACAATCCAGGAATGACGCAGGCTAAAGTTACCGCTGCAGGCAGTAACCCCCCAGGTCCCAGCAACAGCCAACCCCACTCTCACAATCACCCCTATCACGGGCCACCTACACCTTTACAGAACCACAGCCAAAACTCCCAAAACCCAGGACCAACTAGTGTGCCCATGGATCCTGTTGTGCAGCACCAGCCTGGGCCATCTCACAGCAGGGGTCCCCTGATAACTCAAGGTGAGCCAACACAGTGCTCTGGTTTTGCAACATGTCCTCCTGCCACATAGCCAAGTGGGTTAGATTCATTGACTTGCACTATACAGATCAATTACACGGACAACATTCACATTTTAAAGGTGGTTTTGTTTTGGATAAACAACATCAAACTCAAGGTGGATCGTCTTAAGTGCAGATGTTCTGTTTCTCCCTGTAGTGTTCACAGTAAAGGTGTCAACCATGAAAGCTGGCCATGTAGTTAGCACAGTGCACTGTTAACCTCCAAGCTCTTGAGCCACTTAAAGGTAAAATATTGAACTACTTTGCTTTCTTTGGATTTATATCTAATTGACTGTTCAGATGAGTTAAGCAGCCAGCACCCCTGTCCCTCCCTGAGGCTCCTCACGTTTCATAACACCGGCCACATCTGTGCAGACGTGGGTACCCAAAGGAAGCACAAAAATGTTGTTTACAAACTGTCTTGTGAAAATAGAGAAAATAGTGATTCACCACAAACAGTTTGAGATGAATCGGAAGTGTGTGATTATTTGGAAGCCGCCATCTGTCAGTAGTTGAAGGGCGGACGTGGAGCAAGCCCCTAGGACCTGAGAGGATCCAGACGCCCCCTGCTGTCCCTTACTTGACCCAGCATTCTGATTTCACATTAATTTAATTACTGTACATCCTAATAAAACCTGATAGCAGTCCCTTTTACTTGAGCATGTAGTGAGTTAAAAGTGCTTGTTTAGTTTTTGTTTACAATACCGTGAGGTTTTGACCTTACCATTTAAAGTGCCTTGAGATTACCTGTTGCTGTGATTTGGTGCTATACAAATAAAATTTAATTGAATTTTTGAAAAAAAATAAGGATAACATCTCAGTAAACATCACTAATGTCAGAACGTTGTGGGAAAAAAAACAAGGAAATGAAGTTTGTTTATCACACTGTTATGTTTAGAGCAGGCCAATCGTACTAGAAGGTTGAATGGTAGCTATAATTCTGGAGCGGCCTTTAGGACTTGACCTTTCCCTGTAGAGAAAGCTAAGCTGAGCCTGGCACCACCACAGGCCCAGAGACAGCACTGTGGTTTTCATGCCAAAAAGGACTGGGGTGTGCCAAATCTTAAATGGGCTTCTCCTCCCTCTGTCAGCCAGCCTGCTATGCCAAGCCCAGGTTTCTGCCTCCCTGCATGACTGCCACTTGACACTCCAAAGCAGAAAGATAAACGTGGCAATGGTGTTGAGCACAGGCATATTCAAATTTCATGCTCAGTTTAGATCAACAAATAGAAGGCAAATCAGAAAATAAAAGAATGTGAGTGCTATGCTTTTTTTTAGGTCTGTTGTATGCATTGTAATTAAAATAAATATTCTCACGTGCAATTAAAGATTTTTTTTTTCTTAACCTCCATGTGTTAGGCTTACAGTCTTCACATGTAACATTACCAGTCATTACCTAATCACAAGTGAGATAGCCCCAGTGCCAAAATTTGTGAGTAGATAGCCATTTAGAACAAAAAGTTCCATAATTATAAATTAATAGTGTCTCTTTCTGCCTTCTTACAATAAAATGAGCTAAGTGAGACACAATCCATGATTTTTGTAGTTACTGGCTTATGTTCAGTAAAGTCTTTTTATTGAAAGGCCTTTGTCCTTGTGTGTCCTCCAGGTTGGGGAGAGCTAACCAGCTCCCATACAAAATCCGAGAGCTCCTGGGGGGAACCTGCACCCTCGCCAGTCAGCGTGGACAACGGAACGTCTGCCTGGGGCAAACCTAGTGGGAACTGTGGAGGCTGGGGCGACAACAACCCGGACAGCTATGGCAGGGCCAACCCAACAATGACATCTGCATCTTGCAAACCTGGTAAATATTTTAGCCCTGCATGGTTTTATGAATTCTTCTTTCACCAAGTGTGTATACGTTTGAGGAGTAATTACAACTCATTGACGCTTCACTGGTGAACAAAAGTTAACCATCTCCTGGTGAGTCAAATCAAGGACAACAGTATGGCACAAGAGAAGGGGGAGCACTGGAAACCAGACATTCACACTGACCCCTAGTGGCAGTGTAATAATAATACATGTGCATCATGTTATGTACTTTTTCATTTTACTGTATGTTTTAAGTTATTTTCTCAGATTTGGATTAAAACAGAGCTCACTAGCAAGAGGACAACCTGCTGCATGTTTGACTTTACCTTGAGCCAGTTGGATGCGAAGATGTAAATGGTTGAATCCTCCAAATGAAAACCTCTCATTCAGTGAAGGTTATATTGATGCTATCAGGCACTCATGTTTTTTTTTTTTTTCCTATAATGAAAAATATGTGTAATGTATGTCAGAATTATCTAAATGAACACATTATTTATCTGTTTTCCAGCCCCCAAACCTATGCAAGACGGATGGGGAGGTGGAGGTGAGGAGCTGAGCCTGTCGAGTGGCCAGTGGGATGCTGAGGACGGGGACATGTGGAACAGCGCTGCCTCCCAGGAGAGCAACTCTTCCTGTAACTCCTGGGGCAATGCATCCAAAAAGGGCCCACAAAAGGTGTGAAGAACGGTTAATTATATATTGAATGGTCCCTTAGTCCTTTAGAAACAATGTCACATTACATTTTCATTGTAAAATATTACTGAGTATTAATTTTCTATCATCATGTCCCCCAGGGGAAGGTTCCAGGGAAGCAGGAAGATGCCTGGATCATGAATCGTCTGATTAAACAGCTGACAGACATGGGTTTCCCTGTGAGTCGACCTGCACTGCTGTTAATCAACCTTGTGATTGTCTTTTATTATTTATGTAGTTCTTTTTTTAACCTAGGATCAATGATGGTTGAATCACCATACTGTTAAACATTTACACGGGTATGCAAAGCCACTGAAGAATGAAGACTTTAAACATTCAGCATCAAAAAGTACACTGAACACCTGTTTTTGCTCGATGTCATCTATTTAAATACTTCTTCCAAAAAGAAGTCATATTTGTTTTACCAATCTTAATTCTGGATTTTAATGTTTGTCTTTTTAATTTGTTTCAAACTCAAACTGTATTGATGTAAAAATATATTTTTTGTTGTATGCCACTCTAAAACTGCAACGACTAGTCAATTCATTTATTTGCCTTTTGACAAAAACTGTATTTGGGAATTATTTAGATGATCACTTAATGCCAGAATTCTTTGCTTTTCTCCAGCTGCTCAAATGTGAAATGTATTTTAGGACAGAAAACTTTGTTGCTTATGTTTTAAACTTTTTCTTTCAAACGTTATCACTTCAGTGCACAGCCGGAGCATACAGCGTGAGACCAGGACCCAAATCTAATTATCATCAAGATGTGATTTGTGTTTGTAACATTAGCTGTGAAAAGGTTTAAATGATAAACAGTAGGTTGATCAGTGAGTACAATTTGATTTGTTTCTGCGTTATTGATGCTTTCTGGTTTATTCTCCAGAGGGATCCGGCAGAGGAAGCTCTGAAGACTAACAACATGAACCTGGACCAGGCCATGAGTGCCCTGCTGGAGAAGAAGATGGAGCTGGACAAGCGCGGGATGGGGATAGCCGGCCACGACTACAACAATGGGCTCATCAACAAGCCCATGAGCTGCCCTCGGCCTCCGCTTCTTTCCAAAGACCCCTCAGCAGACTCCCGCTTGCCCTTCATGGATAAGGTGAGTCAGTCATTTATTAATTTACATAAATATATACTTAACATGAAATACTGTAGTTTTTAATTGAACACAGTATTGCACCATATGTGCCATTGGCAATATTATTACAGTGTTGTCCTTTAATGAGGACATAATTTTGGTTCACATGAAATGCCAGATCATAACAAATCAACAATAAGGCTTTTTATTTCACCCCCCTCCATCTCTTGTTGTTTTGGACATCATTGTTTTACTATAATTGCATTAGGTGATACTGAGATCACTTGCTTTCCACTCTCATTTTGTGATCATCTTCTGAATTTGTCTGTTGCAACTTGAACATAGATAATTGAATGTTTTTTAAGGGCTTATGGCATCCATCTATTCCACCTGGAATAGATGCTGATCAAATTGATTAGAAGGCGGGTAATGGAACAACCTCTTCTTGGGGTGTGCTTGACTGAAGTAGAAGTTGACTGGCTCTGTCCTTTGACTCCTTTCAGCAGATGCAGAGTGGAATGTTTGGCAGCGGTGGAGCAGCACAAGCCCGGGCCATGCAGCAGCCGCAGCCAACTCCGCAGCCGCCAGTGCCACCTCTCAGCTCCTCGCAGCCTAGTCTACGTGCTCAAGTGCCTCAGTTTCTCTCCCCTCAGGTATACACGCACACACACACACACACACACATATATATATACAGTATATATATATATAAGCACATGGACGTGGGGCCTCATTTCTCAATCACTATCCAAACAGATTAGTGAGTAAAGTGTTTTAATGTATGCGGTGTTAAAAATTTCACAATCACATTGCATTCTTTAACGATTTCTCCAGTATGAGTTCCCCGTTTGTTTTGTATCTGCTTATGCCTCTTTATAAATTCTTTATATATCAATTAAAGGGCATCTCACACACTAAGCACAAACATTTGTTTTTGTTTACATTTTGTTTAAATGTTGTGTTTTTGATGTTGGTCCACAGGTTCAAGCACAGCTCTTACAGTTTGCAGCAAAAAACATCGGTCTGAATCCTGCACTTTTAACCTCACCAATAAATCCTCAACATATGACCCTTCTGAATCAACTTTACCAGCTGCAACTGGTGAGTCTCACTCAGCCTCGTCTGCTTTCTGATTTGTTAGATATGGCACATATCTTTGACCACAAACTCACAACGAGCCCTGATGGGTTAAGAGTATTTTAACTTGCCATTTGTATTATTCTTGCACTCTTGTACCTGATGCATAGGCATACCAGCGTTTACAAATTCAGCAGCAGATGTTGCAGGCGCAGCGCAACGTTTCTGGCCCCATTCGACAACAAGAGCAGCAAGTAAGTTTCCATCACAACCATCAATTTTGTCGTCTCCTGCAGACTTATTTATAATTACTTTATCTAAATAAAGCTGCTTGAATGAAAACTAGTATCCAGGTCAGTAGTTGTTTCAGTTGTTATTCATATGACCTGCATCGATCTAGATCATAAATATGTCTCTGCTGTGGTGTCGTCCCAGGTTGCACGTACAATCAATAACATGCAGCAACAGATCCAACAGCACCAGCGCCAGCTGGCCCAGGCCCTGCTCATGAAGCAGCAGCAACAGCAGCCACCCCTCTCCCACTCAGGCCTGCATCCTGGTGGGGCCAAATCTACCCTGGATTCATTTCCAGGTCCTCCCCAGGCTCAAGGCCTCCCTGACCTGCAGACCAAAGAGCCACAGTCATCTCCCAACACCTACAGCCCCTACTCTCTCTGTGAGTGGCATCTGCCTTGCTTTTTGAATAGAAAATAGATCCACTAATCCTTGTGTAGTAACATTTCACCATTCTGTCAATCTTTTCAGCTGGACTGAATCCAAACATGAATGTAAACTGCATGGAAGTGGGAGGTATGTCTATGAAGGAACCCCCTCAGCCCCAGTCACGCCTGTCACAGTGGACTCACCCCAACTCCATCGAAAGCCTCTCTGGTAGCTCCTCTCCTCTAGAGCCCAACCTTGGCAAGCATGGTGAGTAGGCAAATTTATCCTGGCTAATTAAAGATGAGCTAGAGAACCTTTCATTTTATATTGAATTCCAAGATTGCATTTATAATGACGGATCATTTTCCCTAATAAAGCACCATAACAGTATTTCTTTTTAAATTAATCTTCATTCCCAGTTGTAACATTAGACCCCTTTTACACCTAGTGCCTATGTTCAGGCTGCAAGATGCAGATTTGAAATGTGGATCAGGCACGAAGGTATATATGCATCGTAATACATGCAAGAAAGATGTTAAAATTTCTGTTCAGATCACCACATAAGTGTTGGGCCTGCCCACATCAGCCCAGGAGACCAAGACCACAGTCTTGAGACTTGCTGGACTCAGAAAAGCCCTTTTACCCAGACATTAACCCTTGTGTTCTGTTAAGGATCATAAAAAACTTAGCATTAAAGGCACGTAATACTTTTTTGGTTGAACATGTTTTTGTTTCATTTCACTTCTCTCAGGTGCCAGCCTGGGCCCCCCTGGTAAGCCCCCTCAGCTGGAAGACTCTTACAACCCTTACAACTTGATGTCCAGCTCAGAGTCTCCTACCAGCCCCCTGGTCCCCCAAGACAGCTGGGGACAGGGCAAGAGCAGCAGTGACAAGATGGCCAATGGGACCAGTATCAACTGGCCACCAGGTTAGGAACACGTGACGTTTCTCAGTCTCAGCAGGGAGCAGGATGTAAGAAACTGTAAGCCTTTCTAGTTAGCCATGTTGGCAGCTACGTGTAATTATTTCTCCTGTTAATTTTTCAGAAATAGCAAAAAAGTAAATAGGAACTAAAAAAAACTAACAAAAGTCAAAGCCGAACAATGAAACGTGTTTCCATCACTTTTATATCACTAAAACATTACAAAGGTCAAATATCACTTCATCTAATGACACTTAATACTAACATCCAGTTAATTGATCCCTGGTTACAAATGAATTAGTTACAGTTTTTAGATTATAAATGGTCCATCATTACTATCAGTTAGTCACCTTATTATTTATATCCTGAGAGACATGCAAACATTTAAATTTGTGTTCTCAGAGTTCTGCCCTGGTGTGCCCTGGAAGGGCCTGCAGAATATCAACCCTGAGACTGACCCCAACGTGACCCCCGGCAGCGTTCCCAGTGGCCCCACCATCAACACTAACATCCAAGATGTCAACCGCTACCTGCTGCGGGACAGGAGCGGAGGTGAGGATTTGATTAAAGTGGCTTAGAGGATTGTGTCCTTAGTAAGATTTTGTGTATAAGTCGTGTTCTATGTTGCAATAAAAAGATATGGAAATAGTTTTCCCCATGATTTGAAAAAATGATTTGCCCTGAAACTGTCTGCCAGTATCATGTAGCTGCTGCCACCGAAGAGAGCCTGCTTCTTATTCTTTTTATTCTCCATCTTTCTACTTTTAACTGCTTCTATATCATTTACCAGTTTGTACTCTTCTCTTCTTAAAAAGCTTGCTATCATCATTTGTAGTACATTTTTTCTTTACTCCATTTTTTTCTCTCTGCTATTTTTTCCTTATTTGTTTGTGTCTCTATTTGTTTGTGTTGCTGGCATCGGCTTAGGCTCCTCTCCCACTTCACCTCAGAACGAGGCTCTGCCTCCCTCCACTGATTGGCCAGTCAGTGCCTACACTAGCTCGTTCAGTCTTTCATCCATGGAGACGGACGATGCAGGTACATGGATTATCCATATCCCCCACCTCATGCATTGCAGAGACTCAATCAGTGCAAATCCTTCCTGTTACTGTAACACCCAGAGCCTCAACCATTCACTGGAGAACCACGTCCTTCCTGCCCAGTCAAGTCTCTGCTCCTGGTTAATTGAGCTCTCTCCCTGTCAGCTTTGCCTCTCATGCAGTGTGCATGTCCCCTGTGGTGTTAGTGTTTCTCTTTCTTCCTTGTCTGTGACATGGGAAGTGTGAAACAGAGAAGGGTGTAGTTTGTTGTTTTTTTTATTGATTTACTGACAGTTGGATGTGTACTAAACTTTAAATGGCTGCTCTGTTTGAGTGAAGTAAATGACTTGTTGTTTGACTCTTCTGAAGAATAGTAAAACTTGTGAAACACTTAGTTGTGTCATAGTTATGCAGTGAAAGGAATGTGCTTATTATTGAGGTCTGTACATCCAACTCCCCTTTGGACACATTTAAAATAACCTTTAAATCTGATGTGTTGAGGCACATAAGCTTTCATTTTGCTCTGCAGGCTCCCTCCTGTGGGAGCAGTTGTCTTTCAGTCAGGTGGTCAACCTTTCCCTCCCTCTGCTCTGTGCAGGTAAACTGTCAGAGATGAAATCTACTTGGTCTCCTGGCCCCATTTCTCACAGCCAGGCCTCTCTGTCCCATGAGCTGTGGAAGGTCCCCCAGGGCCACAGGAGCAGTACTACGGTCCCTTCTCGGCCCCCGCCTGGCCTCACTAATGCCAAGCCTTCTTCAACCTGGGGGGGCAACTCCCTGGGTCTGGCTCAAGGTTGGAGCAGCTCTTACACCACAGGTAGTGTTACTGTGAAATATTTAAAGTTTTTTCTGCTTCTCTCCCTAAATGCTTCCTTATGCAGTAGTGGCCTTCAACAGCTGATAAAAATGGATCTTATAATGAAAATCTACACATCAGTGTAAGAAATGCAGTACATATCACAGGGTTAACAGGACGACCCGACCACGCTCCATCATCGATCAAAGCTGTAACTTTTGATCTTTTCACACAGTTTTTGTATGTGGATACAAAAGACAACAGTAGGCAGCTTTAATTTTTATCAAAATCCCACTTCAGTTTGTTTTATTATTTGATATTACTATCACAAGGAATAGCTTCAAACCCCTGGACGAGTGAGAGTGTAATAAGAAAAAAATCATTTCAATAAAAAGCATGCAGTCTGAATTGAATGCCTGTATTATTTACATGATAAATTGAGACAAACTGTTTTATGGGTTTCTTTTAATAGTGATTGAATACATATAACACTGTCACAACTGAATTTTGCAGACCATTAGACAGCAGACACATGTAGATATTTAACATACAAGTTAGTGCCCTGTTTGCAAGCAGGTACAGTAAGGCAGGTTTTACTATACTAGGAAGGTCTTGTGGTTGAACAAATGTCAACCGACACCGAGTGGTTTTTCTTTCCTCGCAGCAGAAATGACACCACCCATTTAGTTTTAGTAACTGATTTTGCATTCAGTCGAGCATGAGCAAAAACTTCAAGTTAAAAAAAAATGTTGCTGCTTTTCTGTTTCTCTCCTATACACAGCGGGCACCACGTGGAGTACAGACAGCTCCACCAGGACCAGCAGCTGGCTGGTTCTGAGGAACCTCACTCCACAGGTAACCGTTCTCTCTGAGCCTTTAAGCAGGGATGTGATGAGATCTCGCAATATTAAAATGTGACTCTATCTCTCGTCAAGGCAAAAGCTGTCTCTCAATATCATAACGCACCCAGAGCAGCAGCCAGTATGACGGCGTGTTAGCAGACATTCATGCAAACAATGCACCAGCGTTGTTTGCATTTTCTGACTTTCAGTTGATAAAAATCAATTTTTCCAGTCGTATATTTTAAGATTTAATATTTTTTTTTAAGAAGGTGTTAAAATCTTGTCTCGTTTTCATGAAGCCAATATTGTGTATCGTCTTGTCTTGTGAGCCAAGTGTATTGTCACACCACTGCCTTTAAGTGTGTAGGCCTCACAGAGAATCAGCTGGTTCTGTCCACTAATGACTACAACTAACTTTCTTTCTGTGGGCTTGTTTGTGTTCCAGATTGATGGCTCGACTCTGCGGACACTGTGCATGCAGCACGGCCCTCTCATCACATTCCACCTCAACCTGACACAGGGCAATGCTGTGGTGCGCTACAGCTCCAAGGATGAAGCTGCCAAGGCTCAGAAGTCCCTGCACATGTATGTCCATTAATGAATTCCTTCAAGGTGGAGTTTTAGGAGTTTGAGCCATTACTCATCTATGTTGCCCCTCTAATCTCTGTCCAGGTGTGTGCTTGGGAACACCACCATCCTGGCTGAGTTTGCTGGTGAGGAGGAAGTGAACCGCTTCTTTGCACAGGGCCAGTCGCTCGGTGGAACGACCAGCTGGCAGGCCACTCCAGGCACCAATCAGACAAGGATGGGTGGGGCTGGGTCTGGAGCCTCTCACCCCATCAGTCACTCACCCCACTGGAATACCAACAATGGTGGCGGCGGCGGCAGCAGCAGTAGCAGTGGCCTGGGAGCAAGCGGAGCAAAGGCAGGTGGAGAGTTGCTGTGGGGTGGTGTTCAGCAGTATTCCAGCCTGTGGGGACCCCCAAGTGGAGAGGAGGGACGGGTCATGGGGAGTCCCACCCCAATCAATACGCTGCTGCCTGGGGACCTGCTGAGTGGGGAGTCCATGTAGAACAGAAGAGCCCAGGCTAACAAACACCAACTAGAGCAAAAACCTTTCAAATCAATGTGGAGATAATCAGTATGGGTGTAACAATGGAAAGGAGAGACGAGAGGAGGATGAGGCTACATCCTCGCTGCTCACCCTCGTCGGCCTCCTCTACTCCTTTTGTTTTAATGACATTTGTTTAATTTCAGCGGGAGATTTTTATCACAGTGTTCAGCTTTTACTTTTGGAAACATAGGAAGAAGTCTTTCAACAAAGAAAAAGAACTTTTTACAGAAATGGACTTTTGAGAACTCACCATGTGAAACGTACTTTAGTCAAACTGACACAGTGACGAGCTGTCATCTTTAAACGTGCATAATCCTTCTCTGCCTTTTGAGGCAATCATACCGCACCTCAGAGATCCATGAAAAATGCATCATTCCCAAAGTGTGAGATGAAACCTTTCAATCAGAGTGGTTGTCGAACTTTCAGCTGGTCCAGACTCGACATTTTTCTCTCAGCACTAATATTAGCCTTAACCTCTTTCCCGCCCTGCTATTCTCACTCACTTTGTATTTGGTGACGAAGCATAAAGAAACTTGCACACCCTTATTTCTGAGCCAGTGAAACCTGAGTGGAGAGTACATGCTGCTGCGGCTTCACATAAGCAACCACAGATCACAACTTCAGTGCATTTTTTTCAAGCCGATTGATTTCCCCATACAATGCTCAAAGGGAATGATGCAACTCTGTTTGCCTTGTTCAGGCCATTTATTTTTCTAGTGTTTTTTTTTCTTCTCAAACCATTGCAAACAAAGCTAAGTAATGATATTATTCACATGTCTCTGTCAATCTTATGTGGTGGGGGGAGAGTTTTGGGGATCGTCACATGTACAGTTAAAACTGATGGGCGACAAACCGAACCACTTCTGTTACTATGGAACTGTAAAGACAGAAACACTTCAGTGCACCTCAACTCGTCTGCGGGCAACTCGCAGCTTGGTCTCAGTCTTGGACCCTGTCACTGACATTGCAGAAGAAACCTCATGTTGTAAACGTTTCCCAACTGAATGAAGTCAGCAACCTCCCACCCCCACCTCCCTCCTCCACCCACAAAACACCATTTCAAGTGATGTGCAATATAAGCCACAGATTCTACCGTCCGAGCACCCCTACCGTGACCTCTCTAAGGAAAAGAGAAGACTATAAGGAATGATTGAATCTACCACTACCACCCTTCAACCCCACCCCCCACGAGCGTGTGAGCTCAGGGGAGTAGCAAGCTGGTCTTCAAGCATCTCCAACCGCAAGAACATAAAGCACTTCTTCAGCCAGCGTACTCTCCACACCTATGTCAGTGACTAGTTTCAGGGGAGAGGGAGAGACAGGTGTATGTGTGTGTCTGTGTGTAAGTGAGTGAGTGCTTGGGGAGAAGGCATCAAACCAAAATGAGATGAGTCTGCTTTCCTTTTTACCACGAAGACCATATGACCCTTTTTTTTTTTTTCTTTTTGTCCAAATTTGCATTGGTCAAAAAGTATGGAGCAAATATTTGTGAATCTATGGTCTGTCGCAGCACTTAGCAGGAGTGTCGCAGCCTGTTACACCCTCAATGCCAACGAATACTAGAAAGAAGCAACACTGGCAAATAAAAACTGAAAAAGTGACAAAAAAGCAATCTGCTTAGTGGCTTCTCTATATACTTATCTTTTAACTTGGATGTGAAAATTTTTTTAAGTCCTTCTTCCCTCAAGTCAGTGGGACCAGGAAGGATGTCAGCCATGGTAGCAAAGTGAAGGGGAATACAAAGAAAGAACTCAAATGACTGTGAGTGCGGCAGGGAGAGACCCGGGCGCTCATCATCACCCTGTTTTATCAAAGTAAATATCACTGTTACATTGAAATCTTTAGCCTTGGTGTCAGTAAACGCTCGGTGTGTTTATGTTCTACTGGGTCCAGCAGGGACGGTCGCCTTCCCTTTCATCCTTTTTCTTTCTTTCTATTGAGGCCCCGCCAACCTGTGTGATAGTGTGGCCACCGAGTGCCTGCCTGCCGCAGAGTGCGTTGCTCTGCGGCAGCCCTCACTCCTCCCTTCCCCTCGCGCTCTGCCTCCCTGCAGATCCCTACAGACTGATTTCCCTCCAGGCCTCCAGGCCAAGAGCAGCTCTTTCAGAACTGGCCTGCCTGTATTAAATTTACTACTACTGCTGCGCCAGAGTCTCTGCAACCTCCACTTCCGCGCTCTCTGTCTCTCTCCTGCAAGGATCACTTTAGCCAGAGATGGAGGCATTTGATGTTTTTTTTTGTTTTTGTTTTTTTTTCTTGGTTTCACTTTTGGAATTGTCAGTGTACATTTTTATTTTACTGTTGTAAGAAGTTTGCTGATATTGTTGCTGTTATCATTGATGATATAGTTAATGATTGTTTATTGGTCTATATGCAGTGTTGAGCTTCTCTCCTGCTCCTCCCACTGTGTCCGATGCAGAAACTGTGTGTAGTTTAGAGGTACGCTTCACCTGTGCAGCAAGGCCATAGGAAACACTGCAGATCTCAGAAGGAAAGGCTGTTGGGGGAGTGTTTCGCGTTGGAATCAGACAGGGGTTTGAAGATTCAAGTCTAGTGGGAAAGGTTGTGTAGTCAAAGGTTCTGTCCAGGATGGTGAGCCAGCTTCTTCTGTCCATCCTGGGGCACCAAGGGGCACCAAACCTCCGCTATGTGCCGTCTCATAACACACACATCCTTTAGTGTCGTTGAGCCTCATGTACACTGGTGCTTTATGATTAACTCTGGGAGCACTCAGTTACACTTAGAACCACCTCAACTGATAGCAGCCTTCCATTTCTATGCAAAGACCTGGAGGTGTTCATTCATAGCCATCTAGAAAATCACAGCCATCGTGCACATCTGCCAGTCTTCACTCATCTCTCAACCTTTACTAGCAGGCAGCTTCCCTCGAGACCCCCCCTCCCCCCTTGGATTAACTGTAGGGGACGCTGAAAGAGTCTCTCTTCAAGGCTTTAGTCTCCCACTGTGTGGACAGATCTACCCGATGACACTAAATGACCTGCTGGAGGCACCAGTGGTTGGCAAACAGTCACTTCTTCAGTCTTGTGCCAACTGATCTACAAATACCTACTTCCACTTTGCCATATCCTAATTTATCTTTAGTGTGATGAGACTTAAGTTCCTTTTCTTGCTGCAGGGGCGTGCACCATCTGCTCCAGCTGTAGAAGGCTAGAGGAGTAAAAGAGCAGGACAGATGAACGGTGCTGCTCTGTCACCAACAGGGAACTGGAAGTGTAGTGGAGAACCAAGCTGCAGGAGGATGTGGGGGTTTGTCCTTGTATGTGTCTGTGCACTGTTTATGGGTCACATCGGGTACATCTCTTTAAAAACCAAAAACATTATCTTCTTCTTTATCAAGGTTTTCACAAAAACTAGAAACTACAAAAAAAAGGTCTGTTTCAGCTGTGCACTCCGAGGCTGAGATGCCTGTGTTCTGTTTCCCTGCAAGCTGCCGCCTTCTCACCTCGTCGGGCCTCCCTCTGCAGGCCACATCTGGGCAAACTGTATCCAGGAGGTCCGTTCCGGGCCTCCAACCTGAAGGCTGCACCAGCTGATATTTAACAGGTCATGTGCACATCTGACTTTGGGGTCAGGGTCCCAGCAGGGACCTGGTGTATCAGCAGAAACAGGGACGCGCCTCAAGTTCGGTACCAAGTCTTAAAACTTAGGGGACTTTCCCTCTTCCAGAGTCGCTTTAGACTCATGTCATTCAACAAAACAATCACTATTGCCTGTGTTTGTTTGTTTGTTTGTGTGTTTGTTTGTTCCTGAAAACCCGCATTTACTCCACACTGGACTTGAATCAAGGAACTGGCGTTGAAGTGGGGAGTTGAATAGAGTGGGAGGATGGATCACTGGGACGGAGGTTGAGTCTCAGATGTGCCCTGGATTTCTTGGCGCAGCACCAGCACTGAGAGCCCCGCCCTCTCCCACACCCCACGCCTGCACTCTTATCTACCTGTCTAGTGTTGGAAATCAGATGTGCTCCCTTTTTTTTAAAGTCACATGGACTTAAAGGCAACTGGAGCTCAAGCAAAATATGTTTTTCAATCACGGATCAGACAAGGATCTGGGGCGGGGGCCCTGTAAAGAGTTGAATTAGCAAATCTCTCTTTAAAAACAAAGGCCTGGGTTGAATATGCACATGCTAGTTCATATACAGTGTACATCCAAGAGTACATTATGGGTGTATGTGTGTATATGGCTAGGTCTCTCTGTTTTCCACTTAGCCTAAGCCTTTACCCCTCCCCCTGCACTGGCGTCAGCTCTTACCCTGTGTATCCTCCTCAACAATGTATTTCCCAGAAGACAAGATCATAAACATATCAGAGTAATACAAAATAATGAAAACAAATACTTGAATCAAAAGAAGCGCCAATAATGTAATGTGAACACTTTTTGTAGTGGTTTTTTTGTCTCATTCATACACTTCAGAGATTTTTGATAGTGTCAGTTCAGAGTGAATTAAATTTGAAATACGTGTTGTTAAACAAAGCGATTATAAAGGCAAATTTACATCTGTTGTATTTGAGTGTTTGCACAAGACTGCTTGTACTGTATGTGGTTCGAATGAATGTTTAGTGTGGTGGCTGAATATGTATGAGTGATTACAGCGGAGGAGTTTCCTCATGTTTCTTTTCAATTCAGTATACTTTTTTTTTTTTTTTTGGCTTGTCAAAAATATATTCTTATGTTAATTATTACTAGCCTCTAGCATTGCACTGAGTGTCAGCCTCACCCCTCATCCAGCTAAATGGACAACATGATACAAGTACTGAGGGGAGACGGGGACAGTTCATGTGTAAATGTTTACTCAAGGACTAAAGTAATTGTGTTTTTAAAATGTAATGTTTATCTACCTTAGTGGCTTCATTGTGAAATAATCCACGAAAGTATGGATCATAATTGAATATTGCACCATTTTTCAGCTGTGGCCATAGACTGAAGTAGAAGGACTTCAGCTCACCCACATCTGAGCAACGGGGAGCGTGAAGGACAAGACATCAGACCGAGCCTCGGCTTCTTGGGCTCACTTCAGAGGTGCCTACCTTTTTGGTTTGTTAGCTTTCGCTCTGTTTTCACTTATGTTCAGTTCACTTATGTTGTCATTTGTTTTCCTGCAAGGCCACTGACAGTTTACAATCACTTTTTCTTTTCTGGAGTTCAACAAAAGATCAGCAACACAGAGGAAATAAACCATGGGAATGTTGGGAAAAGGAAAAAAGGATACATGCTTCCATTTAAAAAAAAAAAAGCAACACTTCACAGAATGAAGATTTATTGTGCTACTTTCAGAACTCTGGGATTGAACAGTGTTGTCTTGTTCTGTTTGACCTTCTTTGTTCTGTGTTAATGTTGATTTCATGGACTATCAGAAGCCTGTATGTTTTATGTTGATTATATACATATATATATTTCTCCTTTGTATAAAAAAAAGAAAAGAAAAAAGACGTAATTGCTCACTATCTTGCACACACACAAAAAAGTGGATCTTGTCTCAGGAAGGCCAGGGTTCCAGAGTACCAACTCCACACCATTTTAATGTACATTTTTATGATGAGTTAAAAAAAAAAACAAGGATGATTTACAAGAAAGAATTCTAAGCACTGAAAGTTATGGATTTCAGAAGAAGAGAAAATACCTTTGTTTCTAAATCCGTAGCAGTTACATAATAACCAAATATGGACTTTAAATGAGAATGGAGTGCTTTATATATAAATCTATATATTAAAATTGCTTTACATTAAAAAGTCAATGATTTTGATTGTTTAAAAAAAAGCGGTAAATAACATGCAAAATGCTGTATGTTTGAATCTTTATTGTTTTCCTAATGAGGTCCCGTCCTGACTGAATCAGAAACATTGTGCATTACTCTTTCCTCTTTCTCTCTCATTCTCCCACAGCGGGTATTATTAATAAATAAATCAGACCTTTGTGGAACATTTTTTCACATTTTTGAGGATGTTTGTAAAACGAGCTGGTTGTAAAGGATCATGAAACTATGCACAAGTGTTGTGGGGGGGCGGTAAGATGGGGATTTTATGGCCTACTTCTTGAGTGGCTGGTCTATTGCAGGGGTTTTGGGGTTTTTAATGTCTTTTTATTTTTTTGTTTTTTAAGGGGGTGGAGGGAGGTGGAGAGGCGACTGATGTTGAGCCCTCCACCTCCAGCTTCTTTCCCCTGGTTCAGATTGACCTAGCGCTACATCGCCATGCTGTGTATACCTAAAACCAATGAGCATCTCACTCTTTAGCACTGTGGGATTCTAGCCTGTCACCCTCAAGGGTTTCTTTTCTCTCTCTCTCTCTCTCAGTTGATATGTTTTTTGGAGGGTGGGCTGGGGGTGTGGGATTAGGGCTGCCTCTTTTTTTTTTTTTTGCCTTTTTTGAAATATTAAGTAAGTGTCTGTACTGAGATTTAATAAGTCAGTGGCTTGTAATGTTTTATTTTTTCTCTCTGTATATCTTTCTCCTCATAGAATGTGATTGACATGCACCGAAACAATGTTTTCATGAACTATGGAGCTTCTTTCAAATATTAATAAAATAGCTTTTTTTTTTTTTTTCTTGGCCGATACAGATGTGCCTTTTGGTGTTTGTGTCTTTGCTCCAGCAGATTATCGGTCTTGTTTCCCAGATGAGGAGTCTCCTTCAGAGCAGCTTGTGTGTCGTTCTGCAGCTCTCGTTTCATATTTTTGCAGCAGAGCCGGAGTCATTTCCTGCATCATAGCTGCACCATTAGTTCGATGCCAGAAGTCACGTCACCTTCTGGAGGCAAGCTGTCTGGGACAGGCGTAGTAGTTGTCTTGTGGTTGTCGGAAGCTGGGGTTGGCGTACACCGGGAAGTCGACTTCCTCCAGGTGTGAGGGGGTCTCGTGGTTATTTCTGGGGATCATGTCACTCTGCTGCTTCCTGGTCATTTCCTCATAGATAGGAGCAGGAGGCTGTGGTCTGTCATGATGCCTCACCTTCGTCAACAACACACAGCATGTACTTGTTCCATTTATGTACAGTGTGTTCATTTAACAAGCATCCCTGCTTAACATTTACCCCCTGGACCAAGTATATATTTGCCACTTTTCACTTGTTGTCTTTGCCGGTTAATCTGTTGGTCTGCAAAATGTCAGGAAAACGTGACAAATGTCCATCACAGTTTCCCAGAACCCAGAGTGACCATTTAAAAACTCCGGTCCAAAAGGTATTTGGTTTACAATTCCTCAAAGAGTAAGAAGGTAGGTGTTTACATTTGAGGAGCTGGAACCAAGAAATCTTTTAGAATTTTTACTTATAAACAACTTATAGATGATTAACTGATTATCAAGTGTTGCAGATTAACTACATGTTTAATAACAGTAGAGTAATGTCGCTGAGCAGCAGCTTCCTCTATTAAAACGTATATTTAAAACCGTGCAGTGATGACCTCATGTGCTCTAGGTCAACCAGTGTTTATTTAGATAGTCTTGGCAGGAAGTGTGACGTGCTGCACAATTTTAGGCCTGAGGTGGAAATGAAGTACTGTGCATTTACTCAGGTCCTGTGCTCGAGTACAGTTTTGAGGTATTGGTATTTCACTTGAGTATTTCCATTTGCTGCTACTTCAGACCTTTAGAGGCAAATGTAATTTTACTCCATTTGATAACTTGACTTCCCCTAATCAGATTAATAAAACTGAATACAGTATAATACAAGACTTTATTGACCCCTGGTGGGAAAAATCACATGCTACCCAGGAGTATATGAAGTTCCTTGAAGTATATAGCTCTATCTTCACCAGCTGCAATATGAAAGTGATGAACCTAATAATGCACTACTAATGAGAAACAGGCCATTCTGCATGAGTACTTTTACTTTTGATAGTTTATGTATATTTTGCTAATACATTTGAACTTAATATAACCTTTTGAATGCAGGACTTTTACTTGAGGTGTTAATACTCACACATTTCTTTATGGCCAACCAGCTGATTGTGAGCAGAAGAAGTCCTGCTGCTGCAAAGATGGTCCAGATCAGTGGAGGGTAACTGGGAGAGCAGTGGCATGGCCTCCCTGCCCCACAAACACGTCAAAGCACATTAAAATCAGAACATACTTTGGTTTACTTGTAGTAATGTTTTAAGCACATACCTGCTCCTTCAACCAACAAGAAGACCTTCTGAGTGCTGAGGATGAGGTCGGACTTGTTCTCCTTTCTGTAGCTCAGATCCCACATGTACAGCCCCGTGTCACTGAGCTCTAAGTGGGATATGGTCACATTGACCTGCAGGGAGTCCAGTCTTCCACTCAGTTGCAGACGTCCCCTGTGCGCCGTGTTGACCCGGAGATGGTCACCCTCAGCCATGGATAGCAGGGTCGTCTGGCTCTGGGCGCTGCGGTGGTACAGGGTGAGGCCCGTCAGGCTGCCGAGCTCCTGCTGAGGGGAGCAGGAGAGCTCCAGAGTCTGGCTTTGCTTCAGATGCCTAAAGATCAACTCTGCACAGGCTGGAAAACAACAAAAAAAAAATGGGTCTAGTTATGGTAAAAGTAGTTTCTGACCATGTTACCTGACACTGCTCTGTGGGTGGCAGCCTGTTTGTTGTTCCACCACTTTGAAAATGAATGAATGAAATTTTACTATAAGCGAACTGCCATAAACGTTGTACAAATATTCACTGCACCAGTGCACTGACCAGTCCCACAGATTTAATGGCCGTGACTTTTCCATCAAAAATTCTTTTTTTTCTGTTAAATCTCTACCACATGGATTGATGCAAAATGCTCCCAGAGGATGAACTATAGCATTGTTAAATAAATACATGCAAATATAATGGACCTAAGCCTCTAATTTAAAAGTGATAAATACAAGAATCTTAATAACATGTTAAAATAAGATTATGGTAAATATTAAACTGTACTTTCTGAACATAAATAATAAAAATAAATAAAAATCAAACACTGACGTGGATCAACACTCCAAAAACCAACAAAACCAGGTACAAGGTCAGAAAACAAGTCAAATGTGTCTTGGCTATGTTGCAGAAGCAACATCTTTGCTCAAAATTCCATCGCAAAAAGTCAAAACACCACTGATAGAAAGGATGAGACTGGCAATATTCCACATTTTTCTGATAGTCACATCCCATGAATACTAAAATTAACAGTGGATTGCTACGACTAACAGGTATCATCTGTGTGGCCAAATACTGATGCCACAGAGCACCACTGCTGTAAAAAAAATAAAAATAAATAAACAAAAACACAAGTGAGCCCCTCCATTTGTTGAAAAGGAAATTATAGATATAGTGAACAAATGTGGTAATAAATCATCCAGTGATAGTGATGGTATCAGTATGACAATGGTTAAATGGGCACTCGAGGGGAAATGCAAACCATTAATCCATGTTTTTAACATGTCGTTTCGACTTGGTCAGTTCCCCAATAATATGAAAATAGCAAAGGTTATTCCACTGTATAAATCTGAGGATAAGCACAACTTCACAAATTATAGACCGGTTTCTCTGTTGTCACAGTTTTCAAAAATCTTGGAAAAACTCTTTAATAACAGATTAGACACATTTATTGATAAACATAGAATCCTCTCTGATTGCCAATATGGTTTTAGGTCGAACCGATCGACATCTCTGGCCATTACTGAGCTAATGGAGGACATAACAAGTGCTATGGATGAGAGGAAATACATTATGGGAATATTTATTGACCTAAAAAAAGCATTTGACACAATCAATCATGAGTTATTAATGGATAAGTTAGAAAAATATGGGATCAGAGGATTGGTCTTGAATTGGATTAGAAGTTATTTGACACAGAGGCGTCAATTTGTGAAGTTGGGTGAATACCAATCGAGTGAGCTGGACATTGTATGTGGAGTGCCTCAGGGTTCTGTTTTGGGACCTAAATTATTTATACTATACATTAATGATATATGCAAGGTTTCTGATTTAGTGAAAGTGGTTTTATTTGCTGATGACACTACCATATGGGCATCGGGTGAAAACCTACAGCAACTCTCTGGACAGGTT
>NW_018128054.1:624073-628150 GCF_001952655.1 Monopterus albus | reverse complement strand
GTTATATTCTTTTTTTAGTATAATATGTGTGTGTGTAGAAGTGAATCATTTACTGCTTGCAAACCAATGATGGTAAGATGATGTCATGGGGTAGGACTGGATAAGTCTGACTTCTTCCTACTCCATTCAAGCATGTACTAGGTATAAGCAAATTGATATTGGATTATGTGTAAAATTATGTGTGTTGTCATATCAACTGTTTTACATGCTTGAAAGAATAAATCAAATCAAATCAAAAAACATTAGTACCTTGTCATAGTTAGCATAATATTTATCTCAAAACACAACTTCACTACAAACAGCTGTGGTCTAATTATCCCAGGAAATGAAAAATAATCCAAACAGTAAACACACTGGGCTGGAGAAAAATGTCAGCAGCAAAAGTCTGTAGTCACCAAAATAATATTCTGTGGTGTTTGTAAATGGTAAATAAGTTGTATGTTTCTCTTACCTTCACAGAGTTGAATGAAAACTAGGACGCATGCCGAGCTTGTCTTCATGGCTTTTTTTGGTTATAAAAGCAGTAAAAAAAAACACCAAACCTAGGTCATAATACACTGGTGTTCTTTCGTTCAGGCGTGTGTGAGGCTTTATGGACACCCTCGCTGCATTTATTGTTCTTCCCCTCAAAGCAGGAAGAAGGCTTCAAAGCTCCAACTGCCACTACACACTGTGCACGGCCGCTCCTGTGCACACCCAGGTTGTCTAACTGAAATTTTCAATACTTCTCAGTCAGGATGTCAAGCAGACTTCAAAGCCTTCAGTTACTGGAGGCACACATGTAACATATAAACACAACAAGAATCAAAATCTCCTTAAAGGACTTTCCCCAGTATCTGTACATAATATAAATGGTGTTCCAGCACTAGAACATTTGAATTTCATTTTGTACTGAGGGATTTGTTGCATTAGGTTGTGATGGCATTGTTTAGTAAGAAAGGAACATATAAGAGTATGTACCACTTTCATTCTGTCACCGGATATAGCCTGTGTCTGGTGGGTATAAGGTCAGAGACAGGAGGACGATGAGCGGAAGCAGAGGTGTTGGTGGCAGTAATTATTCAGCGGCTTTACATAAACCACAGCAGCTGCTTTCCAGTGGATACGGAGGTGGCACATGTATGTAGATATAAATGCAATGACTTTACTTTACAGCTCTTTATAGACGAGGCAATACAAAGACATAACATTATCATGGAAAATACTGTATATCTGATACAATTCACAACACAGTTTTTAGAAAACAATATAAAATCATGATTTTTTAAATGAAGACAGACTGAAACACAGGCACGTTTACTTTTCACCTGCAAGTCAAACTCAATGTACATGTGAATGCTAACTCGATTGTAGTCAAAGAAGCTTTTATTGTAGTTTCTACCTGTGATAAAGGGATACCTGTATATTCCCAAAATAATAAAGAAAAACACATGTTTATGTGGTAAACTATTGGTTTTGTTTCTCAGTTTGCAAGTGGAAAAATAAAGTTAGCTTTTGGTTAATGTTCATACCAAAGGCCAGGAAACTGAATCATGTCTTTAAACTACATAACTAAATTTATGCACTGTGGTTTAACACAAGCAGTGAAGCAGTTATTCACTGTGGTGTTTTGCTGACTGTATGGACACTGATTTATCAGATTTACAGAAGGAAGGAGACCTGCCTCTGCTGTACATTACTCCAGGTTCGTCTTGGTAAGACTGGAGTAAATGATGCAGTCATGTGCTTTAAGTTTCACTAGACAAGAGTCTGTAGCCAATTGTGAGCTGATTAGTAGGTCATTGGACCCAGGTGCGCAGCTGCCTCTGCTGGCATAAAGGAAAAACGCTCCCTGCTCAGGCTGAATTGATTCTGGTGGGTCAGAGAGGCATTTCTGCAGTCTGAGCCAGTTTGATGTTTTTGAGTGCCATTTATGGAGCCCCTGCTTTTTTGGGTTAACCTCCTTGTTGGACTCTTTTTGTCAGGATTCTGTCTTGGCTCGTCTTTTGCTTTTCCACCAACACATTACACGGGACATGCTCTATTTCAGAGACCTCGGCTTGAGCAGAGCCAGAGCTCCCAATACGCTGTGCAGGCTCCAGCCGAGGAACGAAACAAAGTGGATACTGTCAGGGTGATGTGCCACCCAGACTCGCTGGAGATTGTAATCAAAGCTGACATGTTTGGAGTTGGCGCGCCTGTAAACGCTCATGAGTTGCGCCTTGGAGTGGAGCACAATCATGTTTGCAGAGCTACCACGTCTAAAGAAGACGAGTACAGGATTGTTGTTGGACTAACGGACTGCGGAACCAAACACTGGGTAAGTGGAATTATTTTAACCTTGTACAGTTTCAACCACTATAACCTGTGGTGTAAAAATATACATGTACTCTCCACAGATGAGTGACGACTCTCTGGTCTACACAAACCTCCTCCTATACTCTCCTGAGGCCTCTCCAGACTGGCTGATCCGTATGGAGGAGGCTGTAGTTCCAATCGAGTGTCATTATGGAAGGTCTGGACGCTTCACAGCGTTTCTCCAAAAACTCATTGAGTAATGTCTTGCTGTAAAATGCTTGTTTTGTTTCTTAGGAAGTACAGCTTGTCCAGTTTATCACTCGCCCCTAACTGGATCCCCTTCATGTCTACGCAAGCTGCAGAGCAAACCTTTAAGCTTGATCTCAGAACTATGACAGGTGAGCGTCATTCACATTTTGTTTTTGTCTTCAAGCATGATATTTATCATTTGTTCGTTTTTTTTTAACAGATAATTGGCTGTATACAAGAAGCTCTAATGTGTTTTACGTTGGTGAGCCAATCAGCATCGAAGCCTCTGTCACAGTTGGGCATCACATAGGGCTCCGAGTGTTTGTGAGCAGCTGTGTGGCTACGCTTGACCCAAACAAAGACTCTACTCCCAGATATGTCTTCATTGAAAATGGGTAAGCACTTGAAACACCCCTGGTCTGCACTATGATAAATTTGAGATTCCTCCTATCTATCGATTGCACTTAAAGTACCTCTGCATACAATGTGACAAGTTGTCTTGACCTTTTCCTCCCTTCACAGGTGCTTGGTTGACTCCCAGTTTCCAGGCTCAAAGTCCCACTTCTTATTCAGGACACGGCATGACAAGCTCCACTTTATCATTGATGCCTTTAAGTTTCATAACGAAGACAAAGGAGAGGTGAGCTTTGATTTAAACTGGCTTAATTCATTATTGCAGGTGTAACTGTTTTTCACACTTGGCTTTACCTTGTTGCAGCTCTACATTACATGTCAGCTGAATGCTGTACTGGTAAATGATGCAGAGGCCCCAAATAAAGCCTGCACGTTTGTCAAAGGAAGGCAAGTGTTGGCCAGTATAAGATGCCTATTTACATAAGTTTATTTACATTGACACAATTGTGCTGAATTTTTTTTTTCCTCAAGATGGCGGTCAGCTGACAGCAATGACTACTTGTGTCAGTATTGTCAAAGCCAGAGTAAAGCCAGCAGCCCTGGCAAGTCTGAGCCTCATGGGGTTGGGAAGCCACCTGAAACTCTATGGGGAAGTGGACTGAAGACCAATAATGGTAAGGTTTCTATCATCTGACATTACTTGGTCAGCCACAACCAGTCTTCAGTGAGCAAATGCATAGCTGTCACCATTAGATGTCAGGCTTTACACATGGGTTTTGGGCTTGAAGTAACTCTAAAGACATGATACTTGTCTTTGATAGTGTTAGAACATGATACCACAGTGGGTCCAATGCTGGTCTTGCCAGTTAAACCTAAAAGTTGGCCTCTAACTGTGGAAGAGCTCCCTCTCCATAAACTCAGACCAGCACTGTATGGCAGCCAGTGGAGAAGTGGAGTAAATGTTGGTAAGTAATCTCTGGGGGATTTTTTTTGTTGCCTTTTTTTGGTACCCTGTGCTTATTTTGTTTATACTAGATCTGGAGAAGGGACTGCTTCATGCTACACCAGACCTGGTGGATGAAGATATTGAAATTAATCTAATAGGTAAGTGTGTGTGGTGGGGGGGGGGGGGTTAAAACTTGAAAACTTGCACATTTTTTTTCCACTTTTGACAAAACTCTTCTAAGATGCAGAGGA
>NW_018128054.1:621479-623702 GCF_001952655.1 Monopterus albus | reverse complement strand
GCACGGCACAGCCCCACGCTAACCCGGCCCCACCCCTCAGGCTGAGCTAGCTGCAGAACGAGACGGCACAGCCCACAGTGAAGTCGGTCCCACCCCTCAGGCTGAGCTAGCTGCAGAACGAGACGGCACCACCAGCACAGCCCACAGTGAAGTCAGTCCCACCCCTCAGGCTGAGCTAGCTGCAGAACGAGACGGCACCACCAGCACAGCCCACAGTGAAGTCAGTCCCACCCCTCGGGTTGGGCTGGCTGCAGAACCGGACAGTAACTCCACCACAACCCGCGGTGAAGCCAGCCCCACCACCCAGGTTGAGCTGGATGTGACTTCAGTGTCAAATGCATCTGACCTTAAAGAAACCAGTGATCCAGAGAGATAATAAACTATTAAATCTATGCTTATCTGATCTTTGATTATGATCTGTCTGTTTGTTGGTGAGGGGATGGAAGTCTGAAGTTCCTGCTCTTTAGGCAGGTAAAGCTGTTGCAGTACAAATGTGTACCATCAGTTTTATTTCTTAAAACAAGTACATGTTACAATTGATTCAAAGCATGCCAGATTTTGTTTCCTGGAAGTGTAAAACCCTATAAGCTGCAGCTTGTGTGCTGAACTTTGAGTGTTGGCTTCATCATCCCCCACAATGGTACAATTCTGGGTGACTGACTAAAACCTCATTCTAGTATTTGGCAAGCAAAATTTATTTATATAGCACCTTTTCTAAATTTACATTACAAGGTGCTTTACAGTGACACAAAATGCCAATCTAAAAAAAAAACATGCATAATCAATACATCAGTGACGTTAAAAGCCAGTGAATACAAATGTGTTTTGTGTGCTCTAAACAATCTGGTTCAGCGGATCAGTCTCCTGTGGCAAACATTCCACAGTATAGGAGCCCAAACTAAAAGCTCTGTCTCCCCAATGTTTCAGTCTGGACTTTACTTCCAAGAACTGGTTAGAAAACCTAAGTGTCATTTCTGGAGCATAAAAACACACAAGCTCAAATATACGATGGTGCTAGACCATGTACAGCCTTATAGAAAATGTAAAATCAATCCTAAAAGTAACAGGAAGCTAATGGAGTGAGGCAAGAACTGGAGCTGTATGTTCATGATGCTGTGTATTAGTCAAAAGATGAGCTACTGCAATGCACTAGTATACAGTGCATTGCAATGATGAAGTCTAGAACTAATAAAGGTATGAATTGCATTTTCAAAGTCACTAAAAGAAAGTGTTTAACCTTAGCTGGAAGTCTTAATGGCAAAAAGCTGGCTTTGACCATTGTCCAACTTAAGAGCACTATCAAATACCACCCCAAGGTTCTTCACATGAGGCCAAAGAGCTAGAAATATCAGAATTAGTGAAACCAGTTAACTAAAACATTGTCTTTAATATGTAAGAAATTATGTGATAACCATGCTTTAATGTCCCTCAGGCAATCCATCAAGGTCTGTAATGACTTGCTCCTCTTGACATTCAATGGCAAATAAATTTGAATATGTGCATAACAGTGAAAAGACAACCCGTATTTCATAAAAATTGATCCAAGGGGAAGGAAATACAAAGAAAAGACGACTGGCCCAAGGATGGATCCCTGAGAAACACCACAGCTCAGAGGAACAACAGAAGAAGAGAAATAATCAATGTGTACAGAAAAACTCAAATATGATTCAAACCATTTAAGAACAACACCATGAAGTCCCACAGACTGCTGCAGACAGACAGACAAAATACGATTACTAGAGGAGCATGCTATTAATGCATTGTTTTGTGATGTACAAAATAACTGGGGAGCGGAAGGTAGTGATGGTGAGATAATGCTTCATGAAGCCTTGCAGTCATTTGTTCGCAAAAGGGTTAATTTCTCGAGGCTTCATGCACAGACAAACCCCCTGCTGGTCAAAGATTAAGACAGGCAGCAGTGTTCGTAGTTATTTTAAATCTATGTGAGGCACTCCAACCGGTAGTCATGGTAAGACAGAATACATGTGTATGAACGAGAGGGAGGGAAGTGGAACAGTGAGGTTACAGGGGGCTGAGGTCAAGAAGGTGGAGGAGTTTAAGTATTTGGGGTCAACAGTCCAGTGTGATGGGGAGTGTAGGAAAGAGGTGAAGAGGCGAGTGCAGGTAGGTTGGAGTGGGTGGAGAAAGGTATCGGGACTGTTGTGTGACAGAAGAGTGGCAGCAAGAATCAAAGGAAAGGTGTACAAGACAGTAGTGAGACCA
>NW_018128054.1:610480-620889 GCF_001952655.1 Monopterus albus | reverse complement strand
GACCAGGATGGACAGGATTAGGAATGAGCACATCAGAGGGACAGCTCAGGTCTTCTGTTTTGGGGACAAGGTCAGAGAGGCCAGATTGAGATGGTTTGGACATGTGCAGAGGAGGGATAGTGGTTATATTGGTAGAAGGATGTTGGAGATGGAGCTGCCAGGCAAGAGGTCAAGAGGAAGGCCAAAGAGGAGATATATGGATGTGCTAAAAGAGGACATGAAGTTTGTTGGGGTGAGAGTAGAGGATGCAGAGGATAGAGTTAGGTGGAAACAGATGATTCGCTGTGGCGACCCCTAACGGGAACAGCCGAAAGAAGAAGAAGAAGAAGCACTCCAACCGGTCTTGCCACACTATGGACATGGGATTAATGACTTCCATTCAACTATAAATTTTTCTCTCGTGAGCACAAGATAGCCCATTCAAACCACGTGTTGTCTCGAACCACTTCCAGAACTTCTACACGCAGCGAGACTTCAAACGTCATCGATGACGTCACATGCAAACAATACAAGTCCCGATACGCGCTTCGCTAAACACTTCTTGGATTTCTGGACACCCGCTGCGAAGAATCATATTACGTCCCATCACTAGTAGAAGGTCCATTTCCAGACTTGCATCAGCAGTACTGTCATTTCTGTAAAATGGTATGTATGTTGTACTATTTTGGAGTATGTAGCTATTTTATCATCCAGGTTACCAAAGCAACCACACTGCACAGATTTTCATTGAAGTGTCTTTTTATAAGTTGAGTTAGAAAAAGTGATGTGAGGCTGAAACAGTGTGGTTTCAATATGGTTCAAGTGTAACGAGTGTCTACAGTATCATGGTTAGGTTGAAAGACATAATGTAGGTATAGGCCCCGTCTCAACGTTCCAGTCTGCGGCCCAAACAACGAGGAAAGGACTGATAGTGATGTCCGTTAATTCTCAGTCATTCCGGTTGTACTACGAAAAAAACTTGAAAAAAGTATCTCGACCTAGTTTTAGGTAGAAGAGGTTTCACCTCTCATCCAAGGGGCTTCATCAGCAGGAGGTATTTATCCCACTACGTGGTGTTTCAGTCCTCCAACGGCCAACATGTCCGTTAGTGGACTAACTGTTGACCGTTGGCCCCTAACGGACCCCTAACGACTCAGTAATAGTACATTGCTGCTGCATTACTGTTACACTGTCACACCTTACCTCACCGTATGCAATTACACAATCCTCTGAAAATTGTCATCATAATAAATACGTATGAATTGTTAGTGGTTACTGTTTTGAGCTACTAGCTCACTTTATTTTGTAACGCGATACAGTTGCTGCACTCTTTTAAGCTCCTCTACTGTTTTTACCATTCATCCTGTTTATATTGTCTATTTATTATCCTGTTTATATTGTTTAATTCCAGTTATTATTTATCTTCTTCTTTTGTATGAGCAGCTAACTCCATTTCGTTGTTTGTACCGTAGTGTGCATACAATGACAATAGTCTTTCATTTAATTTCAATTTCAGACCAAAGAAAGGTAGACCATACCCACTGGATGGCAAAAAAATGGCGATAAAGTAAAACTACATAAGCTAAAGTGTGTCAAACTTTAGGCCTAATTCAAATAATTTCATATTTTTCGTGTCCAATGTACTTACGGGAACAATTTCACCAATCCTCCTGTTAAAGATGTAGCCTGTCAGCCTGACATTAAAATGTGTTTAAGAAGTGCAGAATGGAACATTGTGAGACCATTATTTCAAAGTTATGAACGTCCAACGTTGTTTTGTTTGTCTGTCAGCTTAATTCTGCTAATGTGAATCATAAACGTGATTATGTTTTAAGGTTATGCTTTACTACCGCTTCTGACTTTTATTATCGTTATCAAGTATTCATTAAAAAAATATGGAGTGAAATGAAGAAAAAATACAAAATATTGTGAACTGGCTGTATCGACTGAATTTTCACTTTTTACAGGGAACCATTTTGGGTTGATCACTGTTTTGTACACAGCTTGTTTCTGCTGTTTCAATATTATGCTAAATATCAGAAACGATGTGTGCAGAATTTTTCAATATTATGCTAAATATCAGAAACTAGTCACGATGTGTGCAGAATGAATTACAAATGTGTTTTTAACACTTGACCATACATAAAAATGGGTTTTAAAAGTGTTAAATGCATAACGTATCACAACAGACAATTATGACAAAAACCAAACAAACTAAATTCTCATAATGATTTTAGATAAAAGTAAAGAAAGTGTGCTAACCCTGCTTTGTCACCAACAGGGACACTGACTGATACATCAACAATGCTATAGGGGCTATAGTGGTAAGTGTGACCTTGTCTAGTAACTATGTCAATTATTCAAAAAACAATGTTAATATAACAAACATTAAAGCTTATTAAGTTTTTTTTAAACAGTTTTTAGGAACATCCATAAAAATGGAAAGCAGTTCCTCAGAGATGGGTGAGTATGAAATGTTGCATAATTGACACTGCATAAATTGTGCAGTGCAGTTCCTCCTGTATTAGATTGTGTTTTACTACACCAAGGCTCAAAATTCTGCATGCACCACAATATGAAAGTTACTATGTGCTTTGGCATGACTGCACTTCACAATGTACAATTATTCAATGCAATGTCACATATGTGGTTCCTAATACAATTGCAACAGACACGGACATTTCAACCCATAAATGTCAGTGCAGCTGAAAAGGGAAGATCAAAAAAGTTGAAGGGATGGTTCATCCAAATCACACACCTAACCAATAACCACACCTAAAAGTAAACAAATAGAAATTCTTCAGAGTAAAAAGTCAAAGATTCATTCACCTGCTGTTTAATCACCCTTTATTTAAAATTTTGTTCCACAGAATGGCAGCAACTGCCTTATCACAGCTGGACAGAATCTCATGTGAGCTCCTGGTTGAGATCCATTGGGATAAAAGAGAACTACATAAAAAAACTGGAGGAGCAGGAGGTGACAGGACCTGTTCTGAAAACGCTACAGAAGAAATTTCTCAGCACTACAGTTGGAATGAAAGGTGGCCAAAGTGAACATCTGCTGAAAGAAAGAGATGATCTTCTAAAGTCAGAACAGCAAAAACAAAAAAAAGAAAGTGATTCACATGATAAAGGTAGAGATGACAAAACAGAAAATGTGTTAAATTTAGTACAAGAACAAAAACTTTCTTCGCAGACACCATGTGACAGAACAGAGAGAGAGATTAATCCTACTGTATGCAGTGACAACTTAGCCTCTGCAGAAGTAGATGTATCTTTCTGTGACTATCGAAAATTTGATGAGGATGAAAAGAACTGCAGGTATGTGAAGCACAATGTGCTTCCTCCAGAGACAGGAATTGAAAACATGATTATTCCATGTCATGAATACAAATCACTGGAGGAGGCACACAAACTGGACTTGAAAAGGCTGAAATTAAAAGTAGGAATTGAAGTGTTAAGATTTGCATGTGCATGCATGAATATGAGAACCAATGGGACAATTCATTTTGGCATTATGGATAAAATGGGAAGTAATCACAAGCATGGGGAAATCATAGGAATACCTATCAAAAACAGAGAAGACTTTGTGGACGCATTAGACTACATTGAAAGATGCTTCGCCGGGTCAGATCAGCAATGTGATGCCAGGAAATGCATAAGAAACCCCCGATTTGTTGAGGTGCTGGACAAGAAAACTACTGAGAAAACATGGGTCATTGAATATGATGTTGTCCCAAAAGCAAGCATTGTAAAAGATAAGTTGTACTCAGTTTGTATCCCAAAATTCTCTCAGGTGGACAAGAAAGTCAAATGTGGAGACAAAGTTCCCTATTACAGAGTGGGAGCCAGCAGTCCACAGGTACCTGGTGATAAACTTGTTCATTTCATTCAAGGACTGACAGAGAAGGACCAAGAGAGAGAGGAGGCAGAAGCTTCAACCATTCAAATGGCTGAGGACTTCAGAGAGGATCAAAAGAGGAAACTCACCGTCCTCTTAACATGTGGAAAAACACACATGGACAACTCTCTGTTTTACATCCTTGTGACAAACAAATTTCAGTCAGTGCATCTCGACTGCATTGACTTCTTGGTTCCCATGAAGGTCTTCTGTGTGTTTGATTTCGACCCTGATTCAGAGTCATCTGGGCTTTGTGGTAAATATAAGGAGCAGAAGGCTGTAACACTTCATTTCCTCGATGACTATGGAAGGAACAGTAAGCCAGGAATTAACGACTTCATAAATTCTTTGCAGCTTTTTGAGAGAACAAGCTGGATTTTCTGCAATGGAAGAAACAACTTCCCTGGTGCAGAAGAAACATGTGATGAAAAAACCTGGATCAAAACAAGTAAAAAGAAAATGAAGGCGGCAGTGTCTGTCATCTGCAATGATATCCTTCCCAGGCGTTCATTTGTGGTCATCTTCCTGCTCATGTCTGAAGTTGAGCAGCCACTTGTTGAGGTTTTCCATGAATTCTATGCAGAAATGAATGGACATGACTATTTGGCAGTCATATCAGAGTCAAAGGAAAACTACAAAAAGTGGTCGAGTCTTGCCCAGGTGTCCTGTTCAATGTCTGCACTCAAAGATATCAGCATTGTAGAAATGCCACTGAGTCATGTGGACGCCACAGTGCAAAGCATTCAACTTTCAAAGAGTCAGCCCATGAAAAAATTACCAGTCCTAAATGGAGGCCTGTGCTTCCTAAGATCAGTTGAAGAGGCTAGGCTAGATTCTTTAGAAATCATCAGTGTCGACCAGTGTGATGATACAAATCTGGAGATCATGAGCAAGGATGAAATCCAGCATATTGAGAGCCACTTCTATCGAGGTGGAAAGATAAACTGGATCAACTTCTGGCTTGCTGACAGACACAGGTGTGGGGTTATCATAGAGAGGGATGCCTACAAAGACGCAAGCACAATCCTCAACAGTATTATTAATCGTAACAAAGCCATACGTCCCATTGAGAGTGTGAACATATACCACCAACCTGGCAGCGGTGGAAGTACAGTGGCACGACAGATACTCTGGAGTCAGAGGACAAAGTTACGATGTGCAGTTGTTAAACACTGTAAGGAAATCACAACTGTGTGTGAGCATGCGCTGAGACTGAGAGAACATGACGAGAAAGACAAAAACAACTGTCTGCCGGTGCTCCTGCTGTTGGAGGATTGCAAAGCAGATTACATAAGTGAACTCAGACGGGAACTAGGGAATGCCATTGCAACCAAAAAGCTACGTTCCTCTGTGCTGTGCTTTGTTCTACTGATCTGCAATAGGTCACATGATCCAGAACCAATGAGCAAAGCATCTCAAACAGTAGCAGTCACACATAAGCTGTCACCTAGAGAGAAGCCTTTGTTCTCCAAAAAGCTGGAGCAACTCCAACTGCAATTTCAACCAGAGTTCATCCTCACATTTGTGCTGATGAGCAAAGAGTTCGAGGAGAGCTACATTAAGAACTTTGTAAAAAATGTGCTAGAGAAAATTGATCATTCATCACCTGATACTCGCCTCATTAGATTTGTGGCTCTCCTGAATAGCTACGTTGAAGATTCATACCTATCTGTTTCCCGGTGTGAGGCATCTCTTGGCATAGCTACCTATGTGGAAAGAACTCAGAACCATGCATTTGTGGATCATCTCAGTGATGAAGCTAAGCTTATTTTCATCCACCTAAAAGAAGCTTCAACTCACATTTCATCAATACGGATTATTCACCCAAAGTTGGCACAGGAAATTCTGAGTCAGCTGTCTGTAGGTGTGCCTCAGAGTGACATTGCCATGGATCTCATCAGTGACAAGGTACTTATGAATCATAGGTTTGACAGAAATACGTTTCTGAATTTCATCAGAGCCCTTTTCATTAGACGAAACAAAAAGAGCAGAGGAGATCCTAAAGACACAGCCTTTTCACCTCTTGTTGAGCATGTCTGCACCAAAAGTGGTGGTCAGAAAGCTGTCGAGCTCATGGAGGCAGCTTACATAGCTTTGGGAAAAGAAGCTTTTGTGGCACAACAACTTGCCCGGCTGCTTTATACAAACTTGAGATTTGAAGAGGCCCTAAAGTGGGCAGAAGAAGCAAAAGCTCTTCTTCCATATGATACATTTGTCCTTGACACATTGGGACAAGTTTACAAGAGGTGGTTTTACCACTTGTATGACACCCTTGAGGAAAAAGAAACCTCACCTGAAGGAGGAATTGAAATTATAACCATTGCTCTCAAAGGAATTTCTGCCTTCCGGGCCTCTGAAAACACACCAAAGAAAGAGACTGTCAGCTTAAACAACTCATACTATGGGGAGGTAGATGTTGGCTGCAGGCTGCTAACATTCCTGTCAAGAACAAATGTTTTTTCAAACGATGCTGGAAAATCAGAGTTGATGCAGTATTTGTTAACAGACTACATACCAGCAGAGGTCAAAAAACCCTGGGAGAAGTTTCATCTGCAGTTGAAAGGGTTACAGAAGAGCTTGCACCATGCACTTGAGTGCATTTCTGAAGACCTTAGCTACTTTCAAACTGACATTAGTGAAATGGATGAAGAGCTTGATGCAAGAGATTCAGAACAACTACACAATCCTAGAAGATGGTTGAGAAGGAAAAGTGCTGTTTTTGCTGGATTTTTCTGTGTCACACCAGATGAGAGTGAGGAAGCAGCTCAAAGCAACAGCACTGATGCGGCCCTTCCATTTGAAAACCTTTCTGCTTTCAAAAGACAGATGAAGATTTACAGCCTTGGTGGAGGGAACGTTACATCCATCCTCTCCTTACTTAATCACAATGACCCAAAGAGAGCAGGAAAAAAACTTGAGACAATAATTGGAATGTACCCAGAAAACCTGACATGCAAGGACCTTGACCAGGCAGAACTGTCAAACTTCATCTTTTGCCAGATAGCTCTGAACTGTACTCTGCCTGGGTCTTCAAAGCTCCTGTCCCTTCAAAAGCTACAAGATCTCAGCAAGAGATTTACTACAAAAGGGAGAGACATGTCATCACCAAGCGCTCTCTTCCTTCTGTCCCTTCTCTTCTGGCCTGAGACGAGCAATGAGCTCAGTTCTGCTAATAGTCAGACCCTCTTGTCAGCCATTGACGCACTTCGGAGACTCTGTGAGCAAAAACGTGAACACAGGTCTACAAGGAAAAGCAGAGTCATGGTCCACTTCTTTCTGGGAAAGGCAAAAGGCCTTAACAAGATTGTCCACAGAAGTGCTATTGAAAAACAGATTGGGGGCACTCTAAATGAAAAAAACCTGAAATGGCGTGAAGGGGAAATATGGAAAACTAAGGACGTTGTGCAGTTACTCAAACGTGTTGAAGGATGGACAGAAAATGGAAACTTGTTTGTCCAAGGTGGAACCAGGCACAGCAAAATCAGGGTCTTTCCTCGGTACTCTGCCTCTCTTCCAAATGGAAATGAAAAGGTTACCTTCTACTTGGGCTTTTCATTTGATGGAGTGTTTGCCTTTGACATCCAACTAATGGAGTAATTTTCAGTGCACATGAAGCACCGCTCAACATTTGCTAATATCAGTGCTAAGCTCCAATGGACATTAGATGAGATTGTAAGAGATGAGGGCTGTGAGAAACCTTTGCTTGTTCCTCTTGGACATTGACATGTAAACCTAGTCTGCATTTGCTTGATTCACACATATGGTTTTGTAAAATAGGTCCAGGTCAAAGTAAATACATTCAGACAGAGTAAGAAATGCTGATTTTGAGTAGAACGGTCCAACACACACACATTATTTACATTTGAAAGAATTTTGAACATTGTTGTGTTTTCAGTTTATTCCAGTTTATAAAAAAAGCTGATGATTTTGTGATTATACTTCAGGGATTTTATGATAAAGTTAATTTGAGACAGTACCATTCTTGTGTAGGACATGTGTGATGTAAAATTTGTGTGATGTAAAATATATTCCACAGTTTGAATTACACAAGCATTTTGTATTTCCTTTTTGTTATTTGATCATCACACTTATCATTTTTCTATTTGTATTGTAATTACAGCCAGATCTGAACTAATAATTAATAAAAATGTGTTTATATTCTGAAAAGTGGAGAAATTAATCCCACTAAGTTGAAAAAAAAAACAGCCAAATGCCAGCATTTTGTGAATGAGCATAGTTTGAGAAATGCTGTTTCTCTGGAAATGATTTCAGCCAATAAATTTTCACAAACATCCATATAATATTGAAAGTACATGTAGCTCAGAGCCACTACAGCCTTTTCTACTTCTGCCACATCAGCTAACGAGTCATTGCCTGCAGCTGTCTGCCACAGGTGATTTGATTGGTCTGAAGTGGGAGGATTATCTGGACTGGCTCAGATCTTCTGTGTTTTATATGGAAGGGTGTATCATTATCTGTCTTACTGACTGGGTTGAGCAGGAGGTTTGTTCTGATTCATATTTCCAAAAGTCTCCTGTTTTTATGAGAGAAGTGCACAATGGTAATCGCAGGGCATTCGGCTTCTCTGGCGCTGCTGCTTTCACTTGCTTTTGGTGTTGCACATACCATTCGATCTTTGAAGGATGGACCCATGATTGATGCTGAAGGAAGACAATATAAATCTGCAGTGTTAACTACTGGAGAAAACAGTGGGTCAGACTCCAGTGATGAGACCGCTGTGCATGTCCGATGCACAGAAACATCCATGATCATTACGGTAAAGGCTGACCTGTTTAAATATGGACGTCTTGTCTCTGCTGGAGAGCTGTTTTTGGGAGAAGGTGAGCACACAGAGAGTAGTCAGTGCCAAGCTGTTGCAGTGACTGACACTGAACTTGTCATCGAAGCTGGACTGCAGGACTGTGGCTCCAAATTAACTGTAAGTTGTTTGTGCTTGACACAATGATGGGTTTTTCAGACGGTGCTGAGTTTCTAATGTGATTTATATTCCTCTCTAGATGTCTGAGGACTTTGTGACCTACTCCAACCAGCTGATGTTCTCACCTGCTACCAGTCACCATGGCGTTACCAGGATGATCCGTGCTGTAGTCCCTGTTAACTGCCACTATAAGAGGTGAAATTTCATTCACTGTTGATGTGAGGACATTTTTGTTTGACTTCTTCATAAAAGCTGACTTTCTGGGACAGGACGCACTTTGTGAGCAGTTACCCTCAGCA
Source organism: Monopterus albus (assembly GCF_001952655.1). Taxonomy (NCBI): domain Eukaryota; kingdom Metazoa; phylum Chordata; class Actinopteri; order Synbranchiformes; family Synbranchidae; genus Monopterus; species Monopterus albus. The sequence continues at coordinate 611,771 of NW_018128054.1, read as the reverse complement.
GCCTCTGGTCCTCTCCGCTTCTGCAAAGTATTCTGCTTTCTCCTTAAAGCTGATGACTGGTACGTGTGGACTCTTGCCCTTGTGGTTTATCCTGATAAGTGTGTGTGTAGTGATGTTTTCTGTACATGTAGGTGACTGGAGAAGTGAAATGTCTTCTACGTTTGAGACCTCCTGCACCTTGAGACTTCTTACACTGGTCCTGATGCAGAACAAAGACTACTCTTTGACAGCTACGTTGCCACTCTGACACCAGATGCAACATCAGTCCCCAGATACTACTTTGTTGAAAACTATGGGTAAGAGGTTCAGCTACATGTTTATGTGCCACTTGACTATAAATGAGCCACACAAATGTGACTCAAGCACAGGAATAAATCAGTCATTTGTAGTTGGATAGTGCATGCTGAGCTACTCCAATGGTCTTTGTCATCTCTGTGAAAATGATCTGCCAGATATGTCACCGATGCAAAAGAGGAAGGATCTTTAGAATATGTACATCAAAATATAGCCATGTTTTGCTATCCAAATGAAATTCATTTGCTTTGTGTTGAACCTGTCATATTGAAACAAGTACTTTAGTTTGTTGCCTTTTAAGGGATTGCCTATACATGTGTAATATAATAGACTACTGTTCAATCAGATAATGATGTGTACTCTTGGATATGATGGTGTTATGCTAAAGCTGGTCACTCCTTGAGCTGCACCCAGTCTGAAGAGGATACTGGAGACGATCAGGTCTGCTTTCTTTTTCTTCTGGGGCCTCTTTGTTGTCTGTTTTAGCAGATTTCTTTAATTCACTTTATCCTATTTAACCACTCTACTGTAGCTTTTAAATTTTTAATAAAGTACTCTACTTTCCTCGACTACAACCTGGGGAGAAAGGGGTTCCTGTGAGACCCCAAGGTACAGTAAGAGCCTCCTCCTTTCATGGTGGCCAGGTTCCAGATGTATCACTGTAGAATCCTTATCCTGGCAGGGATCGAGTGGATAAATACATCCCTGTAAGGTAGCGAGATTCCTTTTGAATTCTGCTGACCTACAGAGGTTTAGTTCAAGGTGGTATTTTAGTCAGCTGTTTGACAGCAGTGTGCTACAGTGTAGTCACATGTGATAAATGCATTAAGCTGCTAAAGTTAGAATAACTAAGAACATCTAGAAAACCACAATCACTTAAACAGTGCTGCTCACTGGAGCTTAAGGTACAGAAGAGAGATTATCCCAAGGGCATAGAAGCTTATGTGCTACGTGCATTAAAAGGCCTAATTTACTCTTGGATTAGATCCTCTTGGAC
>NW_018128054.1:606361-610432 GCF_001952655.1 Monopterus albus | reverse complement strand
AAGTGAAATAAACTTAAGAGGCTCACTAAAAGAGCAGGGCAACTCCCAGTGTATTTTCAATTGTGTTCATGACGTCATTAAGCATAAATACAGCATTTATTTACATTTATGGTGCCACTACAGCTGGTGTCCTTCTCTCTTCACCGAGTCCTGAACTTTCTGTCAGCTACTGGAGATCTATAGCTTTGTGGAGTCTGTAACTTAATAGTGAGAAGTTGGCCTCTATTCACACACAGATCTAGGAAACTGGATTTAGCAAAGGAAATATTTCAACACTGTCCACAAAATATAACTTGTTTCAAAGTGGGTTTTTCCCCCCTCTGCTATACATATGTTATTGTAGTGTTGCACTGCTTTCTCTAAGTTTCCATTTCTGGCTAAGTTTCTATTCCTACATGTTGGTTTCTGTTTTGTAACTCGGCCCAAATAAAACAGCTGAACACATTTTAAGCTGACTGAAACAGAAGAGAATAACCTTTGTGACATTTACCTGTCTTCTTCATTAAAGACATAAAATTGTGCATTTTGGGCAACAAAGCATTATATGGGGTCTCATTTAATATTTTTTATTACTCAAAGGGCAGCAAGGATCCAGTTTCCAAGATGTGTGGCAGAGTGCAATAATTTCCAATCAAAATTAATCTCTTGTTGCTGCTTGGCCCATGAAGTCATCAGATGTTAATGTAACTGTATAGGTGTCAAATGTATGACATGCCTATAGACCCTACATAAAGGTGGACGGTGGAATACTGATCAAGTCTTGATTTGAGTTGTACAGCATAGCCTCTGATTAAGGACGTTTAATATAACGACGATTCTTAGTTCAATGGTGCTTTAGTGGACAATTTAAGTTAGGTGCTGTATAAAAATACTGTAAATTTGGAGGTACTGAATGTCGAACTACAGCCTTGTTAAAGTTGTTGTGGAGGGAATTTCTCCTTATCCGATTTAAGAGTCTAAGGACAAAGGTTGCTGTACAGATTGTAAAGCCCCTTGAGGCAAATTTATGACATTAGGCTATAAGAATAAATCTGACGACTTGATTTGAGACACACCCATGAGAAACTGGGTGAGGAGGGAAGTGAGTAAAATTCTACAAGACCACAACCGCCTTCACAAGAAGGAAGTAGGGCATTGAATGCAGACGATCTACGAGAACAGAAGAACACTGGTAAGTGCAATTATGCAAGATTTATGATTTCAAAGAACTTAAAGTGTTTATATATATATCTGATGATTTTAGTGTATTTGTAGATGACCTAGTGAAATGCCACATAAATGTTAACTATCTGTCAGGGTGGGGCAGGGAGCGGACCCAAAATGCAGACACAACCAGAGTCCAAGATATGTTTGGATTATTTAGCGAATGAACGGGCAAGAGAAAACAACTACGTGCTCGACATTGGTCTCAGATGTTCACAAAAAAGTCAGAAACATTAAGTGTCTCACCAAAAGTGAGGACAAGATGACAACGAAGGGCATCCAGGAGCAGACGACAGGAATAAGCCAGAGCAGGAGAACAGGCAAACGGGAACAGCGAGTACTAGTGAGCAGAGTGGCCGAGGTTGGTGAGCTAATGAACCGGCAAGTTATTGGTGTAAGGAAGGAGTGTGTATGTATACTGTTGACATTTTAATGTATAATGTGCTCTCTTATTGGGTTTGTATTTATATTGTATTGATTTGTATGTGGTAGTGATCATGTGACCTAATTAGGATTTGAATGATTGCACCTGAGTGTTTTTAGTGTTGGTTAATAAAAGGAAGTGCGTTAGCACAAATTGTTGTGAAACGCTAAAGCAAGACTACGTTATCGTGTGATGTTTGGTATACTCTGCTAACATATACACAGCCAACCGAGGAATAACAAGGGACAGGTGAATACAATGAGTGTTGATTGGGGCAGGTGAGGTGAAACAGAACAAAGTACTCACAAAATAAAGGAACAAGACAGGATGCAAGTTCAAACCGTAACAATATCAGGCTATTGATGCCACAGAGACATACCCTCATATCATTAAATGAATAAAAGCAGAGAACCAGAAGATGATGGTTTTAATGGAGAAGTAATTAAATTTGATTCTAGAAGTTCATGCTGTGAGTCCAGAGTTGTTTTAATCAATTAGTCTTTGGAAAAAGCTGGACACCTTTTTAAGTCTCTAGCTTAACATAGTACTCTGTCAGTTTAATTCTGCCAAATTGGGGCTTTTTAATGTGAATCACGAAAGTGATTGTTTTAAGATTATGTTTTACTACCGCTTCTGACTAAGTCCCGCCCACTTTCCGCATCTTTCTTCCGCCTAGGTCAAAGGGCAGATCGGTAACTATATCCATCAAAGGGTTTCGCATATCAGCATTACTTTCCTACAGCTGAACATTGTTTTATAGGTTTTATAACTGCATTGTTGGATTTTATTAGGATTCCCCACAGGGGAATAGGACCGAAGACCACCTGCATATCATAAAGCCTTCTTTCTCATGGACAAAGTGCAACACCCCCCAGACTATATGGACACATCAAAGGGGTGTTATTATATTAGGTCTGACCACCAGCACAGATAGTTTATTGCTCTTTAAATATTTTATCTTTTTTTTTTTTTAAATGTAAAGTAAATAATTAAGCATAGGAAATGTGGATGTTTTTCCCATCACAGTTTAGTTTCAAGGAAGTGTACCTGTGATAGTGTTTATAAATAATAAAGCGGATAATCCTCGTAATTCAAACAGAAGCTAGTGTTTCACCGCCACAGTTTAATTTCAAGGACGTTCAGCCAATAGTTTTTGATGCCTGAAACACTCTAAAGGTCGATAATGTTAGGATTAAAATAGAATTAATTCTCTTTTCTGTAATCAGATATTAAATTAGCATTGCAATTAATTTTCCTAAGCATGGGGAAATGCAGCTGTTTCACGTCAACATATAAGGAAGTTTAGACACAAAGGTTTTGATACATGGCAATGTAAAAACAAGTTCCTACATTTAATTAACAGATCCACTTTTAACTAAACAATGATTTCTTTAACAGGCATGTAGAGTTTTTAAACAAAAGTCTTACCTCCAGAGTAAGATCCAATTTATTAAAAAATATAACTATTAGTTCATAATACACAATATAAATAGATAATTCCTTACTTCTGACTGGCATCTTGGTGACATGGTGGTATGATCAGTTGATCATATTTGAAAAAGGCAATCTTTCCCTTAACTCTTGCATCCTTTAGCTGGAGAATAAGCTCTTTTCATTTCATGTGCACCCTCTTTGATAGATCTTCATTAATGAAATAGTTAGAGCCCTTTAGCGATTTAGCTCTTGTGGAAAAAATGATCTTATTAAAACTCGGTGAGTGTAAAATAAAGACTTAACATCAGCTCTAAAAGTTATTACACATTTATTTCTTCAGAAAGGAGCAATCTCTAGACAGATGTCTAAACAGTCTGAAGAGGATCTCAGAACAGAGGGCTACATCTCTTCTTATACACACACATACTGATGCAAAACAGGATACAAGTTATTTGGTTCAGCATTCACACAAAGGCATGTTTACTGCGTCAGGATGTTTGTAGAGATAAACTGTCTAGTTTCACAAGCACACAAATGACTGCATAGAATAACTACATAGCAACAGCCAATACACTAAAAAAGGGTGCTAGTATAAATTACCCATTACGCTTTACAATGTAGGAGACTGACCACAGGTGGTCTACTTCTTCCCCCAGTGTCAAGTTTCCCACTGGGATATACTCTTTAAATCTCAATGTGTGTTGGCTCCATCTTCAGGTTTTCAGAGAACTTTCTTAACTTTTATTTCAGTCATTCTATGATTCATTTTTCTAATCAGGAAAGCCATCGATCACTATATTTTTTCGCCAAGATTGATTCTCCACATAATTAATTTTCGTAAAACTTGGTCTGACATATTTTGAAGTTTTTCCAAATCCTTAGAAATGGCTGTGTGATTAGCATTAACAAACTGAACTCTTCAGTTTCTTGTGTAAAATGAACTGAACTAAACTGAACTGACTATTGCTGATATCTTGGACATCCTTAACAATAGTATCAATAAGACTATT
>NW_018128054.1:596699-606315 GCF_001952655.1 Monopterus albus | reverse complement strand
ATCAATAACATCTTTAAACATTTCTTTGTTGTTCCAGCAGTTCATGAACCATTGTTAAAGGCACTGACTCTTCTTCCATGACTGGAGATTTTTTGGGCCTATGATCTCATTCTACAGTAACAAGGATATTGTGCAACAACCTTTTGCTTGAAGGCAAGTTACTTCCTTATTCAGTAAAAGTGATAAAATAAGTAGGTTCCCTGCCTGTGTAGTCACACAATTATAAAATGAGGGGCCTTTATGCAATATATGAATAAAACAGTTTTATGTCTTTTTAGATTTCTTACAGATCATTTGTATATTCTCTTTGCATTTTCTGGTAAAGATGAACTTACTGAGGGTTTATGAATAAAACTTAGAATCAAGCTCTCACTGAGTCTTGTTGTTTACCAGCAGGTCTGTGCCAAGGGTCGTAGCCATACTGTGTCATGCATGCAGATGCTAAACGACTGTGTCAAACTATATTATCGCTCTTATACTCTGCTGTCTATTCTGCTGTGGAATGGTATTAAAGTGGACCTTAAGACCAGTGGCTGTCCAGGAAAAGTGGTTTTAAAAGTGTAAAATGCAAAACTTATCACAACAGACAATTATGACAAAAACCAAACTAAATTCTCAGAATGATTTTAGATGAAAGTAACTTTCAGACCCTTTACAATGTTAAGAGGGGGAAAGTGTGCTAACACTGCTTTGTCACCAACAGGGACACTGACTGATACATCGACAATGCTATAGGGGCTATAGTCTTGTGCGTCACACGGTAAGTGTGACCTTTGGTCTAGTAACTATGTCAATGATTCAGAAAATAAAGTTATAATGTAACAAACATTAAAGCTTATTCTGTTTTTTTTTTTTTTTTTTTTTTTTTTTTTTACAATTTTTAGGAACATGCATAAAAATGGAAAGCAGTTCCTCAGAGATGGGTGAGTATGAAATGTTGTATAATCAATACAATGCATTACACTGTGTAGTACACATGTAGCTGAATTGTTATCACAAAAACATTTACACTGCATAAATTGTGCTGAGTGTGGTTCCTAATACAATTGCAACAGACACTGACATTTCAACCCATAAAGGTCAGTGCAGCTGAAAAGGGAAGATCAAAAAAGTTGAAGGGATGGTTCATCCAAATCACACACCTAACCAATAACCACACCTAAAAGTAAACAAATAGAAATTCTTCAGAGTAAAAAGTCAAAGATTCATTCACCTGCTGTTTAATCACCCTTTATTTAAAATTTTGTTCCACAGAATGGCAGCAACTGCCTTATCACAGCTGGACAGAATCTCATGTGAGCTCCTGGTTGAGATCCATTGGGATAAAAGAGAACTACATAAAAAAACTGGAGGAGCAGGAGGTGACAGGACCTGTTCTGAAAACGCTACAGAAGAAATTTCTCAGCACTACAGTTGGAATGAAAGGTGGCCAAAGTGAACATCTGCTGAAAGAAAGAGATGATCTTCTAAAGTCAGAACAGCAAAAACAAAAAAAAGAAAGTGATTCACATGATAAAGGAAGAGATGACAAAACAGAAAATGTGTTAAATGAGGTACAAGAACAAAAACCTTCTTCACAGACACCATGTGACAGAACAGAGAGAGAGATTAATCCTACTGTATGCAGTGACAACTTAGCCTCTGCAGAAGTAGATGTATCTTTCTGTGACTATCGAAAATTTGATGAGGATGAAAAGAACTGCAGGTATGTGAAGCACAATGTGCTTCCTCCAGAGACAGGAATTGAAAACATGATTATTCCATGTCATGAATACAAATCACTGGAGGAGGCACACAAACTGGACTTGAAAAGGCTGAAATTAAAAGTAGGAATTGAAGTGTTAAGATTTGCATGTGCATGCATGAATATGAGAACCAATGGGACAATTCATTTTGGCATTATGGATAAAATGGGAAGTAATCACAAGCATGGGGAAATCATAGGAATACCTATCAAAAACAGAGAAGACTTTGTGGACGCATTAGACTACATTGAAAGATGCTTCGCCGGGTCAGATCAGCAATGTGATGCCAGGAAATGCATAAGAAACCCCCGATTTGTTGAGGTGCTGGACAAGAAAACTACTGAGAAAACATGGGTCATTGAATATGATGTTGTCCCAAAAGCAAGCATTGTAAAAGATAAGTTGTACTCAGTTTGTATCCCAAAATTCTCTCAGGTGGACAAGAAAGTCAAATGTGGAGACAAAGTTCCCTATTACAGAGTGGGAGCCAGCAGTCCACAGGTACCTGGTGATAAACTTGTTCATTTCATTCAAGGACTGACAGAGAAGGACCAAGAGAGAGAGGAGGCAGAAGCTTCAACCATTCAAATGGCTGAGGACTTCAGAGAGGATCAAAAGAGGAAACTCACCGTCCTCTTAACATGTGGAAAAACACACATGGACAACTCTCTGTTTTACATCCTTGTGACAAACAAATTTCAGTCAGTGCATCTCGACTGCATTGACTTCTTGGTTCCCATGAAGGTCTTCTGTGTGTTTGATTTCGACCCTGATTCAGAGTCATCTGGGCTTTGTGGTAAATATAAGGAGCAGAAGGCTGTAACACTTCATTTCCTCGATGACTATGGAAGGAACAGTAAGCCAGGAATTAACGACTTCATAAATTCTTTGCAGCTTTTTGAGAGAACAAGCTGGATTTTCTGCAATGGAAGAAACAACTTCCCTGGTGCAGAAGAAACATGTGATGAAAAAACCTGGATCAAAACAAGTAAAAAGAAAATGAAGGCGGCAGTGTCTGTCATCTGCAATGATATCCTTCCCAGGCGTTCATTTGTGGTCATCTTCCTGCTCATGTCTGAAGTTGAGCAGCCACTTGTTGAGGTTTTCCATGAATTCTATGCAGAAATGAATGGACATGACTATTTGGCAGTCATATCAGAGTCAAAGGAAAACTACAAAAAGTGGTCGAGTCTTGCCCAGGTGTCCTGTTCAATGTCTGCACTCAAAGATATCAGCATTGTAGAAATGCCACTGAGTCATGTGGACGCCACAGTGCAAAGCATTCAACTTTCAAAGAGTCAGCCCATGAAAAAATTACCAGTCCTAAATGGAGGCCTGTGCTTCCTAAGATCAGTTGAAGAGGCTAGGCTAGATTCTTTAGAAATCATCAGTGTCGACCAGTGTGATGATACAAATCTGGAGATCATGAGCAAGGATGAAATCCAGCATATTGAGAGCCACTTCTATCGAGGTGGAAAGATAAACTGGATCAACTTCTGGCTTGCTGACAGACACAGGTGTGGGGTTATCATAGAGAGGGATGCCTACAAAGACGCAAGCACAATCCTCAACAGTATTATTAATCGTAACAAAGCCATACGTCCCATTGAGAGTGTGAACATATACCACCAACCTGGCAGCGGTGGAAGTACAGTGGCACGACAGATACTCTGGAGTCAGAGGACAAAGTTACGATGTGCAGTTGTTAAACACTGTAAGGAAATCACAACTGTGTGTGAGCATGCGCTGAGACTGAGAGAACATGACGAGAAAGACAAAAACAACTGTCTGCCGGTGCTCCTGCTGTTGGAGGATTGCAAAGCAGATTACATTGATGATCTCAGACGGGAACTAGGGAATGCCATTGCAACCAAAAAGCTACATTCCTCTGTGCTGTGCTTTGTTCTACTGATCTGCAATAGGTCACATGATCCAGAACCAATGAGCAAAGCATCTCAAACAGTAGCAGTCACACATAAGCTGTCACCTAAAGAGAAGCCTTTGTTCTCCAAAAAGCTGGAGCAACTCGAACTGAAGTTTCATTCAGATTACATCCTCACATTTGTGCTGATGAGCAAAGAGTTCCAGAAGAGCTACATTGAGAACTTTGTAAAAAATCTGCTAGAAAAAATTGATCATTCATCACCTGATACTCGCCTCATTAGATTTGTGGCTCTCCTGAATAGCTACGTTGAAGATTCATATCTATCTGTTTCACACTGTGAGGCATCTCTTGGCATAGCTACCTATGTGGAAAGAACTCGGAACCATGCATTTGTGGATCATCTCAGTGATGAAGCTAAGCTTATTTTCATCCACCTAAACGAAGCTTCAACTCACATTTCATCAATACGGATTATTCACCCAAAGTTGGCACAGGAAATTCTGAGTCAGCTGTCTGTAGGTGTGCCTCAGAGTGACATTGCCATGGATCTCATCAGTGACAAGGTACTTATGAATCATAGGTTTGACAGAAATACGTTTCTGAATTTCATCAGAGCCCTTTTCATTAGACGAAACAAAAAGAGCAGAGGAGATCCTAAAGACACAGCCTTTTCACCTCTTGTTGAGCATGTCTGCACCAAAAGTGGTGGTCAGAAAGCTGTCGAGCTCATGGAGGCAGCTTACATAGCTTTGGGAAAAGAAGCTTTTGTGGCACAACAACTTGCCCGGCTGCTTTATACAAACTTGAGATTTGAAGAGGCCCTAAAGTGGGCAGAAGAAGCAAAAGCTCTTCTTCCATATGATATATTTGTCCTTGACACATTGGGACAAGTTTACAAGAGGTGGTTTTACCACTTGTATGACACCCTTGAGGAAAAAGAAACCTCACCTGAAGGAGGAATTGAAATTATAACCATTGCTCTCAAAGGAATTTCTGCCTTCCGGGCCTCTGAAAACACACCAAAGAAAGAGACTGTCACCTTTAACAACTCATACTATGGGGAGGTAGATGTTGGCTGCAGTCTGATAACATTCCTGTCAAGAACAAATGTTTTTTCAAAGGCTGCAGGAAAATCAGAGTTGATGCAGTATTTGTTAACAGACTACATACCAGCAGAGGTCAAAAAACCCTGGGAGAGGTTTCATCTGCAGTTGAAAGGGTTACAGAAGAGCTTGCACCATGCACTTGAGTGCATTTCTGAAGACCTTAGCTACTTTCAAACTGACATTAGTGAAATGGATGAAGAGCTTGATGCAAGAGATTCAGAACAACTACACAATCCTAGAAGATGGTTGAGAAGGAAAAGTGCTGTTTTTGCTGGATTTTTCTGTGTCACACCAGATGAGAGTGAGGAAGCAGCTCAAAGCAACAGCACTGATGCGGCCCTTCCATTTGAAAACCTTTCTGCTTTCAAAAGACAGATGAAGATTTACAGCCTTGGTGGAGGGAACGTTACATCCATCCTCTCCTTACTTAATCACAATGACCCAAAGAGAGCAGGAAAAAAACTTGAGACAATAATTGGAATGTACCCAGAAAACCTGACATGCAAGGACCTTGACCAGGCAGAACTGTCAAACTTCATCTTTTGCCAGATAGCTCTGAACTGTACTCTGCCTGGGTCTTCAAAGCTCCTGTCCCTTCAAAAGCTACAAGATCTCAGCAAGAAATTTACTACAAAAGGGAGAGACATGTCATCACCAAGCGCTCTCTTCCTTCTGTCCCTTCTCTTCTGGCCTGAGACAAGCAATGAGCTCAGTTCTGCTAATAGTCAGACCCTCTTGTCAGCCATTGACGCGCTTCGGAGACTCTGTGAGCATAAACTTGAACACAGGTCTACAAGGAAAAACAGAATCATGGCCCACTTCTTTCTGGGAAAGGCAAAAGGCCTTAACAAGATTGTCCACAGAAGTGCTATTGAAAAACAGATTGGGGGCACTCTAAATGAAAAAAACCTGAAATGGCGTGAAGGGGAAATATGGAAAACTAAGGACGTTGTGCAGTTACTCAAACGTGTTGAAGGATGGACAGAAAATGGAAACTTGTTTGTCCAAGGTGGAACCAGGCACAGCAAAATCAGGGTCTTTCCTCGGTACTCTGCCTCTCTTCCAAATGGAAATGAAAAGGTTACCTTCTACTTGGGCTTTTCATTTGATGGAGTGTTTGCCTTTGACATCCAACTAATGGAGTAATTTTCAGTGCACATGAAGCACCGCTCAACATTTGCTAATATCAGTGCTAAGCTCCAATAGACATTAGATGAGATTGTAAGAGACGAGGGCTGTGAGAAACCTTTGAATAAGGATAATCATCACCTTTATTGGCCAAATATGTTACACACAAGGAATTTGTTTCCGGTACAGAACCGAGAAATTTGTGGTGCCAACTAAACTGATGGCTCTAACCATCGGGGGCAATAGGGGGTTCAGTGTCTTGCCCAAGGACACTTCGACATGTGGACTGGAGCCACTGAGATTCGAACCTTCAACCTTCGAGTTGGGAGACGACTGCTCTACCCACCACACAGTCGCCTTTGCTTGTTCCTCTTGGACATTGACATTTACAAACTTAGTCTGCATTTGCTTAGCAAAGAGAATAATTTAACTTGAATTTGATTCACACATACGGTTTTGTAAAATAGGTCCAGGTCAAAGTAAAGACATTCAGATAGAGTAAGAAATGCTGTTTTTGAGTAGAACAGTCCAACACACACACACACACACACATTATTTACATTTGGAAGAATTTTGAACATTGTGTTTTCAGTTTGTGCTTTTTTAAAATAATCTGACAAGCTAATTGACTTGTCTCAGCTCACAGAAAGTCTGCTTCATTTTGTGTTTAATAAAAACAGTCAATTTTGTGATTATACTTCAGATGTGAGATTTTACAATAGTGAATTTGAGACAGTACAGTTGTTGTGTAGGACATGTGCCATGTATGTGTGATGTAAAATATATTCCACACTGAATTACACAAGCATTTTGTATTTCTTTATTTGATTGTCACACTTATCATTTGTATTATAATTACAGCTAGAAATCTAAAAGTGCTGTTTATTTTTAATATAGAATTATTACAGCATGTGTGTATGTAAAATAATTGGCTTTTCAAGTCATTTACACATTAATTATGTTGAGATTTATTTCAGTACAAATAGTGGGGAAAATGTTACACAATGATTTATGAAAATTGACGACAATGGAGTTATGCTTTTGTAAATAAACTCTTCATACTCTTCATTTTCAGTTGGGTATGATTAAAGCCTCAAAAATTATTTTGATGTGCACTTAATAAAGTAAAGCACTTAGTAGAGTAAAATGTAGCCCTTGTAAATTTTTTTCCTTTGGATAAAGAATATGTTTGGAGTTAAAGTATTTACAATATGCAGCCAAAACCTGCTGTGAGTGTGACAGCTTTTCCTTTTGTGTGTCTCACTTTCTAAGATTTACTCACAGTATATTTACTTCATTTTCTTTTTTACCTCCAATGCCATTCAGTATTGCAGAGTCTAGAGATACATCCATATAATATTGAAAGTACATGTAGCTCAGAGCCACTACAGCCTTTTCTACTTCTGCCACATCAGCTAACGAGTCATTGCCTGCAGCTGTCTGCCACAGGTGATTTGATTGGTCTGAAGTGGGAGGATTATCTGGACTGGCTCAGATCTTCTGTGTTTTATATGGAAGGGTGTATCATTATCTGTCTTACTGACTGGGTTGAGCAGGAGGTTTGTTCTGATTCATATTTCCAAAAGTCTCCTGTTTTTATGAGAGAAGTGCACAATGGTAATCGCAGGGCATTCGGCTTCTCTGGCGCTGCTGCTTTCACTTGCTTTTGGTGTTGCACATACCATTCGATCTTTGAAGGATGGACCCATGATTGATGCTGAAGGAAGACAATATAAATCTGCAGTGTTAACTACTGGAGAAAACAGTGGGTCAGACTCCAGTGATGAGACCGCTGTGCATGTCCGATGCACAGAAACATCCATGATCATTACGGTAAAGGCTGACCTGTTTAAATATGGACGTCTTGTCTCTGCTGGAGAGCTGTTTTTGGGAGAAGGTGAGCACACAGAGAGTAGTCAGTGCCAAGCTGTTGCAGTGACTGACACTGAACTTGTCATTGAAGCTGGACTGCAGGACTGTGGCTCCAAATTAACTGTAAGTTGTTTGTGCTTGACACAATGATGGGTTTTTCAGATGGTGCTGAGTTTCTAATGTGATTTATATTCCTCTTTAGATGTCTGAGGACTTTGTGACCTACTCCAACCAGCTGATGTTCTCACCTGCTACCAGTCACCATGGCGTTACCAGGATGATCCGTGCTGTAGTCCCTGTTAACTGCCACTATAAGAGGTGAAATTTCATTCACTGTTGATGTGAGGACATTTTTGTTTGACTTCTTCATAAAAGCTGACTTTCTGGGACAGGACGCACTTTGTGAGCAGTTACCCTCAGCAGCCTCTGGTCCTCTCCGCTTCTGCAAAGTATTCTGCTTTCTCCTTAAAGCTGATGACTGGTACGTGTGGACTCTTGCCCTTGTGGTTTATCCTGATAAGTGTGTGTGTAGTGATGTTTTCTGTACATGTAGGTGACTGGAGAAGTGAAATGTCCTCCAATGTCTTCTACCTTGGAGACCTCCTGCACCTTGAGGCTTCTTACACTGGTCCTGATGCAGAACAAAGACTACTCTTCATCGACAGCTGCGTTGCCACTCTGACACCAGATGCAACATCAGTCCCCAGATACTACTTTGTTGAAAACCATGGGTAAGAGTAGCTCAGCATGCATGATCCAACTACAAATGACTTTGATTTATTCCTGTGCTTGAGTATAAATGAGCCACACACAAATGTGACCCAAATGGCACATAAACCTGTAGCTGAACCACTGGTCTTTGTCATCTCTGTGAAAACAAACTGTCAGATGTGTCACTGATGCAAAAGAGGAAGGATCAAAAGCTCTGATCCATCCCAGGACGAGGGCTGATTTGCTTCAAATGCAGCTTGATGCCATCCTGTTTCACCATGATCCAAGGAACTCGGTGAGCTGCTTATGAGAGCAGCCCAGTCAACAAGGCCTGCAATTATGTTTATTCAAGGTAACAACAATCATCATGAACATGTTTATATGCTTGGTCTGATTTACTGTAACTGTGCAGCACTGCAAGCCAAAGCTTATGTTTGATTAAATCTTGGCCAAAATGAATGGTGCACAGCTGTGGAGTGTTTTTAATTTTGACAGACAGCACCCCACTCTGAGCGTGTTCTCAAAGTTCATATTCTTTTATTTTTATTCCTCTCAACACGATTTATGTGTTTGGTACTGTAGATGTCATTTGTATTTATTTAAGACAATATCCATTAAATAAAAGCAAAACGTATTAAAGCTTTTCTTTCTTTTCAGCTGGAAAAATGTGGATGGGAATGATGGTGTGTGTCGGTGTTGTGAAAACATCTGCCATCATAGATCACTCAAAGGTGAAAACATCTGTCATCACAGAAGATCACTCAAAGGTAAGTGCACCATAAAGCATGAAGATGAGATCAGTGCTTCGTTGGTTAGGTTGTACACCTTGCATTAGATGAGGCTCAAATCTGTTGGATTTATGTTAAAATATCCAACTAATGTGCTTGTAAAAACCTCTGGACTCTTTCAGATCTCACGGTTTGTGGCACTGTGACTCTTGGCCCTTTCACGATTTTCCCCAGCTAGAGAGCAAAGAACAGATCTGGATCAGAAACATTCAGTTCCTTCTTTTTCTTGGCAGGCTAACAGTTGGCAAATTTTATTTGTGTTTGAGAAGATGTTCTGTATGCCCTAATGATAAAATTTCATGATAAACTATACCACATGTCAGAAGTTTGATTTAATAAGCCTTCAAATTTGATTTGATTGTTGCTCAGTGTTGAGAACTA
>NW_018128054.1:594539-596683 GCF_001952655.1 Monopterus albus | reverse complement strand
GAAAAACAACACCTGGGGTTTTTGATAAAGAAAAGGGGGGGGGGGGGAATTGGCTTTTAATGATAAAAACTGATCAATTGGTTAAAAAGACTAGTGGTAAACTACAGCGTGAGTGAAAACTAGGCATTAAAAATTGGTTATAGAACTTATCACTGGAGTCATGATGAAAATAGTCTCAGATGATAGTAAATAGGATTTCATGTAGAAAGGAAAAATAGGACTTGCCCTTTATATTTGGTATTTCTAAATGTGCCAGCTTTAAAATGCCATAATATATTTATAATCAAGGAATGAGTTGTATTTTTAAATACCTAAGAACGATGTAGTGAGAAACGGACACATTAGATTTATAAACTGGTTTATTCAGGGAAAAAAATACAGACTTGACAAACTACTATAGAGCACTTTGTAGGACAAAACCTGGAAGAAATGTTCATGTCGTTTACACTTTTCACGTTCCTAAAGGTTCGCACAGTATCTTTAGACAACTTATGGGGAAAAAAAAATCCATTTTTCATGAAACTATTCTTCAGCAGGTAAAAGCTCAGACTGTGTGTCTCCTAGGAAACATAATTTCATACTTACCAGAGAAGACTGCAGGATGCGTGTAAAGTACTAAAAGGTTTTGGCTATCTGCACCATAGGTTATAGTGTTTAATTCAGCAGAAGCTATGGAAGCGCACTACAAAGAGAAAAAAAAAAAACAAAAAAAATTGGTGGATCTTATAACAGATTCCAGACCTTTTTCTCATAATTATGAGATAATGCAAAGTTTGGAACGTTGCAGAACTTTCCTGAAAATCAGGTTTGAACAAATTCAAGTAATACAGTGAGAGTTGTCACTATAGTCAAAGGAACTGTTAATAGCTAACTGCAAAACATAATTTTATTACAAATGTAGGCTTAAAGGCGGCCTCAACGTTGATGCCTGCACTGTAACTCACTATAAGTACCGAGTTGGAAAGCTTGAGAAACTTTTTTTTTTTTTTTTTTTTTAGATTTCTTCAGTATTGGCATATTTCTGTCAGTACATAGAATAGCACAAAGCAAACTAATGGTTAGTTCAGCATACTTGGTGTTCCAAAATGTAAACAAATGTTGGGTTAAAATGGCGCCCAAGCTGCAGCCCACAGTAACTTGTTATGGCAACATTATACTGGGTTTTCTTTTTTACATAATATACTGTTTCTTGTAAAAGTGTGATTTGGTTCACGATTGAACTTTTAACATTGTAACATTTCCCAAAATACTATGGGGGGACTCAAATGATTTAAGTTTATTCATTATATAGACAACCTATAGGATGTAGATAAATCAGGGAGCCTACTGCCTCTTGTCAAACATAACCTAGCTTTTTGCAAGATCAGAGCTCAAAATTATAAACCTGTGATGGGAAAAATTCCTGTTTACCTGTACTAAAATGAACAACCTTTAGTGAGTGTGAAATAGAGAGAATAGAGATGTGCTTTTTCTTGCAAGAAACGGGAGCAGTCTACAACAGCACTTAGAGAGGCTCCCCCCAGAGGCAGGTCAGTCACATTATACAGTGGGTACGGAAAGTATTCAGACCCCCTTAAATTTTCCACTCTTTTTTTTTTTTTTTTTTTTTTTTTTTTTATTGCAGCCATATGCTAAAATCATTTAAGTTCCTTTTTTTTCCTCAATGTACACACAGCACCCCATATTGACAGAAAAACACAGAATTTTTGCAGATTTATTAAAAGAGAAAAACTGAAATATCACATGGTCATAAGTATTCAGACCCTTTGCTCAGTATTTAGTAGAAGCACCCTTTTGAACTAATACAGCCATGAGTCTTTTTGGGAATGATGCAACAAGTTTTTCACACCTGCATTTGGGGATCCTCTGCCATTCCTCCTTGCAGATCCTCTCCAGTTCTGTCAGGTTGGATGGTAAACGTTGGTGGACAGCCATTTTCAGGTCTCTCCAGAGATGCTCAATTGGGTTTAAGTCAGGGCTCTGGCTGGGCCATTCAAGAACACGAGTTGCTGTTAAGCCACTCCTTCGTTATTTTAGCTGTGTGCTTAGGGTCATTGTCTTGTTGGAAGGTGAACCTTCGGCCCAGTCTGAGGTCCTGAGCACTCTGGAGAAGGTTTTCGTCCAGGATATCCCTGTACTTGGCC
>NW_018128054.1:588436-593834 GCF_001952655.1 Monopterus albus | reverse complement strand
TCTGCAAAAATGTCAAATTCTGTGTTTTTCTGTCAATATGGGGTGCTGTGTGTACATTGAGGAAAAAAATGAACTTAAATGATTTTAGCATATGGCTGCAATATAACAAAGTGAAAAATTTAAGGGGGTCTGAATACTTTCTGTGCCCACTGTATATGAGCCTTACACAGGGGTTGGAAGCATCAGAAGAAAGGAATGTGGACTGATAACATTCATGCACATGTGTTCCTCATTAGACAGAGGTCCTAGTACAGAGAGAGAGATGTTAATGAGGGAGTAGCTCTTTCAAGGACCGTTTATGCTACATCTTGCTGTGCAGAAAAGCTGAAAGTTCATACATTCAGTGTGACATGGTTCAACTCATTCTGATGCATACCAAGTTAGTTTAATGCATAGAGTAAAACCAAAAATTGTTTCCACAAACCAAGCATTTAACAGTCATAACTCATGCAAACAGAGGCCTAAGCTTTGACAAGAAACAGAAAGTAGACTATAAGCTACATAATGTTGCCATGGATACAGTGTTTTTTGTTTTAAAGCTTGGGATGTATTTTTTTTGGGGGGGGAGGGGGCACTACACCAATTTGTCTACTAGAAGTTTAATTTTGCTATGTAGGCTGTTGGATGTGCTGTCAGAATTATGTAAATGGCCTACTGAAGAAACCTTAAACCCAGTGTTTCTTAAGCAGGTTCTGAAGCTGCTCAGTATGTGTACATATTTAGTTACACTGTAGGCAGCAACTTGGAGGCCTGTTTTTAGCCCATTTTTGTTGGTTTTTGAAAACCAAATATGCCAAACAGTTCACTTAGGCTATGCACTATTGGATGTACTGACAACTCTATTACTCTGACAAAGAATTTGTTCAAGCCTGATGATTCTTGGGAAAGTTCTGCAGTGTTCAACTCCTGCATTATCTCATAACTATGAGAAAGGGCTCACTATGATGAGATACGGAGTCATAATTACAAGATAAGAGCTTCCAGTATTTTTCTTTAATGGAATGCACTTCTGTAGAAGCAGCAGGAAAAAAGTCTTACACAAGTATTAACTAGGCATTATAATGGAGTGGCTTCCATTAGTGTTGAATGCTTAATCATTGTGGGCTCCTTTTTGTGTAAAAAAAAAAAGAAAACTGACAATATTAACATGTGCACACAAAACACAGGTAGACAAACTTAAAATCATAGCAGTAGTACTTACAGCTTTAACTAACCTGTTACTGGCAGAGATTCTCCTTCATGTAAGTAAAATTCAAATGATCAAGTGAGGAAAGCTGATGAAACAAATAGGATTAAGTGGCAAAGTCATTTAACAAGCACATGAAAAGCCATTTGTTCAGCACACACCTCCCAGTACACAGTTTGCCGTACACATGGCTGCAGGTGACAGACTGTTAATATGTACCAGTTTAATAATGCGACTTTTGGCCAAAACATCAGCTTCTAAACATGAAAAAGATCTATACAGTCAGTGTAGTGCTGCTAAATGAAAATAGTTTTCTGATGCACTCACCAGTAATTAATGGAAGATGCAGGTTCACTGGCATAAGAGCTTAAACTATAATCAATGAGCTAAATGATGCCTAAACGGAACAACACAAACAAGGGCCTTCACCAAACTTGCAAGTTTGGGGACATGGAGATCCAACAGCGTGTAAGCTGTGAGGGCCCCTGGTAATGAATGAAAGAGAAAACGGTGAGACTTGCCTCAGGCTGAAACAGGGCTACACTGAGACAGGGCCTCAGCCAGTCCCCATGGCATTGCTACAGGGAGAAGAGAAATCTGGGTTTTAGCACTACAGCCACTAGTGACCCCACGTTATGCAGCTGTACAAAGCACTGAGTGTCAAAGGCCAGTCTGCCAGTGCCAAGTACAGAGCAACAGTTTAAAAATGTTACTCAGTCAAAATATAACAGCATTTTAAATTTGAACTCCACAGCATTTCTGTTAATAGACAACAAAACCAGTCACCCTGTAGTTTTACTGCAGTACAAACCTGCTGTGACGTCTCTTTCCCCACTGATGTCCCGTAAAGAAGAGTCTTGCATCTTTGCCACATTTTATTACAGTTTTACAACAGTACAGATGCCATTTGAAAGTTAAGGGAATATTTCTTCAGAATTAACACAAAACAGAATCAGTTACTCGAAGCCCTCACCAAACAAAGTTGGGGACACAAAGTCCAACAGCACTAGGTGCTGTGAAGGCCTCACTGTTTAGCTTGGAACAGAAATGTATTTACATCAAACTTGCCTTGATATAGGGTGGGTACTGCCCATGTAACTCCAGCGCCTTCACAACAATACGAACCATATCTACTAACTTCTACACACCTAAATGAAACACGACAAGGAAAAAAGCCACAGAACAGAGATGGTTTGAAACACAGTTGAGTTGGGGTTAAGGAACACTACACATTTCCCATGCGTTCTGATGCTTTTCTATTCAGTCTCTCTTCCTCATAGCTCAGTAGTAGAAAAACAGGACGTCGTGTTACTATAACACCAGTACTGGTTTGTTTACTCAGCACATTAAAAAAGGGTTTAGTGTCCAAACCTATAGAAGAGAGGAAGACGGGCTTCAGTAGCGGCTTCCGGGAGACATGACAGGGGGTCTCACACCCATCGGTGGTGGCAGTGGAGGGGCTCCCTGGTACGCTGATGGACCCACAGAAGAGGCCTGTCCAAGCGGAGGCATGTAGCCTGGCATCCCCTGTGGTGGACCACCATACTGACCTGCAAGAAAACAGGTTTGTTGGCTTTTTAATCAAAAAGCTAAATTAGCATCTACATTCTACTTAAGTTTTGTTGCACTGAATGACAATTCTAAAAAAAAAAAAAAAAGGTTTTTTTCATCAAAAATCTGACTTTAATGCAGAGTAGTTGGGTACAAAACTCTGCTCCAGGATGAGAACCTCTTGAAAGTTTTACTTGGCTGGACTGATCACATATTGTCAATCGATGTGGTTGCTTTCTCACCTGGAAAACCTGGCGTAATACCAATTGTAGGACAAATAACTGAGACTGGCTCAAAATCTCTACAGTTTGTCTCCCAATTTTTTTCTTCTTTTCTGTACTTTGATGTGAGCGTCCCCTAGTTAGAATGTTGATGTTTATACAAGTATAAACACAACAGCTAGGCAACTGTCTCCTAAAGCATGTTACCCGTATGGGCAGTGATGCAAAAGTATAAAATTCAGCTTTAGAAACAAATATGGAAATGGCTGAAAAGCAAAGTATGGAGGAAGATTAGGGTCACTGGAAAGAATGTGAATTCTGATTTTTAAAGTCTGAACCTAATTACAAATTGGATGTTGACATGAACACTATTTACTAACTGTGGTTTTGGAAAAATGTCAGAGGGTCATCCTGTGGGGACCATAAATGTGTGCACAGAAGTCAGTCCATCCAATAGTTGTTTCAGTCATGGCTAACAATGTAGTAGCATTCAGCATTGAATATAGCACTTACAAAGAAAATTTTTGAAAATGATTTAAACAATAATGATGCTTTTAAGAAGTAAAGCAGAACAACGTAAAGCTTTTATGTAGTTCCTTACCAGGTATGGGATGCCTCATGCTGGGCTGCTGAGGAGCCAGTAAACCGCCCCCGGGACCCACTGAGGGAGCAGTGGCGGCGGCCTGGCCTCTGTGTGGAACGCTGCATTGGTATCTGGTCAGCTGAGCCCGCAACTCTTCCTACAGGACACAGAAAACATAAAGAGGAATAATTTTACAGTAAAATTCTGTTGCTCCACCAGGAGAAATAAAGTACTTTAATTTATGAAAAGCCTATTTCTGTCTTTGTATTGTTCACACACTTTTTCTATGATTAGCAGACTCAAACTGTGAAGCTACTTACTGTAAATGCATAAAGATCCAGTTCCAAGTGGATTACTTACCAGTGACATATCCTCATCAGGATGGATCAACTTACTGGTTGCACTGGAGGTGGTGAGGGTGGCAGGCTTACTGGTTACAGCAGAGGGAGGTTTGGAGACTGTACTGCTGCCAGGAGTGGGGCTGGTCACCGCTGCCGTGGCCTGAGTGTAGGCTGGGAACGTGGGCGTTGAGGGTTCAGACGAGGGAGGGTGGGGGGACACTGTCTGCTGACTCTGAGGATGAGAGAAGAAAAACATGTCTCTGCTCAATTCCACAAAGGGGCACTTTTAGTCATACTTTGAGGTTAGTGCCATAACATACCTGTAATTGGTCTTTTAGAATTAAGATGGATTTGTCTGCTACAGAATCACAGGCTTTAAATGGGTGTCAGGCTGTGCCAATTTGTATTTCTACTGCACATTATTTCAACAGAGAAACTTCACATCCACAAATCAGATTCTATACCCGCTTATGATCTCTACAAGATCTTGGCAACAGTGTTACATATATTGATGAGTATATCCTGTAAAGTATGACCAAAATAAAACCTTGGCCATGGTGTATTCAAAAGCTAAACAGCTGATCCAGATACCACCTAAAATAAATTAAAATACGCATGCTGTACTATATTGCCCTGCAGCAGTTCAAAAATAAGAAGCCCACTTTATAAACCTGCACATGAGTTGCTGATTTTGTTGAGGTAAAAAGCTGATTTTTAACCTCATTTAATAAAGGCATAAAAATGCATGTTGGTAGAAATTACAAAACATTTAAAAGTATTTTCTACCCACATACACGTCTGGATTTCATCATCTCTAACTAAAACAGCTCCTGCAAATAAAATAGCTCAAATACACCACAGGCAAGCTATACACATGTGGGTACATGCCAGCAGTAAAGCTACAAGTTGTTGGAGCAGAGTAAGCCGACAGCTGCGTACTTGTGATGAGACAGAGAACAGAGCTTTAGGGCAGGCGGACTGAGATTCTGCACTTGTAATTGCAACCCGACTGTCCATCTGTAGCACAGGAAAGGATGGGAAACAAATAAAATAATCCTTTAGTTACAAAACATTTGAGTAAAGTCTTGTTTACATAAGCCCGTGTGAACACAGCTACTCAACAGGAGAATAAAGCTCTGCCCTGTCAGAGCAGTGAGATAGGTGGAAATTGCACAGACAGGTGTCATGAAGATTTTACCTGTCCAGCAATGGGGAACAGAGGCTTGGTGATATCAGGCTGGACTGAAGGGCCAGTGGCGACAGGAACCACAGGTCTCGTCAGCACATTAGCAGCAGAGGGGACCTGGGCCATGTGTGTGATGCCTGGACGGTGGCCCAGTGGAGGAGGCATGCCTGACAACCACAGAACAAATTCAGTATATAAGGGGAAAATGTGAAGACTCATCATCATAATGTTACAACAACAACAAAAAAAAGACAACTGACAGTCACCCGCACGGTGGAAACAACTTTCTTAAGGTGTAAAATGGCTGGGGATTGGTTAACTGGTGGGCAG
>NW_018128054.1:580257-588223 GCF_001952655.1 Monopterus albus | reverse complement strand
ATCATCAGGGGAATTCCTACAAAATAAATAGTTTTACAGACTCAAGTGTGTTACCACAAAACAAAGCACACTCGTCGACCACTTCATTATGTACACCCAGTGACGTGCAGGCAGGGGAGGCAGAGCCTCCCCTGTCAACCTTGAAGAGAAAAAAAAAAAGTTAATCATAACATATAATAAATGTTAATATTTGTCAGCTGGTATGCATTATAAACCCTTTTACCATTTGAATCCAATATTAAAATGTTTTTCAATAAAGAATAGCGGAATTTCCATATGCCCCGTTCAAATACATGGAGATGCGTGATGAGGCAGCGCTTTGCTGTGCCTCTTGGTGGATCGTGTAATCCTCACAAACTGTATGCGATGCAAATAGTGTGTCGCTGTCCCTCTATATATCGCAAATAAAATGCTTTCAAACACTCTGATTATATGCTCTGCCTTGCCATAATCTGGATAATGTTGTGTGGCGACCTACGTC
Source organism: Monopterus albus (assembly GCF_001952655.1). Classification (NCBI taxonomy): domain Eukaryota; kingdom Metazoa; phylum Chordata; class Actinopteri; order Synbranchiformes; family Synbranchidae; genus Monopterus; species Monopterus albus. Next base: position 587,742 of record NW_018128054.1, on the reverse strand, counting down.
GGCTATTGGGGAGGGGTCTGGTGGCAGCGACATGATGCATGGGGGGCATCATGGGAGTTCAATGATGAGTTCAGAGAACAGTTGGCCTCAAGGCAGAGGGCGCTTGTGAGCCCACAGACTCTTGCGCTACCTACAATCTTCTTCGTGCTTGTTTATATTTCCTTTACAATCCGCCTTATCAAAATGGAAGATTACATTTCCAAGCTGAGAAAATTCGCAAAGCTGTACTTTCAATCAAAACAAGAGGTAATAACTAAAGGAAGACCAGCACCAGTGCTGAAAGGTTTGCTTCAGACCACAGGAAAGAACCTTACCCGTTCTTTTCAAACGGAGTAGTACACCCAAAAAAACTTTTATTATTTCTAGTTTGAAAGCTGTTAAGCTTCATTAGCAGCTCAATGGGCACTGAGTACACTGGAGTAAGAGCCAAAGTATAGTGTCCTTTTTCTGCTTTTATGTTTTTTATTGAATCCATTTGTTTTGAATTAAAAATCGAGAATTGATTCCGAGTTGAATCAAATGGTGAGTTTTCTTAAGATTCCCACATCTACTGATCATTATCTTTGTAAAGGTACAATTTATGGTAGAGCTGGTGTATTGTTTGATATTCCTATTTTAAAATTACTTCAATACGTGACTGAATAAACTGCAAATTTAAATGGCTTATTATTATTTACACACCAAAAAAGCACAGCTTTAGATGACATACTGGAAGAAAATGCCAATGTTGTACATAAATATGAATGGAACAGCTGTGTGATCACCTTTGGTAAACAGCATGACACCAGTACAGAGTTATCTGGGATTAGCTCAGTGGCTGGCTTATGGAAATTCAAGTAAAGGAACTGTTTCCCACCTGAGTAACTGCCTGGTGGTATACCTGTAGTACCGGAGCGAGGAGCCATGCCAGGCTGGGTCACAGGGGTGATATAGCCTGCCTGAGGCTGGTCTGCAGCAGGCTGCTGAAAGGAGGGACCAGGCTCATCATCATCATCGTCATCATCATACTCATCAGAGTCATCCTGATTCTGCTTTCTCTTCTGAGTCTCTGAAACAGGAAGAGCAGAATCAGTCTCTAAAACAAACCATAACAGGATGACACATTGAAGTTACATTAAGGTGCCAGTACCTTGGTTCTTCTGTTCTAGCACTCTTCTTCTCTCTTCCATATCTTTCTCTGGAATACCTTCCATGCCATATATCTCCAGTTCAATATCTGTCCTTCCAGGTATTGCATTAGGAACTCCATCAATTGTCTCTTTATGTACCTATGATAGAAGCAATGTAATTTTAATAATTAAAAACTGCTTGTCAGGTTTTATGAGGGTGGTGTGATGCGTTTTCTCACCTGCATGCAATGGATTGCGAGCCCAGGGCCAGTGTACAGCTTTTTATGACAGATGTGGCACTTGAAATGTTTCGCCTTTTGATGTTGAATGAGAATCTTTTCGTCATCAAAGTCTCTGTTACAGTACCTGACATTTGATTACGGTTTAGGTAAACGCTGAGTTGCTATTAAACCAGACAGCTGAAATATTATTCTATAGCTAGAAATAACCCAAAACATACAGTATATCGATAGCTGGTAACAACAACACATCACAGACCAGCGTCGTCCGTTTTTAATATCCAGATATTGTAACATTATTTGCCTCAGACCTGGAATTTAAACTTTAGTAAAGTTCCCGAAAACAAATTCAAAATCAGTCGCTTCAGAGGCTAACGTTAGCTTCGTAACCAGAGGACAACGCTGGCAACCAAAGACAAAGACTTAATAAGAGCAAGATATCGTTACAATAAATGGAAGATATGGAAAAGGATACCAACACCAAGGTTTCATTTGCTTTTTCTTCTTTCTTCCCATGTTTTTGTTTTTTTTTTACTGTCAATTCACCACCGGCTAACCCAGTAAAACAACAGCTAAAGCTTGCTAACTGACGTGTTGCCAACGCCTCAGTAAGGAAAGTAGCTATTGGCTGTCCTAGAAGTCGCTAAATGACGCCATTCCCCTAATTTTCATAATATTTCATTTGCATGTAATTGTAATGGACGCTGTGGGAGAGAGGGATAACGTCATGGGAAAGATAAAAACTGAATAAAAAAACACCCTAAATATAAAAAAAACTTTTCTGTCTCTCTTTATTACATTGTTCTGGTTCCTTGTTCTTCTTGAGAATGAGTTAATAATGTATGGGGGTGAAAACAATGATGCACAGAGTCATTAAACATGTCTGTAGCACCCTACCCATGTAGCTTAACTTTTGTAGAATAAGACATATTAATAAAGGGTGTTGACGTACTCTGGGTGGGGCCCTGGGGTTCTTTGGTAAATATGGCTGACCGTTGTACCTGTGACTAAATATCTCTTGTAACTCTTAATTTAAATCAAAACAAATGGCGGTGCCTCCATTTAGCAGGAATTTAAATGAGATATACAAACCAACAAATTCTTAGGAATTAAATTTAATTTTGATGTAAATCATAATTTCTGTGAAAAAAAAATATTGAAATTTTGGATCTTTTGCTTATCTATTGTGACGATGTGAATTATTTCTGGAGGGATCTGCAGAGCTGGCTACAGGTGAAAGAGCCTCCACCCTTCAGCAGTGGAAAATGTCATGTTTGGCTTGTTTGTCAGTGATAAAAGTCTGGCCTTTGTTCTTAATAATCTACTGTTACTGGGTTTTTTTTTACTAAACCCCACCATTTCTCCCTCTAGTTATCTTCTATTTCCCTTTACTGCTCAACTTGAGGTTTGCACTTGTAAAATCTTTTATGTGGTTAAGCTGTTGTACACATCTTTGTTCAATAAATACACAAACAAATAAATAATAAATAAATTAAAACTGAAATCATTACAACCCCAACGTGTCCTCTAGAGGTCAAAAACTACTGCTCAAATTGTGCTCTTTGCAGTGTGTAGGGGTAACGTTAGCATTTTGCTGGATAGAATGTGTGGAAGCAACTTAGAATACATTTCTCTCACAATGTTTCTAGATATTTGCCTCCAGGCCATTCCGCACTTCCAATAGACGTCCTACATGGCGTGTTTTTCTACGGTAATACAAAGCTCTTATTTTTTGTTGTTATTATTCTTATGATCAGAAGATCCGTGAAAACATTTTGAGCCTAAATGTTTAACCTAAGTTGAGGAACGTTTGCCCCCGGAATAGAAATGAGAAATTCATACATAGTCGGACACATTTTAAAACGTACCCAATGGACATGCGCAGTTGACATAAGCGAGAAAGTGATATCTTTACACATCTTTAATAATTAGCTCATAGGACATTCCACCGTTAGTAATACTTCTCTACAATAATACCACAGCTAAACAACTAAAATACCTATTTTCTAGCTACCATTTTAGCCGGCTGCTAGCGTGTTCCCTGCAGCAATTGTAATGTTTACTTCCCAAACCTCGTCCTTCCAAGATTCAATTGACGTGGAAGAGAGAGATGACTTTGACAGTGAAGAAATTGCTGGATACAGCCAGAAAAGTCAGCTGAACTGCTACTACACCATCTATCTTTATCAAGGCACAAGGTAATGGCCTATATTACCTGCCAACTATTTTGTTTTGGACAACTCTGATACAACCTTCTGTCTAATAAAAATAATGGACCGTTTGTAGGGAGCCTTACGTTCACAGTGCGATGTTTGTGTAAGAAGTAACGTCACTGTTATTTTCAGTGTAATTTTTAAAGTGATTAAATTATCAATATTTGTTATTGTTTAGAGTGGGTGCCCCCCATCCCACAAGAAATGAAACTGCTTTTTTTTCTTTCTTTTTCTTGATGAATACAACTGGGAAAAATCCCTGGAGTGTAACATGTTTTTACTCTATATCACTGTTTGAATTATTGCAGTCTGTGATTCGTAAGCCCCCTTTAGTTTGTTGTGGTCATCTGTTTGTGAATCTGCTGACAGCAGGTAAAATCAGATTTGTGCATAAAAAAACTAACCAGGTGATGAGTAAACTGTCAATTGTCTTAGATCTGAGGCTACTGGAGAAAATATGGCATGGAACCAGAGACGAGCTGACTCCACAACCAGTCAGGAAGACTTTAGGTGACAAAGGAGGCATCCACGCATCTGCTCATTGCTTTCAGTGGTTGTTTCTCTTTGGCTTTCAATGTTGTGCATTGGTGTGTCCATGGGCTACCACCAGAAATCAACACGGTATCAGTGCTGTTTTCATTTGTGATTTTGTTGTGATTGATCATTGCAATGCTGCTGAGTTACATAAACTTTAGGTCTCTCCCAGTCTCAGTCAAGTGGAGATTCCAGATTCCATTTCCAGATATGTGACTCAGTTGTGTTGGCTATGGCTTATGGTCACCAGCTTTCTCCATGTCCTCTCCATTAACTTAACTGGCTTCCAAATATCTCCTCACCATCACTGCTGGCCTTTTTCCATACTGACTCTCTGCTCTGCCCATAGCCTGACACTGATCGACAGCAGCCTGCCATCGGAGGCAGAACCTGAACTGCGGACCTACATTTCAAGGAGGCTGAGCAAAGGAGCCCTGCTAGGAGGCATGGGTAACATTGCTACTGTGGAACTCAGGTAATAGCTATAAATATTTCATCATTAACACTCATTACTTTTTTATCAAGAAGTGGACAAATCCAGTAAGTGTGTTGATCTTCCCAGTATCCCAGAGCAGGCAGTTGGCTGTTACTGCTGTCTCTTGGAGCAGGAAAGGTCTCCCGAACAGCCTGATGCCGATGGAAATGGTTATGTAATCTGCTTTATGGGAGGCTCTGAAAAAGGACTCAACTTATATCCTTTTGCATTGTGTCCTCATTAAATAAACCATCACCCCGGATCTCCAGCATTAATTGCATACATAATCCTTGCTACTGCAAAATGTTCTTTCATGCACTGTTGTGCACATTATTGTTTCTTTGCACAGAGACGTTAGCAACCGTTCTAATTCCTTGACTCAGCAAACATTTAGATTAGAGCTTGATAAATATGTCCAAGGCCTGCATAGCAGCCTGCAAACCCCAGAGGTATGAGAACATAGCAAATGCAACAACATTGTATATCTGTCATATTTTGAAATAAGATTGATTTGTCCCTCTGTGGGTTTCAGCTGCAAAACCTTGAGACAGATGTGCGTCCCTATCTGAGCCGGTGGTATGAGGAGTCTGTGATGCACATTTATCGGGTGGTGCAACTGGTCCAGAGCAACATCAGCTTCTTGCTACATGCTGTGAGTCATTTCTCACCACTAGAGTATGAAACGCTTGTTGATGGCACTGGGACTAAGACACATGAAAGCTACAGTATGTAAATGGTCTTATACTTGTATAGGGCCTTTCTATGCTTTTACAGCACACTCAAAGTGCTTTCACATTATTCGGCCATTCACCCATTCAAGCACTCACACATTCACACACCGGTGACATCACCGGGAGCAACTGGGGGTTCAGTGTCTTGCTCAAGGACACCTCAACATGTTGACTGGACAAGCCGGGAATCGAACCGCTAATCCTCGGGTTAGGAAATGACCCGCTCTACCTCCTGAGCCACAGCCACTCATTTTTTCAAATATTTTTGCTTTTAGAAATACGCTCCAAAACTTAGTGGAGCAGGGAGAGGGAGTGCTGGGCAGAGCAGAGTGGGTTGATTTGCTAGTGCTACCTTAGGTCACATGCTGTAGCTTTAAATAATGATTGTGAGATGTGTAAGGTTTTGCTTGGTAAATATCTTATGTAATAAATTGGGCGACTGTGGTTCAGTGGGTAGAGCGATTATCTCCCAACCAGAGGGTTAGAGGTTCAAATCGCGGTGCCTGCACTTCCACATGTCAGTGTCCTTGGGCAAGACACTGAACCCCCAAGTTTCCCCTGATGGTTAGAACCATCAGTTGAGTTGGCGCTGCAAATGGCTGCCTCGGTTTTGTACCAGAAACAAATTCCTTGTGTGTAACATACTTGGCCAAATAAAGGTGACTATCCTTTAAAAAGGAAGATAAATTAGGACAGAAGAATCACCTTAAAGGAACAGTTGACCCAAATAGCTAAAAGCTAACTTGTGAAGGTTTGGACTTGGACTGGAGTTCACTGTTTTTTTGGTTTGAAGTACTCAAACTAATAAAATATGTCTTAATTGGAATGCAGTGAGAAGTACCCACAGTACATTACACCAAAACTATCTGGATGCATAGATAGCGGCCACGGTCAGAGGAAAAGTTAGTACAGTTTAGTGATGGGTAGATGAGGCGTCATGACTAGTGATGGGTAGATGAGGCGTCATGAAGCGTTTCGACACATTGCCAAACTGTATTGATACTGTGTCACTGAATACTGACACCTGCTGGACCTTAAAAATCCCTACAGGCAACCTAGTTGACAGACTCAACTGACGCTGATTTGATGACCTAGTAAATACAATAATATAATTTAAGTCATTGTATTTTATATTGTATTATTTCATATCTTCATTTAAATTTAAAATTTCCTTGATATTTTTAGATACAGTCAATAAATAATGTGAACATGTATCATAACGTGAAAATCTAAATGAACGTGTTGTGAATGAGGATGCTTGTGGACTGGGATTTTTTTTTACAAATTTTTATTCAAAAAATAAGTTTTTCCAACGTTTTGACATTGAGTCTGTTACGCTTTTTTGATACAACTTCTCCAGCTGTAGAAAACACCCGCTCACATGGCACAGATGAGGCTGGAGTGCAGAGAAATTGTAAGGCAAGTCGGAAGAGGTTTGGATAGATTGCCTTTTGGTTGTCCCAGTATCTCATAAGATCCTGGGACCTGGCAATATTGCCCTCTGCCAGGTATCTCTGCACCTCCTGGATGGTATCTTTCTTAAAGCGATACGCGCACCGACACGGGGTTTTGCTCTACGAGCTCGACGCGTCGGTGTTGCCTGACCCATCACTAGTAGTTTTTTGGGTGAGCTATGCCTTCATATTTTTATTTACCTTATGTATTAAAATACTAACATTTGGTTGATTTATTTTATTATCACTTACCTTCTGCCTGTAAGCCACTAAGCTTTCTCTGCACAGGCTCTGAGTCAAACACATGTGGAGGTCATCAAATCAGATGAGAGGTCAAAGGCTGATGTGTCCAGGTGAGTTCAGTGTCAGTGCCTGTAAATACACTATCTTTAAATCCTACATGTGTCTGCCTGTGGTATACTCCCATGTAGAACAGTATAACAGCCATCTGTTTGTCAGCTGTCAAATGTTTCCTGTACTGTGTTGTACCAGGTTCATTAAAGCAGCCAGTTTGCAGGGTCTGTCCCAGCAAGATACCACCACAGCTTCTCTTTGTAAGGCTGTCTCAGAGGGTACACAGTGTGACTTGATTATAGACTGCTCCACCAGCCCACCCACCCTCTGTAACACTGGTAAGTCAGGCTCCATGACATGGCTTGATGAAGAAAATATGTGGTAAGTCTAAAGAAGATGTTTCCTCCTCCCCCCAGTTAGTAATCGTTTCTGTGAT